>NC_080678.1:5244084-5576840 GCF_030445035.2 Dasypus novemcinctus
AGCAGCGCCCCGGGAAGGAGCCTTTCTATCCTGAGCAGATCCCTCTGCCTGAGCAGGTCTCCTCCCGGTGCAGGAGCTGTCGTCTGGGTCCTGTGATGTCTGAGCACTCCTCGGGGACGCCTTGCCTCATGTGGCAGAAACCCAGCAGGGGAGTCAGTACTCAGGCCACCACAGGAGGGGAGATGGTGGGAAGGACAGGGGGTCCTCCCCAGGGAGCTGGAGGCTCCTGGTGGTGATGGCAGTGCCCTCTGCTCACAATGGCCACAGTGGACAGGACAGACCAGGCCTGAGCTCTCCCCTTCGGGGCAGGCAGTGGAGGCCAAACCTCAGCAGAGCAGCCCTGGGGGAAATCAATTCCTAAATTCCCGATTGCACAGGGCAACGCCGTAGCCAGTGGGAAAACCCGCCCTGAGATGTGAAAAGGCGCTGGGGAGCGGATGTAGCTTGGCGGTGGAGCACCTGCTTCCCATGTATGAGGTCCTGGGTCCAAAACTTTAAAAAAAGTTAATTGTTGGGAGCAGATGTAGTTCAAGAGGTTGAGTGCCTGCTTCCCATGTCTGACGTCCTGGGTCCAACACCCAGTACCTCCTACAAACAAAACCAAACAAGCAACCAACGAAACAACCAACCTGGGGAAGCCAGGGCAGCTCGGTGGTTGAGCGCTGGCTTCCCACATACGAGGCCCCAGGTTCAAGTTCAAAACGCAGCAGAGCGTGACACCCCCGCGGAACACCCTGAGCATGGCAGCGCTGCCCCGCCAGGAGGCCTGAGCCCTGGACCTGGCGCCTGGCACCCCACAGCACCTGAGACACGTTGCCGAGCACCCCCCGACTTTCCCTGACTCTGTCCCCAGGGATGGGGCGACTGGACCCCGGGGGTTTGCAGCCCTTACCCTGTGAGCCTGGTCCAAGGCCTGCTTCCGGTAGTCGAGCTCCTCGTCCAGGTAGCCCTTCTGCTTGCTGAACAGCTCCTGAAACACACAGAGCCGCGGCTCGGTTCTGGGCGTCCCCACCTGGGCTCGGCACTGCGGGGAGGCGGGAGACCCCCACCCACCTTCTCACTCTCCAGGTCGACCATCTTCCGCTGCAGGGCCGACTCCGTCTCCTCAATCTGCTGCAGCCACTGGGGGCGCAAACAGAGGGGCAGTCCCAGGGGCCGCGGCTGGGCCCCACAAGCCCCCGCGCGCTCCACCCCTCGCTCCCCGGGGACATGCCGGGAGAGGAGCGCAGGGCCCTGGGACCCTGCTCTTCCACGGGGAGCAGAGCCTTGGGGCCCTGGCCAGACAAGAGCGGGGGCTGGGCTGCAGCTGACCTCCATGGACCCCACCCCGGGTCGAGGCTGCCCTGGTGCCCAGGAGGTCCAGCCCCCTCTCCTTTCCCTGGGAGAGCAGATGCCGGCTTGGCACACGCGGAGCCGGGTGGGCGTGCAGAGCTCTGCTGGCAGGTGCAGGAGGGGCACCCATTTTCCCAGTTCCATCCTCCCACCCTTTCACCCAGAGCTCCTCTTGCCCTCCCTGTGGGGGACCCCATGAGAGGCAGCCATGACAGCCAACCAGGCTGGGCGTTCTGGGGCCATGGGGTAGGTGCAACTGGCGTGGGGTGGGTGGCCCCACAGAGAGAGGGTCTTAGCAGATCTGAAAGACCCTCGACAGTTCTGCAGCTCTAACCACAACTTCCAGCGTTTTGGGAGAAACCGAGGCAGAGCTCCTGTTGCTCAAGGCTGACCCTGGCATTTGAGGGGTTCACGGCGGGGGCTGTTGGGTGGTGAGCTTCTTGCGAGGCTACAGGACACAGTGGGCGTTCCCGCCCGGTGGAGCCGCTCCACCAGGGAGAGCGTCTCTGCGCCGAGCTTAGAGGGCCCAGGGGGCCTGGGGGACGCGCCTGGCCACAGGGCGGCTGTGTGATTGCCGATACCTTTTCTGCCAAGGTGAGGACGGTCCTTGCTTGTATGACCACCACTTGCTCCTCGTTGGTCAGATTCTGCACCCAAAAGCAGGACAGGGGTGATGGTCAGCAGCAAGGCCTTGGGCTGGTGACCCTGGACGAGCGGGGGCGGGGCCACGGCCGACAGGGCGACTTTCGCTGAGTGTCCCTCCGGGGTCTTTGGTGCCCTCTGCTCTGGGCACTGCCCATGTCGTCCCTCGAGGCTCCGGCCGTGGGAAGCGCGGCACGCTGTGCCGGGCAGCTGGGCGGCCCCTTGCGCCCCTGTGGGCAGCTCGAGGGCAGGCCGGCGCAGCCAGACCCGCAGGGCCGCCCGCCCCTCCCTGCGCCACCGCTCTGCCGAGAGCCCGTCCCCCGCGCTCGCGGCCGTGTGGTTCAGAGAACGCTCAGGGGCGGGGCGGCAAGGCTGCGAGGCGGCGGGGTGACGTGCGGCCCGGGCACCTTCTGTTCATGTTTGTCCGCGGCCCTTCCGGGCGGGGCGAGTCTGGCTTTGGGAGCCAAGGCAAGGGCTCAGAGGGTGGTGGGACCAGCACGTCCCACCCGCAGACCCCTCAGGGCTGGCCCTGCGAGGACGGCCAGGGCTGCGGGCAGGGGGAGGGAGCAGGAGGGGGCCTGCCGGGGGGGCCCTGTGGGCGTGGGGGCCTGGCGCGCCCCTGCACCTCCCTGGACGTCCTGGTTCCAGGGGACTGTTGGCTCCGAAACCTTGTCCCGGGCCTCCTGCTGGGGGCGGGCACCCCCTCCCCCCACCCGTCAGCTCGGGGTCTCCCGTGGGCACGGGGCATGCGCTTCCTGCACAGTCTTGTGCGGGCGCCTCGTCCTCCCTGGCTGGACAGGTGGGGGTGGGATCGAGGAAGGGGCTTGGGGTGACCATGGGGCTCTAAGCCCGGAAGGGGTCAAGCCAGGCCTCAGGACCCTGGGGGCGCAACCCGGGCTGGGCCCTCCCCTGCCTCCTCCCGGCGGTGGCCACGTCCCGAGGGGCTGGCCTCGGCTCACGGCGCCCCCCTTGCCCAGGAGCAGCAGGGGCGCCTGCCAGGGACAACGGTGACCCTCGGGCCCTCGCTGGCCTCGCTCGGCTCCAAGGGCCCTGGCCCAGGAGGGGAGTGGGGGGGCGGGGTCTGGGGCTGAGGGACCGTGGGCCCGTGTGGACGCTGTGGCATAGGCGCAGCACGCCTCGGCTGGAAGGCGGCGGAGTCAGGTCTGTCCCTGTCCCCTGCCTCATGGGCTGGGCCGCCCTGTGCTAGGGACCCAGGCCCCAGGGGGTCCACGCTTGGCCACGAGGGGGTGCGGCAGTGGTCTGGCCACTCGGCAGCGACCCCAGCCAGACCTGCCGGCAGGAGCTGCTTCCTGTCAGGCGTCTCCCTCGGCACAGTGGCACCCCAGCCCCCCGGCCCTGTGCTCTGGGGGTCCCGGCTGCAGGAAAGCGGGCGGAGGAGCCTGGGCAGATGGGTGGGCCAGGTTGGCGCCCCGCCCGGGCAGGTGCTGCTGGGGCCCCCGTCGCCCCGGCCATGGAGTCGGGTGTTGTCCGGGCAGTTCCTGGGGCCAGGATGGGGCCTGAGTCCCGTGGCTGGACGCTGGCTCGTGTGTCCCCAGTGCTCCTGCAGCTCTGGGCCCTGCTCCCCTATCTCCCTCAGGGCTCCCCACGTGAAGCGCCTGCCAGGAGAGAGGGGTCCCCCGGCCCAGTGCCTGCAGGGCGGGGTGAGGGTAGCTGGGGCACGGGGGCGGGGGTCTCAGCAGAAGCTGGAGCTCGGACCATGTGGGACGGGACTGTCTGGACCACAGGCTGCCCACTTCAGACGGAGGCCATGGGGCTCCTGAGTGGTGGGGACGCCATAGGAGCAGCTCCCCCCACCAGGTGTGCAAGGGCTTGGGGGGGGCAAGAGTGAACCTGGGGTGCTCGGGGGAGGGGTGTCCCCACGCCAGTGGAGTCCAGGCCCTGGACACCCGCCCTGCCACATGCCCGTGCCTCGCCGGGACCAGCCTTGGTGGGGGGGGGGGGGTGACGACAGCGTGGGGGCTGCTTGGGGGGGCGGCTGTGGGGGCCATAGGGACTGTGGGGGGCAGCCGAAGGGGTTGTTGGGGCAGTTGTGGGGGCTGTGGGGGCGGCCGTGGGGGCAGCAGTGGGGGTGGTTGTCGGAGCTGTGGGGGCTTTGAGGGGCGACCGTGGGGGCTGTGAGGGCGGCTGTGGGGGCGGCCGTGGGGGCAGCAGTGGGGGCAGTTGTGGGGGCTGCAGGGGCAGTTGAGGGGGCCGTGGGGGCCATGGGGGCGGCTGTGGGGGCGGCCGTGGGGCCGTGGGGGCCGTGGTGGTGGCTGTGCGGCGGCTGTGGGGCCGTGGGGCAGCCGTGGGGCGGCCGTGGGGCGGCTGTGGGGCGGCTGTGGGGCGGCTGTGGGGCTGTGGGGCCGTGGGGGCGGCTGTGGGGTGGCCGTGGGGCCGTGGGGCGGCTGTGGGGCGGCCGTGGGGCGGCTGTGGGGCGGCTGTGGGGCCGTGGGGCAGCCGTGGGGCGGCTGTGGGGCGGCTGTGGGGCTGTGGGGCCGTGGGGGCGGCTGTGGGGCGGCTGTGGGGCTGTGGGGCCGTGGGGGCGGCTGTGGGGTGGCCGTGGGGCCGTGGGGCGGCTGTGGGGCGGCTGTGGGGCTGTGGGGCCGTGGGGGCGGCTGTGGGGTGGCCGTGGGGCGGCTGTGGGGCCGTGGGGCAGCCGTGGGGCGGCTGTGGGGCGGCTGTGGGGCCGTGGGGCAGCCGTGGGGCGGCTGTGGGGCGGCTGTGGGGCTGTGGGGCCGTGGGGGCGGCTGTGGGGCGGCCGTGGGGCGGCTGTGGGGCGGCTGTGGGGCCGTGGGGCAGCCGTGGGGCAGCTGTGGGGCGGCTGTGGGGCCGTGGGGGCCGTGGTGGTGGCTGTGGGGTGGCTGTGGGGCTGTGGGGCCGTGGGGGCGGCTGTGGGGTGGCCGTGGGGCCGTGGGGCGGCTGTGGGGCGGCCGTGGGGCGGCTGTGGGGCGGCCGTGGGGCCGTGGGGCGGCTGTGGGGCGGCCGTGGGGCGGCTGTGGGGCGGCTGTGGGGCTGTGGGGCCGTGGGGCGGCTGTGGGGTGGCCGTGGGGCCGTGGGGCGGCTGTGGGGCAGCCGTGGGGCGGCCGTGGGGCGGCTGTGGGGCTGTGGTGGCCGTGGGGGCGGCTATGGGGCGGCTGTGGGGCCGTGGGGGCGGCTGTGGGGTGGCTGTGGGGCTGTGGTGGCCGTGGGGGCGGCTATGGGGCGGCCGTGGGGCGGCTGTGGGGCCGTGGGGCCGTGGGGGCGGCTGTGGGGTGGCTGTGGGGCTGTGGTGGCCGTGGGGGCGGCTATGGGGCGGCCGTGGGGCGGCTGTGGGGCCGTGGGGCGGCTGTGGGGCGGCGCGGGCTGCACTCGCGTTGAGGGCATGCACAAGCCAGGAGAGCACATACACTTACGGCGTTATCCCCCAGGATGTCCAGCTTCTTCATCAGCTCAGTGACCAGGATGTCCTGGAGCAAAGCGGGGACGCGCCTGGAGGTGAGTGTCCCGGGGAGGCGGGAGGGCGGGCAGGGCCCCCCCCCCCCCCCCCCGGCAGGCGGGAGGACGGGTAGGGGTTCCCCTCCCCCCGGCGGGCAGGCTCACCGTCACGCCTTCTGCCTCGCAGTACACCTGCAGCGGGCTCTTCCCGTCCGCGAAGGGGAGGTGGTGGAGGGTGATGGCGGGCGACTTGCGCTCCCTCTCCTGCGACAAGGAGCAGAAGGTGAGCGCAGGCCATGGCGGCGGGGTTGGCGGGGCCGTTCAAGGTCGCAGCCCCGGGGGGCAGCAGCAGCCGTGCTGGCCCCCGGCCGGAAGACGGCCCCACAGAGCTGCTGGCAGGGGTGGGGGGCCCCCCACCGCCCCCGCCACCACTGAGCCCAGGGGCCGCTGGGCGTCAGGTGAGCAGCACAGGTGGAGTTCAAGCACACCTGGCAGGTGAGTCCTCAGGCCACTCACTGTCCTCACTGAGCCCCCAGGACGGCCATCCAAACTGCAGCATCCCCACGGGTGGCCCCCAGCCCTCCTGCTAGGGGTCAGCTGGGCCACAGCCACCGTGGGACCCAAGCAGCTTCCCGCCTGCTGGACTCACTCTTGGGCAGGGAAGGGGCCACCACTGCCCTGCACCTCCCAGGAGAGGCGGCTCCAGAAGGGAGAGGTGACGGCACGTGCGGTGGGAATTCCCACGCAAAGAGGGGTTTGCGGAATTATGAGAGGGTGGTCCCTCGCCTTGGTGAGGCAGAAGCCCCCGGGGGGTCCCAGGCTGTGGGGCGGCTGCAGGCTGACAGCAGGGCGACATCTGCCCCGTTTGCTTTTCACCGGCCTGTGGTAGACACGGCTCCCACGGTCCTTGCAGGGAGTTCTGGCCAATAGGCCACGTGCGTGCCCACCCCCTCTTACTGCACAGTCCTCCTCGCTCCCCACCCCACCAGCGGGAGGCAGAGGGCGCTAGCCCCTGGGGTGGCAGAGCCATGGGGCATGGACGCGTGGCCCTGCATGGACAAGCAGGAAGCAACTTGTACGGGCGGCCCCTGGGATTCGTCATGGCAGCTCAGGGGTTGCCAGGTCAGCTGCAGCCGTGGGGACACGGGCTCATGGCATTGCCTTGACGGTCTGGGGACCCCAGCTCTGGCGCCGACACTGGCACGTGGGCTGCTCTGGTTTGTTTTCCCTTCATTCTGTTGCGTTTCACAACTCGTAGCCCCACGTTAACCTTCGCTTCACATAGGCCGACCTCGTTCTTCGTCTAAAGAAACGTCCAGCTGGTGACGATCCGGCCCTTGGGTGCTGGGCCTGGAGCCTCCCAGCGGCTGGGAAGGTCTCTGGCTCGCGGCTTTCCAATCCTGACAGCCCGGGGGCGCCAGCACAGCCACGTCAGCATTCGCGAGACGCCAGCCCAGTACCCCTGCCCTGCTCGTAGGACCCCTGGCCCAGGAGAGCCGGCTCCAGTGGCCCCCAGGCCCACCTCAAGCTCCAGGATCCGGAACTCTAGCAGCTCATTCTGGTCTTTAGCATCCTGGACCTCGTGCTTCAGCCGCGCCTCCTCTGTCTCCATTTGTTTAATCTGTGAAACAGAAGGTCAGCGACTGGTTCCTGTCCCGTTTCCCCGTGAGGAGGGCCATGAGCCTGAGTCCCGGCGGGCGGCGGGCGCCGGCTGCTCGGGTTTGGCTCACGCACCGTCCCCAGCGGCCGCCCAGCGCCGTGAGCGGGGCCGCCGCTGCTTTCCCGGCCGAGTCCGTCTGGGGTATGTCCTTGCACAACCAGGCAGAGGCCCCAGGGCTCCAGCCCTCCGGGTTCTGGACGGGCAGGTGGGTGCAGTGGGCAGGGGGCCTCGGAAGCCGGAGGAGCAGCCCTGAACCCTGGCCCAGACTGTGCGGAGCTGGGGGAAGGCGGAGCGGCTACAGAGGTGATGGTGGAGCACGTCCCCAGAGTGACGTGCTGGCAGCGTTGGAGGGACGTGCCCTGCCCATGAGGGACCACCGTCCTGGCAGAGCCCGGGATGCACCCTGCAGCCTGGGGACCGTTTCAGCAGAGCCGCCAGCAGGTGGGCACAGGAGAAAGGCCCAGGCTCCCAGAGGCAAGCCCGGCTCGGCCGCGCGTCCTCGTGTAGACAGGGGCATGGCCCCGGGGGGCATCCACCTGGGGAGCCGGCACTGGCCCCACCCGAAGTGGACGTAGGTGACTGCAGGGCCCGCCGGGCAGCATCGGGCCCTGGAGTGAGCCGTGGGCTGGGGCCACCCGGACCTCCCCGCAGGGCTGACCTCGGGAATGCGCCCTGGGACCAGGGGGGCCCCGGGGCCCCCCGCGGTGAGCGAGCAGGTGGGAGCCAGGCAGGTGGCCGACCCACGACTGCACGGAGGGTCCACGGAGGCCCCGAGCTGGAGCCGCATCCGCATGGGGCTCGCGGAGGCTTCCCGCCCGTCTCACTGCCACGCTGTCCCCCGCGGCCCTGGCTCTGCCCCCTGGCCTGGGGCGCCCACCTCCTGCAGTGGGGGCCCCTGCTGCGAGTGGGGAAGGGGTCGCTCTGAGCCACACCCCCCTTGCGTGGCTGTGACGAGCGTTGCAGTGCCTGGACCTGTGGCCACCCATGTCCAGCCCCGGGCCCTGGCCTCCCAATGGCGTGGGCTCTCCTCGTCCTCGGGACACCCCCGGCTGCCCAGATTAGCTCTAATGAGACGGAAGTGCAGGCTTCAGCAGGGAGCCGGCAGTGCAGCAGGGAGAAGCTTCCGGAAACGGGGCCTCGGTCAGAAGCTAAGGCCACGCATGTGCGAGGCCAGTGTCCTGCTTCCTGGCCGTTTCACGCCACGTGCCATCCTCCAACCACGAAGGCCCGGCCTGGGACCGGCAGGGACAGTGTCCACTGCAGACCTCCCACGGCTGGGGTCAGTGCGGCTTAGCCCAGAACTCGCTCCCAAGGCTTGGGGCGCCGCAGACTGCGCCGAGGCCTCATCTGGGGCTCTAGACGGCGTTCGGCCCGACCGGCCTCTATGCTGGGGGGCGCGGGGTTTCCAAAGGGCAGTGGCTCATGACGCCTGCCGGACTGTCGCCGTCCACACGAGCCACCGGCACGACGGAGCCCGAATCGAGGCACGGGAGGGCGGCCCGCGTCCCCTGGGGCGTGAGGAGAGCACCCCCCCCCCGAGCTGCAGGGGTCCCCGCCTTAGCCCCTGCGCCCCCACAGAGGCCCCTGCAGTCACCCCGTGGGGCCCGCCTCTCCACACCCCCGCCCGTCCGCAGGCGGCCGCGCGCTCCGGCTCCCGGACCCGCTGGCCCCAGCCCGCAGCAGGGGCTCTGGACGTACCTTCTCCACCAGCTCCTGGTTCCTCCGATACAGGGCTTGCTTCTCCTCAATCCACTTCATGTCCTTGAAAGCGGGAATTGAAAGGAAGAAATAAATCTACAAATCTCAACGTCAGCGTTTAAATCATGGTTTGGCAGAAGCGAGCACGACTGCAAGTGAAAGAAACCCTGGAGCGCACGTGGCGACAAATTCGGTCACGAGGATGACGGAGGACGACGTGGCCGGCGGTCTTCGGGGGTCCTGAGTAAGCACCCCCGCTCTGCAGGCTTCCCATGCCGGGGCGCCCCAGGGTACACGGCGCCAGGGACAGTCCAGGCCAGGCGAGCCCAGGCACGGGCGGCGGGCAGGCGGGGCCGCAGCTCTGGTCCGCTTCGTGCCTCGGCAGGGGCTGAGAAGCTGGACTCCTGCGTGCCGCTGCACGGGCTGCGGCCGCTGCGCCAACCGCGTCAGGGCCAGGCCGCACGCTGCCACCTCGAGGCCTGTGTGTCCGTCCCTCCAGCCACATTTGCAAGCGTCAGGCAGCGTCAGGAGGAGGGCCGGCTCGTTTCCTCCCAGCGCAGTCACCGGCCTAGTTCTTGTCGGTTTGGAAGATTTGTTTCTCCAGACGAAAGGAAGCGGAATTCTTCTCCTCCCCCATCCCCTCTCCTTCTCCTCTGGTGCCTCTAGTTTCCAACTACCTTGGTCACTTTTCTCTTCCTGGGCAGAAACCATTTCTTGGCGGCATCTGTGAAGTGGCCTTAAGAGCAGACTGGCCTCCGGAGCTTCCCACGCCCGGTCCAGTGCTGGGCCACCAGGCTGTCCACCGTGGCCGGGGGCGTGGGGCCCCCGAGGCGAGCGACGTGGCAGCCGGGCTGGGGGCATGTCAAGCCCATGGGTCTAGGTGGACGGTCACGAGCCGCAGCAGTGGGATTCTGAGGCTGCACCCTCAGGCCCCGTGGCCCGGCTGTGGCCAGCGTGATCCTCCTGTCCTGTCCTTCTGTCCGCCCGTGAACTGGCTGTAGCTATGCAGGTTTGCTGTGAGTGGGCCCCAGATGGGCAGGGACGGAGCGGGATGCCGGCCGCGTCCGGGTCCTCCCTGGAGCCGCACTGACCCGCAGGCCGGGGGCTGGCTCGGGCGCAGTGGCCACTGGGAAGGGTGTCCCCCACAGGCGCTGGGGGGCGGCGGGGGAGGGAAGTGAAGGCAAGTCCGCTGGAGGGTGGTCTCCCGGGAAGCCCAGATGAGAAAGCCTGCGGCTGAAGCCCAGATGAGAAAGCCTGCGGCTCTGGCAGAGGCGCCGGCCTGTCCCTCGGGGCGGGGGTGGCTGGCGTGGGGCCCGCCTCGAGGTGGTGGCTTTGCTCTAGGCGCACGTCCCCACCGTTTGGAAGACAGCTTCTCGCGGAGCGATTTGCACCCGGGGAAGTGGGCCGAGCGTGCTGCCGAGTGTGCGGCCAAGTGCTCTTCTCCCACGTACACCCCCCGGGGTGGCCTCCCTGTGCGGTGGGGGCCCCGGGCCCTCCCCGCTGCCCGCACTCACCTGCCCCTGCTCGGCCAGGGCCGTCTCCAGGTCCTCGATGCGCGCCTGTGCCCGCTGCACTTCTGCTTGGAGCTGCTCGCGGGTCTGTGGGGCGGGAGGGAAGATACATCAGACTTTCTCTAAGAGCCGGAGGCGCTGACCAGAGGGGCGTGCGGATGGTGGCCTTCAGGGCGCGGCCTTGGGCTGGTCTGACTGAGAGGGCCCAGCCCCTTTGGAAGGAAAGCTTCTCTAGGAGACAAAGACTCCGAAGGCGCATTTAGAGCAAGGGGCCTCACGTGGATGATGGGGTGGGGGACCTGGAAACTGATTTGGAGAGATTGGGGAAATCCCCGTTCGCAGGATTGAATAGCCGATGGGTGGGACGGAGGGCCCGCCGCACACCCTGTGACGTGGGTGCTGTCCGCTCCACGCCCACGACAGGCACGGGCGGCCTCTGCCTTGCTGTCACCTCCCCGTGCTCTGGCTTACAGGACTTTGTCCAAAGCTTGTCCCACCTGTCATCAGACCCGCCCGGTCACTTTGGGCATAAAAGCTCCCCCTCGGACCACCTGAGCTTACCCGGCGCAGCTGCGCCCAGCAGACGCCCCAGCGCGGCTTGGCCCCATGAGCAGCTCCGGTCCTGCCTCCCAGCCGGCCTTCAGAAGCCCCTTCTCTACCCAGGCTGATCCCCGCCCCCCGCCCCAGGCTGTCCTGACAGTAGGGAGCCTCCCCTCAGGGAATCCTGGTCCAGGAGCATTTGGAGGCCACCCAGCGAGTCCCCACCTGTGCTGCCAGGCGGTGAGGAGGCCCATCAGGGTGCCGGCCACCTAACAGTTTTGGGGCCACAGGAGGAACAGGCCAGGGCAACCCCTGCCTCCAGATGCTTCCACCACCTTTTCACTCGCTGTGCAGGGGGGCGGGGGGAGGCATTTCTCAGCCCGAGTGGTGGGATTGCAGGCTCTCTTTCTTTTTTAATCTTTTCTGTATTCTCCAATTTTTAAAAACCCTGTAGTACTTCTACTGAGATTTTCCTCTATTCGAAATGTCATGTCAAGAAATGCAATCTGGACGTTTTCCCTCCATAAAGCAAAATCGTTAGAGATTTTGAAGTGGCCCCCAGCCAAATGTTTCTCTGGCACCCAAGAGGAAAAGAGAAGACAGGTTCTTGCAGCTTTCAGGTGAAACTGGACCCGAGGGCCAAATTCCCCGCTGGGGCCCCTGGCTCACCCGGTGGGGGCCAGGTAGGATGAGGGGAGGGGAGGGTCTGGGCCCCCCCTGGGCCCACCCTCCTCCTCCTCCTCCATGTGCAGGTACCCAATTTGTGATTTATGATGATCTCAGGAAATTCAGGCTGACATTTTCCTTTCCCAAGGTCAATGCAGAATTAAGTGAAAAAATAGGCCCAGGAGGGAAGAGCTAAGCCCCTGCTGTGCAGACAGCTTGGCTCTGCCTTTTCGTCTCGCCTTTGCCACACCTGCCAGGGGAGGGCGCCCACCTCCCCGGGGGCCAGAGGGCACACGAGGGGCAGGGCCTTGGCGGCTGGTTTTCACCCCAGGTGCCCTCCAAGAGCTCTTCAAAACCAAAGGGAGGGGGGCGGGACAGGCAGCTCCTGCTGGGGCTCCATCAGGGCAGGTGGGTGGGTGCACCTCCGGGTCCTGGGGAGACTGTCCACTGACACTGTCCCCGGGTCCCCAGACCCCTTCCACCCAGCCCCGCCCCCATAGCTGTAGGATCACTGGGGCTTCCCGTGCCCTGAAGGGTGGTCAGGGGGCACAGCGCTGGACCCCAGCCCCCAGCCACCTGCTCGGGAGGCCGTCCCCCCCGACTGGAAGGCGGCCTGCACCAGCCTAAAGCCGCTCGCCTCGGAAACCTGGCTTCTGAGGCCCTCCACCCCATCCTCCCTTCGCGGCTGCGGGGTGCCTGCACTCCCCACGGCGGCCAGCAGAGGGCGCGCGCCAGCCCGGCCGGGGGCAGCACTGCGGGTACCGGGGGCCAGGGGTGGGAGACGCCCCTGCCCCACCCGGGAGGCGGCTCCAGCCAGCGCTGGTCGGGCCTGCCAGGGCGCACCGGGCAGGGGAGGGGGACAGTTCTTGTGCGCAACAATGAACAAGTTTAACAAATTCCAATGCTCACCCCCCTTCCTTTCCCGGGGGTGGCCTATCATCAGCTCCCTAAAGACGCTGCGGGGGGCCCTGGAAGGGGGGTTCATCTTCAAGGCAGCTTTGTGCGCCCCTAACTAGGGCTGGCGCCGAGGGCTGTGCGGGCAGGGCCGAGCATGCGCGCTGGGGGGCGCCCCGCGGAGAGAGGGCCCCCCCGAAGCGAGAGCCAGGCGCGGGGGTCCCTGCACCGGCCGCGGGCGCCTGAGGCGACGGGAGGGAAGTCCTCTGGACCTTAACTTCTCGCTCGGCGTCCAGCGTCCCGCCGACCTGCTCCTGCAGCAAGGCGTAGGCGCGCTGCAGCGCCTGGTACTCCATGGTGAGCTGCCGGAAGCGCAGCTCGGGCTCCTCCCTGGCCAAGCCCTGCGGGACAGGGGACACGGGACAGGGGACAGGGGACAGGGCGGCGTGAGCACCCGCCGGGTGCCGGCGTCCCGCCGCGCCAGCCCTCCCGCCGGCGCCTTCGAGGCCTGGAACGCAGGGAGCTTTCTAGAAGCGCGGAGGGGCCAGGCCGGGAGCCCGCCTCTCGGTGGCTCTCAGCAGGTGCAGGGGTGCGGGGACAGGGGGGCTGCAGGGAGGACGCTCTGCCCTGAGCTGGGCCCGGGCTGCGGGGGCTCCCACCTTTGCCAGGCTCCCCCACCGCCCTCCTCCTCCCTCCGGGCTGCCCACAGCTGCCCTCTGCCACCCACGGGGTCACGAGCCTTCCCTCCCCACCCCTCCTAGCTGGCCTCCTCCATTTACAGGCTTGCTTCCTACACAGAACTTTCCAGAATGCACCTTTCTGGCTGCCTCGGGGAGAAGGCAGGCTGCTGCTGCCCCGGCTGCTCAGAGGAGAGCGGCCCCGTGCGGGAGCCTCTGCCGGGAGCCCATATCTCAGTTCTCCACCGGGGCCCGGTCAGGGCCTGGGACCCGCGGAGGCTGCAGCCGTGATGGGCGCGGGCGCAGGTCCGGCCTTGGCACCGGAAGTGCATCCCGGTCCGCTGCGCTTGGGCCTGCGCCGAACTCCCAGCCCCGCGTGTGTGTGTTGGGGGCCTTGCGGGGGGCCTGTGGAGGGGCCTGTGGGGGGGTCCTGTGGGGGGCCTATGGGGGTCCTGTGGGGGCCCTATGGGGGGGCCTACGGGGGGTCCTGTGGGGGTCCTGTGGGGGGGCCCTATAGGGAGGGTCCTGTGGGGGGCCTATGGGGGCCCTGTGGAGGGGGTCCTGTGGGGGCCCTATGGGAGACCTATGGGGGGCCTGCGGGGGGCCCTGTGGGGGGCCCTATGGGGAGGTTACAGGGGGTCCGCTGGGGCCGCCCCTTCCCAGTGGCCGACTGGCCGTGGAGTCCCTGCCAGGTCCCCTCCCAGCGGGGACTTCAGGAGCCAAAGGGAGCCTGAGGCCTGAGAGCCCCGGAAGAGCGCGCGCCGCAGCGCAGCCGCCTGAGGCGGGACCCAGGGCGCAGGACCACACGGGCAGGAGCGGGCTCCGCTCCCACCCACCGTCCGCAGCACCAGGGCAGCCAGGCCTGGCACAGGCCCCGCCCGCCCCGTGTCCCCCCAGAGCCGCTCCGCGGGCCCCTCTTGCCTCCTCCAGGTCGTCGTCGGGCGTGCACGGCGTCTGGTCCGTTCTGTCCGTCTGGTAGGAGATCGAGGAGCCGTCGGACTCGAGAGACGCTTCCTCGTCGTATCCAAAGAAGGTCTCCACGACGACCGGCTTCTGAGCGAGACGCGCCGCGTCAGTGCGACCCCGGCGGCCCGGCTCTCCTGCTCCACCCCCCACGGCTGGCGCTTGGGCCTCCCTTGGGCGCCTCCGTCTGCCCGGGGCCCGGGGCCAGGGGCCACCTCACCCGGAGGCTGTGTGGGTCGGGTGGCCCTTCCCGCGGGCCGCGGGCTCCCCCAGGGCGGCGCACCCACTGCTGGCAGAGCAGCCCGGGCACCGCGCTGCCGAGGGGGTGCAGGGGGTGAGCACGCGTGGCTTTAAGCACCTGACGGCCTGCCTGGAAGTCCATTCTTGTATTTTTAACAGTATTGACCTTGACAGCTTGGAATTTTAAAAAGAAAGAAAAAAATTGCTCTTCTCAGTCAGTGTGAGGACTGTGGGCATCTCCCAGGCCAGCTCTGCCCCCCACACCCTAGCCTCCCCCTGCACCCCTGGCCTTTCTCTCTGCACCCCCAATCTCTCCCTCTGCACTCCAGCCTTTCCCTCTGCACCCCAGCCTCTCCTCCACACCCCAGCCTCCCCTCCACACCCCAGCCTTTCCCTCCGCACCCCAGCCTCCCCTCTGCACCCCAGCCTTTCCCTCTGCACCCCAGCCTCCCCTCTGCACCCCAGCCTTTCCCTCTGTACCCCCAGCTTCCCCTCTGTACCCCGGCCTTTCCCTCTGCACCCCAGCCTTCCCTCTACACCCCAGCCTCCCCTCCACACCCCAACCTTTCCCTCTGCACCCCGGTCTCCAGTGTAGCCCCCCTGACTTTAGAATGACAGGTTTTCTCATCTAATTTTCTACCACCACGGAGGACACTACCGCCTCGGCTCACCCTGCCACGTGGTCCCGGTCGCAGCCCAGGCCGCCTCCTTTCACGGCTTCTGTGGCCCCAGGTCTCCCTGCCGGTTCCTTGCAGAACCTTCTAGTAAGACTCCCTGGAGGCCTGGGGACCCCCAGCTGCCTCCCGCCCCCCTGCTGCAGAGCAGAGGGCCTCCTCCTGACGTCTGGCCCTGGGCCTCCTGTCCTCTCGGCCTCAGACCAGGCACCTTGGGGTCCTCCTCGCCCCTGCTGGCCTGCTCCGCCCCGAGCCGAGACCCCCGGGCCACCCGGCCAGGCGCAGAGAGCCCTGCAGAGCTGAGGCCTGGCCTCTGACAGGCGCCTGCCCCCTCCGCCACCCAATTTCCAGACTTTGCTGGAACACCCAGAGATGGGCAAAGCTGTGGTTCCTCTGGCACCCCGGTCCCCTCCAGGCACCCACCACTCAGCCTCCCTTTGCCCCCCATGTCCAGCCGTCCACTTGGTTGGTGTGCCTCCTTGCAGTCACCGGACACATTGGACCTAACTCCCCGCCCGGACAGCTGCACTCGCCCCTGGGTCCTGCTCACAGATGCACGCTGCTCCGGAGAATGCCCTGCTGCCCCCACCCCCGCTCTAGCCATCCCACGGCCCCCCACTCCAGTCACCCCTTGCCCCCCACTCCAGCCATCCCACGGCCCCCCACTCCAGCCATCTCACGCTTCCCTGGCTCCAGCAGGGCGCCAGGCGCTGCCCTGTCCAGGCCCTCCCCGGCCCGTGCCCCGAGCGGTCTCACCGTGGCACCTGGCCTTCTAGCCTGACTCACACGCCCCTCCCTTCTCAGGGACGGGCTGGGGCAGCGGGGGGCGACAGTGGGGGGCAACGAGCCAGCCCGTGCCCCGGCAGGAAGGGTGGGCACCCCCCTGTGGGGTGGCTCTATCGGGTGATCCCTAAGCACCCTGAAATTACCCTGGGAGGCCCCACAACTTGTGCACCCCGCCCCCACTACGGCCAGAAAGGCCAGTGCAAGGCTCCTATAGTACTTTAATACGATTGATGAATTCCAAAAAGAAGTATTGGACTATGCTTATAATCCTATCTGTACCTGGGCGTGACTGAGTTATGATTAGGGCGTGGAGTCCCCACCCTCCAAGAGGTGGGGACTCACAGATAAAAAGCATGGCAAAGGACTGACCTGAGGGTTTCTGATGTTAAAGTTTGATGCTGAGACCTAGGAAGTCAGCACCCAGAGGAAAGAGAAGCCAGCCCCAGGAAGGAAGGAACCTTGAAGCCAGAGAAAAGCAAGCCCCAGGAACGTGGGAACCCAGGAAGCCTGAGCCCTCGCAGACGTCGGCAGCCATCTTGCTCCAACACGTGGAAATAGACTTGGGTGAGGGAAGTAACTTATGCTTTATGGCCTGGTATCTGTTAGCTCCTACCCCAAATAAATGCCATTTATAAGAGCCAACCAATTTCTGGTATTTTGTATCAGCACCCCTTTGACTGGCTGATACAGCTTGGGACCTGGATGAGTGTCCACCCTGATTGGCTGAAAAACCCTCACACTTTCCACAAAGCAGGAAACGCGTTAGGTCCTCGGGGAATTTCTCCTGAATCTGCCTTGATAAAAATCATACATTTCTCCAAGAGGACTGCATCTCAGAGACTTTACCCAGGTCCTCACTTTTCCCAGGGGAGCCCGTGGACTCGGGCTGGGTGCAGCCTGGGGGTGGCGAGGCAGGCGCACATGGGGGGTGGGAAGCCCCTCGCCGAGCCAAGAGCCCCCCGCCAGGCCGCACACAGGCTGTGGGCGCGGGGACAAAGCCCAGGCGGGGAGACCCCGTCCCGAGGCCAACGCCCCCCTTATCCTTGCATCATCTCTATGAACTCATAGCCACTCTTGGAAATAGAAAAAAATACATTTAGATTTTTAAAAACTTAAGATAATAAACAATATTACTTTGGTTCCTATTTTGAGTTATCTCACAATGCAGAGAAACTTAGAAAAAAATCAAACTATTTCCTTTTAGTTGCCAAAAGAAGAGAAACATCCCATCAAGTGGCTTTTCAGCACACACCTTTTACGCACGCATATTTCCACATTTTTTTCCGTTTACCTTGGGGAGCTTTGCCATTTTCTTCCTTTGTTTCCGAAGTCTTAAAAGCTTGTCACGCTCCTGCAAAAACCAATTTTTTGGTTTTTAAAAAATGTTTGGTTTTTTAAAGTAGCTGAATGGCTCCATTTCACACACTTCCGGGTGTGCGGGTCGGTATTTCCGCGTCATCACGTGCGCTGACTGCGGTGACGGCAGTCCGGCTGGCTGCAGGCGTCCAGTACTGACCAGCTGAGCCCCAGCCCAGGGCTCCTGCGGGGACATCTGACAGCTCATCTTTTCTGCCGAAGCCCGTGGCGCTCGCCACTTTGAGGGCGCTGAGCTCGCCACGCCCAGTCGGCAGGCCTCGCTTCGGTCAGCGGTTTGGGGGCCAGTGCGGGGGGCCCATAGTTTGAGGGGCACAGGCGCCCTCTTAAATGGGGAGCGTGAGAAGGTGAGACGGCGCGGCCCTCCTCTGCACTCAGGGCAGGTGTCCTCAGAAATGGCACCCACAAAGGTGGAGACGACCCCCTTAAATTCGCAGGGAGACCAGTTCACTCCCGGAAAGCTCTGCCACATTCCTGCGGCCGAGAGGGACCGGTCAGGCAGAGACGGCCACCCCCACCGGTGCTGGAAGGACCCCCCACCTCTGGCTGTGCGCCAGCTCCTGGGGCGCCTGCAGGCACCCCAAGGAGGGGCCTCTGTCTACCCCGCAAAGCCCCTGGCACGTGCCCCGCGACGGACGGCTCCTCCACAGCCCGTACACTGCTCCCATCTGTACTTTAGGGGTCCCCGGGGCTGCGGGCGGCAACCTCGGGGAGCTGAGTCCCCGGAGGGAGAGTCAGGAAGGGAGCTTACCAGCACGCTCTTCACGTAGCCGGCGGTTTCAAGGGTCTGGAAAAAGCAAAGGGCACATTGCAGAATTCACGGCGCAGCTCGTGCTCGCCCCCACCTCTGCAGCCCCCCAGCCGCCTGTGGCTTCCCAGGGCCCAGCCCCCCTCAGAGAAGGGGTTCTCACGGTACCCTGACGGTCCCCCTTCCCTGAAAGGCACGCAGATGGGGGACACACAGAAGGGGACTTCCACGGGCCTTGGAAAGGGAAATCACGTGCCCTTGCAATTGACCAAGGTGTCTTTCTTTTCCTTCTTTCCCTCCTAAATTCTTCCTTTTCTCAAGAGCGGCAATTGCCCTGCAGTTGGACAGGAGAGGTTGTGGGTCTCAGGTGTGGGCGGGGTGTGGGGTGGGGGCTGCGGGGTGGCTGGGGGCTGCTCCGAGCTCAGTGATCTCATTTGCTGTGTCAGCCTGGAACCCAAAGAGGTGGTGCCTCCAGTTAGGATGCTCAGCGGGGGTGAAGGACTTTGTCGAAACTGCTGGGGGCAGGGGGCAGGTGGGCAGCCTTGCTGGCCCTGGAGCGGCAGTGCTGGCCACACCCCAGGTCCAGAGTGGCCGAGGGGCCATGTTCCGTGCCCCCTGGAGCAGAGCTGCCTAGGGGACTCATGGGAGGAGCAGCGGCCGCGGGGGCCAGGCCAGCCTGAGAGGACCCTGCGAGGGCCGTGGACCACCCTGGGGCCGCTGGGAGCACGGGGTCCGGGGCAGCCCACCTACCTTGGAAAGCTCGTCTATGAGGTTCTGCTGCTCGACTATTTGCAGTTTCAGGAAGTCAACCTCTCTTTCATCTTGACTTTGATCGAGGTCGTTTAAGGAGCTCGGCCTCCGTATGATCCCGGCTCTTTGCCTCTGAAAAACCCGTGGACAACATGGAGCGTGGCCGTGGGCTGCTGGGCGGTGGGGAAGCCCAGGTGGCCTCTCGGCGGACCTCTGCCAGGGGGAAGCGCTGTGTGCACAGAAGCCCGTGGCTGGGGAGGCCACGGGGGCGTGCCTGGGAGGGAGATTCTGGGGGGCACCTGCCTGCCAGGGTGGGACATAGCTCCCAGGGCACACCCCTCCTGGCACTCAAGGACTCCGTGTCTGAAAAGAAGGGGTTTTGTAGATAGGAGCTGGTCCATGTCCTGAGCCCCCCAGGCATGGGCCCATAAGTGCAGGGGCTCCCCGCAGGCCCTATGCAGACTGGCTGGGGTGGGGGCACCATCCTCAATAGCAACAGAGCCAGAGGAGGGGGCCGGAGGAGGCGGCACAGGGCCACGTGGGCAACGCAGAGCGTGAGCCGCAGCAGGTGCCGTGGGCTCTGGGAGAGCGTGGCCTGGCGAGCCTTGAACGTGGGCCTCCCCCTTCAGAGCAAGAGGAAACACCCCCGCTGTCCACGCTGCGGCATGCAGGGGAGGTACAGCAGCAGGACGGGAGTGTCCCACCCCCATGCCAGGCCCAGAAGGGTGGACAAGGGCAGAGGACCCGCCCACACTGCCGTGGGGGCTGCCCGCAGAGGGGGCCACAGGAGAGGCCGAGGGCGGCGGCAGGAGTGGGGGTTCCGGACCCCTGGGTGCCCCTGCGCACTGCCCGTGCCTTCCCCTGCTGGTGTCCACAGCATCTCATGCCCCCGATGGGCTCGCTTGTGAAGCCCCCTGTCCGGCTTGCCGCCGCCTGCTGCCCTCCGCGTCCAGGACGACCCCCGTGCCGCCCACATAGCCCCCCTTCCCACAGCCTGTGACTCGGCAGCGGCGGCGGTCTGACGGCGGGGCGTCAACCCTCCACCGGGCGCAGGCCTTGCACGCCGGGCCGCTGCCGGGCCCCTCACCATCTCAATGTTCTCCTGGGTGACGAATTTTAACTTGTTCTCCATTCGACGCAGGGTGTGGGACAGATCCTCATTCTTCCGGGTGAGGCGTTTGTTTTTATCCAGCAGAGGCTTGTACTGGCTCTCAGCTTCCCTCAGCCGCTTTAACTGAAAGACAGAACGGACAGGTGGGCCTCACGCGGCTTCCTCTAGGGGACAGGGCCTGTGTGCCCCGTAAGCGGACTCGGTGTTCCCAGGGAGGTCCCGCCCCCCTCCATGGGGGGCCAGCCCCAGGCCGAGGGCCGCAGCCTGAGGCTGGCTCAGGCTGGAGAACAAGGCCCTGGGCCCAGGGAACTAAGTCACTCGGAAATCTCAGTGGCTGCGGCGATGCCCTCACACTCCCCGAGAGCCTGCAGAGCCGAGGATGCCTCACCCCAACAATCCAGAGCAGGGTCTGCCCACCAGGGCCCGAGGGCCATGTCTGGCCCGCTGCCTATGTTTGTGAATAAAGTTTTATTGGAATACGGCCCCTGTCAGCCATTGATGTGTCTGCTCTCGTGCCCTGGGGGCAGAGCTGGTAGCAGTGCCTGGCCCGTAACCCCGAAAGCTTCTACTCTCTGGCCCTTTATAGAAGAGTTTGCCAAGCCCCCGGGGCTTCTGGAATAGCCCTGGTTCAACCGGCAGGAGCTGTGTGGATTTGTCTGCCCTCGCCCCTGGGCCATTTTACTGAAACAAGGTGGGATTATTCAGAGGAACCAGATCTGTTCATCCCAAGGGCCCCAGGCTGCGCATTCTACTGGATGGCGTGACAAGTAATTTCCAGCAGAGCGCAGTCCTTCACAGCCAGGGGACGGGGGACCGGGGCTGGAGAAGGCAAGGGTCTCTGGAGACCGCAGCGCAGGGCTGGGCTGGCGCCTCAAGACAAGGAGGCTGGACCGCCCATCGTCAACGGCCAGACCACGGCCACCAAGACGCTTTTAGAACAGACTCCAACCTCATTCCTGGAAGCGGGGACCCGGGAGGCCAGGGGAGGCTGGGGCGCCCGCTACTCTGCAGGGCCACTCTTGAAAGCCTACACTGATGATCAGGGCCAGGCGCTGCCAGAATGCGCCGGAACGTCAGGCTGGGTCGGCACGGCACCCACATGGGTGCTGCTCTTGGGTACTGACGGGAAGGTGCCATTGGCACACACGGACATGCCCGCTATCAACACGTCAGAGATTCCATCACGTCTTACATATTTGCAGTTTGACGAGAACGTTCGGGATGACCGGTTTGCTGCCCTAAGATCTTAGCTTCTCTCTGATGACTGCTAGCCTTTGCTTCAGGGCACTGCAGAGGACAGTACCTAAGGCTGGGGACAGCCTTGCACGTCCACCTGTCCAGCTGGGGGCAGGTCCAGAAGGCTGGGCCGCTGGACACACGAGGGGCCTCAGAGTCTTCGTCTGGACTCCTGGACACAGCCCAGGGCACAGGCTGCTTTGCGCCCCAAAAGGTCCTCCCAGCCCTCCTGCCCCAGCCCCAAGCTGTCCCCATGGCCCCAGCACTGGCCGTGTCTCCTCCCAGCTCTCGCGGGGGTGGGGGGCTCAGTTGGCAGCACAGACCCTGCTCCTTGGCCCGCCCCAGCTCAGGACCCGTTGCCCGCCTGCCCACTGCTCCCATCTACACTGGGGGGTCCCCACTGTCCAGGGTGCTCGTGACCAGGCCTCCATTGCCAGCCCCATTTCCGCCCATGCTGTGGGGGATGGCCGTGCTCTGGGAGTGCGGGGTGCCCTCTGTGGTGACCAGTCGAGAAGCCCAGACGCAGGGCCAGCCGTGCCCCTGCCCCCGCTGCGGCCGTTGTGGGCCGGGAGCCGCTCACCAGCTCGTTCCTCTCCTCCGACAGCAAGGCGTTGCGGTCCTCCAGCTTCCGAATGATTGCGCTCAGCTCGGCAATTTTAAGCTGGAAGCGCCGGGCATCCTTCTCATCCAACTGCTGTTCCTGAAACAAAAATCAACTGCAAATAACGGTACAAAGACAGAGCACGAAGCGTCCCGAGCCCCGGCACGCCACGGAAGCCGAGGCACTCCTGCGCCGTGCTTGTGTTTGAGTCAGGGGGCTGGTCTGCCTGGGGACAATGGCCACGGCAAACGTACGATGGGAGCAGGAACCAAGCGGAAATGTCTGGAAGGATGCGGGTGTGACCGGTGGGCGAGCGCAGATGGGGGTGGCCGTGGACGCCGGGAGCCGAGCGAGCACTGAGAGCCGTTCCGGGGCCCCCGGCCGCCTGTGAGCCGCGTGCTTCCACACGGGCTGCCCTGTGCTGCCGTGGCGGGGGGCTAGGTCTCTTGTCTGAGAGCGTGAGCACAGGAAGAGAGGCCTAGCGACTCAAGACCTGCAAAAGTTTGCTTCCCGAGAAGTAGGCTTCCCTCGAATTGGGATTCTAAAAGGTCACCTCTGGGACCCCTGGAACTGCATTCAAAAACTGGTGGCATCATTTGAATCCAGTTTCAGAATCTCTCTGGAGTCTCTCAAGTGCCAGAGCAGGAGAGACTGGTTTTAACTCATTTAAGCCAGTGCAAGGGTAGAGCAAGATTATCAAATGTCATTTTCTCTTCTGGAAAGTTCACTGCCTCAGGGCTGGCTCAGCTCCAAAACAGCCTCCTACTCAAAGCCAACGGCGTCCAGGAAGGGACCGGACATGACCCACGTTCCTCATTCAGCAGGTGCAGGAGAGTCTCAGAGCCACAGAACCCAAGGACCAGAGTCAGGGTCCATGGGAAGTAAATGTTCTCCCGGAGCATTCCAGAAGCCCACCCGAAGGACTTTGAATGAGGATCAGCTATGAGACGGAGAGTGGGTGGATGTTGCAGCCACATGCATGCCACGGGCAGCCCAGGCAGAGCGGTGGAGCGGCACGGTGACATGGGGAGCCGGTGGGAGGGAGCTGGGTCACTGCATGGGGGGCACAGCCGAGCAGATCCCGGAGAGGGGGGAAGCAGCCGGTGCTTAGACCAGCCCCGTCTCCCACCAGCCACAGGCAGGGACGCTGGGCCGGCAAGTCGCCAGACCACCGGTGGCCTGGAGCCTGCAGTCGGACCCCAGGGACGCGCCAGCGGGAAGGCCAGCCCGACGCGGTGCACAGGTGACATCAACCAGGAGCAACGACAGGAGGCCTCAGCCCTGGTCCCCAGGTGGGGGACCTGGCTCGCCGCGGGCACCGGCCGGACAGGGAGCAGCCCCGGACCCCAGCCCCCCCGCGCTGCCCGACTCTGGCGTGCCTGGGAGAAGCGTGGGTGCTTACAGCGCATCCCGCAGGGTCTGAGGCGTCTCCTGCACCGCCCACGTGAGGAAGCTCGCGTCGGGGGCTGCCCAGGTGCCGGTCAGCCTCTCGGGCCTGGGACAGCTGCTCATCTAAAGCCTCTTTTTGGAGCTGCAGCCTCTGGGCATGCCCGGCTTGGGCCCCTAACTCTCTCTCCAGCACGTAGACTGCTCTGTCCTTAAATTTTATCTCCTCCATCTACAAGGAGAACAGAACACAGTCACACAGCTGCAGAGCACGGATCTGCGGTCACCATGGAAACAGGCGTGTGCGCTGGCGCAAAACAGGCGGGAGGGTTCCCCGGCAGCCCGGCCAGCGGCTCCTGGCTCAGAAGCAAAAACCAGCTGTCCCGGCGGGGGGACCCTGGTCCGGCTCGCCTCTGGCGTGGCCTGTGTGGCCAAGCGGGCGCCCGGGAGGCTCTCCTGCTGGGGGCTCGCGGCCAGGGGCTGGCGGGGCCTGCAGCGTCCAGAGAGGCCACCCCCGCCCCGGGGCCAGCGGCGTGCAGAGCTGAGGGCCTTCTCTCAACAGGTTGACTGTGGCCAAGCAGAGGCCAAGGCTGAGAAGGGTGCCCTGCTAGCTCCCCACCCACCATCTCGGGGCTGGGCCCCGGCTCCCACTCTCCCTCCCCGCATGAGGGCTGCGTGGAAAGCTGCTGCAGGTGTGGGGGGATTATTAGGGGCAAGATGGCATTTTCAGTGATGTCTTGCTGCAAGCCACGGCTGTGGGGGTGGGGCAACGGCGATGGGCTGGCTCGAGGGGAGGACAGGGGGCCCCGAGGGTCAGCTGGGACAGCGGTGGCTCGGGGCTCAGGGCCCCCTGCTCGTAACGCGCTGAGCTCCTACCAGTGGCTCCTAACAGCCACCGCCTCCTTGGCACCCAGGGCCACCCGTCGGGCTCCGCGCAGGGCTAGCGCCTGCACTGCCAGCAGCTACCCACTCTCCAGACTCGCAAGGAGACTTTGGGTTTCATTCTCGGCGATGCCCGGTTTACGAGAAGGAGGTGTCTTTGTCGACAAAAAACTTGGTTTGAAAGCTTGTTTTCCAGCCACAGCGGAATAGGGGAGTTGGCAGCTTTCCTCGCTGTTGAAGGTCCAAACCCGCTCGTCAATTAGCCATCTGTGAAGTCAGCGCGGAGACAAAGAGGAGCGGAGACAAAGAGGAGCGGCGTCTCGTTAGCTCAGCTCGCGGGCTGCACGGCAAGCACGGAACTGGAGAGCCGAGACAGCCTTAATTACTAAATTCCCATGTGCTCGAGCCCTCATATGCAGAAAGAAGCAACACAAATTAATGAACGAGGAGGCCGTGAAAATAAACTCATACGGATACGCAGCTCTGTCCCGCAGCCTGCCGGTCGCCCTGCACGCAAATGCTTTAAAACGGTGCTTTCCGCCCCCAGGAAGCCTGCGCACACGGAGCTGTTGCCACGGCTGGTTTGGACCAGAAAGCGGGCCCCGCGCGCACGTGGGCCTTGCCAGCCCAGCGCCGCGGTCAGCCGGAGGCAGTGCGGGGCAGCAGCTTCGCGGAGGGGCTGGCGTGGTGCTCCGGGGGCGGGAAACCACGTGCGCTACGCGGGGAGACCCGGGCCCCCGCCAACGCCCGCTTGAAGACTGCCAGCCTCGCGGGCCATGGGCTGCTCCCACCTGGCGCGCTCGGACCCAGATCCGCTGGCTGCAGGTGGGGCGGCCGTGCGGGCTCTCGTGGCCAGCCCGGACGGCATGCTCGCCCTTCCCGCCCAGGGGGCCTTCGAGGGGGGCAGCAGTGTCCACTGGTGTCCAGAGCACAGACTGGCCGCCCCCAGCCCTCCTGGTCCCAGGCCCCCCACCCTCAGGCAGGGTTCCTGCAGCGCCACGCCCCACAAGAGTGCCAGGGGCCCTGCCTCCAGCCCAGGTCACCCCGCAGCCCGGCTGCCATGCAGGGTGGGAAGGGCGCTGGACGTGGGACGCAGGGCCGGCAGGTCACTGTTCCCCCCTTCCCACACCTGGGCTGCTGCTGGACCCAGTGCACCCCCTCCCCGGGTTAGCTGCTCCCCTCTCCCCACCAGAGTAGCCCGGGAGAAACCAGATGGTGTCACCCCCGCCGCTGAAGAGACCACCAAAGGCTTCCCTGGGCCGGAGGAATGAGACTCGAGAACCTTCTGCGCCGTTGGGCGCACAGGAGCCCCCAGCCCACTGCCCCTCCCTCCCAGGAGCTGCCCCTGACACCCCAGCCCTCTACTGCCCCTCCTTCCTCTGAGCTCACCCCGCCCCAGGCCCCTCTCCCCCTTCTTCCCATGAGCCTCTCCACTGCCTCTTGCCCCCGTACCAGCCCCTCACTCCTGGGACTCTGGCCCCGCCAGCCTGCCTGTGTTTCTCTGTAGTGGCTCTCCTTCATTCTGGAACATTCTTTGGATGAACATTCTGGACCATGGCATTGGCCTCAGCCCACACACGGTCCTCTGGTCTTCCCGACCACCTACCCACCATCAGGGATCCCTGGACTGCTCTGGCTATGACTCAGTTTACCCCTAAGAGCCTTTCTCCGTGTTTGCCTCTGGGAAGGTGAAGGCCCAGGGCCAAGGCCACCTCCACCTGAGCTCTGCGCCCGCTCCTGGGCAGGGCCCAGCACACGTCCGGTGCCCAGAGGGCAGGTACGGACAGCGTGCACAGCGGTGGCCCTGGCAGAGGCACTCAGTTTTGCTTTCCTGAGCTGAGTCAGTGCCACCGAGGCCCCTGGCCTCCCAGGGCTGTGGCCCCAGCTCTGGCCCGGCCTGCCTGAAGACGGGCTTTCCTGGGGGGTGCCCCAGAGGCCCCTTTACGCTGAGCCATCGCGGCTTAATTATTTTTTTTTAAGATTTATTTTATTTTTCATTTTTCTCTCCTTCCCTGCTACCCCCCAGTTGTCTGCTTTCCGTGTCCATTCACTGTGTGTTCTTCTGTGTCTGCTTATATTCTTGTCAGCAGCACCAGGATTCCATGTCTCTTTATGTTGTGTCATCTCGCTGCATCATCTCTCCGTGTGTGCAGTGCCACTCCTGGGTGGGCTGCACTTTTTTTTTCCGCCCTGGGCAGCTCTCCTTAAGGGGTACACCACTTGCGCATGGGATTCCCCTACACGGGGGACATCCCTGCGTGGCAGGGCACTCCTTGCGCGCATCAGCACTGTGCATGGGCCAGCTCACCACACAGGTCAGGAGGCCCTGGGTTTGAACCCCGGACCTCCCATGTGGTAGGTGGATGCTCTGTCCATTAAGCCAAATCTGCTTCCCAAGGGCTTAATTCTTAATACAATATTCCTGTATGTGGTCTTCCAGAGGCTTATTTTTCTCCTCATCTTTAATTCTGTGATTCATGTTAGATTTTCCTAACTTCTCTCAGCAATGCTTTGTACTTTTCAGTGTAGTGGTCTTGCAAATCTTTTGTTACACTTAATTCAGACTGTGGAGTATGGCAATTTGAAATTATTTAATGAATCCCAAAAAGAGAAATGTAAGGTTTTAAACTAATCTATTCCTCTGGGTGTGATACCCTTTGATTGCATTAAATGCAACTGAGGGGCCTTTGATTAGATCACTTCATGAGCTTGATTTAGGGCTTTCGATTGGACGACTCCAGGGAGGTGTGACTCAGGCTGAGTCCCCACCCCCTTGCTGGGCCCGATAGAAACAGAAACACAGAGGCTCACTCAGATACAGGAAAAGAGCGCTTTGCTGCCACTTTTGACCCTGCCTTGTGACAGAAAGGAGGGCTCGAGCAGCTGAGGTCTGAGGGAGAGAGGAGCCCTCACAGCTCACTGCTGAAATCAGAGGAAAGCGAGCAGCCAAGCCCGAGCGCCGAGGCTGGGAAGAGGCCGCCCTGGGCGGGTGCCCTGAACAAGCTCCAGGAGGCGGGCGGCCGGAGGGGAGGCGAGCGGGCAGGGGCCGCCGTCCCCTCCTCGTGTGGCAGCGGACGTGGGCGAGAAAGCACCTCTGGTGGGCCTCGAGTGGGACTTCGCGCGGCCTTGGGACTGTGAGCTTTTCCCCCAAACAGATCCCCTGAGAAAAGCTGAGGCTTCTGGTCTACCTCGGCAGCCCTGTGGCTAGGACATTTCTATGACCTCCAGGGCGGCCAAGCAGCCTGGAGAGGAGCAGGTGCCAGGGGGCAGGGCCTGGGCGCGTCCCCCGCCTTGACCTCTGGGGTCTGCGAGGGCGAACACGCTGAAGGCCGTCCAGCCCTTCCCTGAGATGCCGGCCCTCGTCTGCTGGACGGTAGCCCTCGGTTCTCAGAGGAGTGTGGCAAAGGAGACGCGGGCTCAGGCTTCCTGGGGAGCGCGGCGGAGTTAACCGGTTCTGGGCCTGAGAGTTTTAAAAAAGCTCGCGATTTTCCAAAGCCCGCCAGGTACCCCAGGTACCACCGGGCCGCATGAGCCCCTCTGGGACGGCACGGGCTCCGCCTGCGCGGGCCTGCAGGGGCCGGGTCGCCCTGCTTCACCGTGGGGGTCCCTCAGCTCCCACCCACGCTTCTCCGTTTTGACGGCACCCTGCGCAGTGCCACCAGCGGGCCTCGCGCCACTTCCCAGCGCTGGCCCGGGGGGCGGGGGCCCGCGTCCAGCGCCGTCAGTGAGAGCAGGCCGGCGGCTTCTCCCCCGCCCTGCACAGCCCGCCGGGGCACCGGGCTTGTCTCCCCAGCATTTTTCACAGTTTCAGTTCCTGCTGTGTGTGAGGACCCTGCTCCACCGGGCGTCCGGGCCACTGGGGATGGGGGGATAACGAAGCGAAGCTCAGGATTTTTCAAGAACGTGGACCCGGGTCTTTGCCTGAAGGCCTTTGCTTTCACTCACAGTCAGAGCCCGTGTTTCAGGGTTTACAAGGGAAGTAGCTGCTTGCGTGACAAACGCGTCTCCCCCATGGACTGCAGCCCAGGCTGGGCCCCTCCTCCCCCCTACGGGGGCGGGCTTGGGGGATAGAGGGGTCTCAGGGGACAACAGGGCCAGAGCAGGCAAAGGGGGCCGAGACCAAGCCAGCCCAGCAGCACTGGGGTGTGGCGACCTGCGGTCATTCTATTTTCGCCCTCCCTGAAAACCTGGCCAAGAAGCCCAGTGGATGGGCTTGCCCAGGAACGCTGCACGGGGCGGGCGCAGAGGAGCGGGCTCTGAGCCCACCTGAGCTCCCGCTCCCCTGCCCCAAACCGGGGGGCGCTGGGGCTCCAAAGACCCTGCAGCCTGGGCGCCAAGGAGGCCACTTCCTGACCCCCGGGGGGATTCCGAGAGGCCAATGGAGCCCCTCGCTGGTGCTGCAGGTCCTCGTGGGCAGGGGCCTGGCTCTCCAGAGGACCCCTCCCAGCCGTGGCTGGGGCTGCAGGGGCCTGTTTGTCTCTGGCGCTTCCTTCAGGTACTCTGTGGCCCCTCCTGCCCCCAAGGCATGAACAGACTTCCACCCCCCTCCTCCCCCCCGGTGCTTTAAAAATGGTATATCATTTTCTTCTGGCTTGCGTGTTTTCTTCTGATAAGTCTGCTCTGAGTCTTCTCTCTCTCTTTCTCTATGTAACGCTTCTTTTATCCCTGGCTGCCTTTGAGATTTTCTCTTTATCTTCAGCTTTCACCAGCTGGACTACGATGTATCCAGGCCTATAGTTGTTGTTGTTGTTGGGATTTATCCTGTTTGTGAAGTTCACTGAGCTTGGATGTATGGCTTACTGTCTTCGAATATTTTTGGGAAATTCTCAGCCTGTTTTCTCTCCCTTCTCTTTCTTGGACTCCAATTACAATGACATTAGATCTTTTGATATTGTCCCACATCTCTTAGATGCTGGGATTTCTCCTCCCCGGCTCCCCACCCTTTTTTTTTCTTTTCAATATCTTGTTACTTCTGTTCAAGTTTGCTGAGTCTTTTCCTTCGCTGTGTTGAGTCTACTTATGAGACTGTTGAAGAAATTCTCCATCTCAGATATCACTTTGTTTGTCTTTAGCATTTGTTTTTTACTCTTTCTTATAGTTTCCTTCTCCCTATTGAATTTTGTTGTCTATTCACACATGTTCATTTTTCCACTGTATCCTTTAACGTATTTTAATGTCTCTCTCTTTAGTTTCAACAAATGTTGACTGTTCCAAATAGGGGTCATCTTTGATTCTGGTTCTATAATGGCTTTATCTATTGATAATGAGTTGTGAGAGGGAGCACCCAAGAGGTGCTCTTTTAGAACCTAATATCAGCAACGATATCCCTTCTATTCATTGGAAGTGTGCTGATAAGGCCATCCCACACGCAAGGGGAGGGGATCACAGAACGAGGTGGGGTCACTGGGGTCCATCGACAAAGCTGCTGCTGCCCAGCGGCAGTCACTCTGCCTCATATGTACGGTGAGTGTCACTGTAGGATCCTGGACCCACGTTGCTTTCCTGCCCTTCCCCGAGAGAACAGACAAGTTTTGCTTCTACTCCTCCTTACGATGCAATTGGGGTTGTTGCTGTTCCCTCAGGGAATGTGACAGAGCTCCCCTGGCTAGGAACTCAGTACTCCCTCAGTTGTCAATTATAACTCTACTATGAAAATACCCAACGAATATCTGAACATTTTTATATGCCCTATATACATGCCCTGGAGAACTCCCTCCCAACCATGTATCCCCTACAATAACACCCCACACCAGTGTTCCTCCCCTGCCATAGTTGGACCCCTCTGTGGTCCAAAACTAGTTAAAAAATGAAGCCTACTATATTGCCAAATTCAGTTAGTAGGAAAATGAAATTGTAATGATAGGTTTAGAGATAAGAAACAGAATACATACTAATTTAGAAAAAGTAAAATAAAGTGAAAAATACATTGGGGTATTAAAAAGTGAAAAATAACATAAAACTTTGTTTTTGACATTTTGCCTTTCATTGCTATAACAGATGTTGCCCTGTGTATACAGTGGCAGGGCAATTTCTTTCATTCCTTCCTCAGTGTCTAAGTCCTTTTTTCTTTTTAAATTTTAAATTTTGTCTTCAAAAAGGCTTTATAGTAAAGTCACATATACAATCCCGTATATCCAATATCAAACCCTTTCCCTCTTCCCCACCAATGATCTTTTTACATATTCATGTTACATTTGCTGCAGCTGATGTACAGATATTGAAATATAGCTACCAAACATGGTTCCATTTTGGTTTACATTATGGTTTACATTTTAGATTATACACTTTTATAAATTTTTGGTGAAATTTAACATGTCCTATATCCATCATTGCATGATCTTGTAGAACATTTCTATTGCCCACAGTTACCCCTGCTTCCATCTGTTCTATTCCTCTCTCCCCGTCCCCTCAGGGCCCACAGTGACAACCAAGCTTCACTGCTTGAAGGACCAGATTCACAGATACTTGAAACAATGCTGAGGGCTTGACTAGACTGTCTTCCCCCATTGGGAGCCACCAGTTTTCTTGAGACACCCTTTCCTTTGTTTGAGAATATCAGGTCTCCCCAGGTGTACCCAGGATGGGGGTACACCTTCCCACTCATTGTGTGGGTCTCCACCCAATGATATGGGCAAAGGCCAGTGAAGAAGGTTGGTCTAATGATGAGCCCTTGATACTGATGACTATGCTTATGAGCCTGTGAGCCTGAAATTTCAACTAGGCCTAGAGTTTCAGGGTGCCTAAGAGTTACCTCCTGAGAGCCTCCATGTTGGTCAAATGTAGCCTCTCTCTAAGCCAAGCTCAGCGTGTAGATGCATTACCTTCCCCCCAGCTTGGGATGTGACTCCTGGGGATGAGCCTTCCTGGCGCTGAGGGATTACTACTAGTCACCAGCTGGTGATGCAACTAGAAAAAGACCTTGAATAAAAGGGGGAAATGGTAAAGACAAATGAGTTTACATGGCTAAGAGACTTCAAAATGAGTCAGAAGGTCATCAGAGGGGTCGTGCTTATGCATGTCTCAGCAGGATCCCAGAGACCGCCAAAGTAGATACAACCTCAGGTACTGGTGCTCCTCAGGGCTATGGAGACACAGGTTCTATGGTCATGGCAGGTGGCTCTGGAGTTCAGTGCCTTGTCGGTAGGCCCTATTTTGGAATTTGTGCTCCTCAGTGTGATGGAGTTGGACTCAGATGTGACCTTTCTAAACATGCCTCTTCTGTCATTTCTACTGAACCTGTGGTTGGTCTAGGATTGGTGTATACTCAGGAGACTTGAGTCTCTGGACTAGCCATGTGCCAGCTGGGCCCTGAGCCTCAGCAAAATTGCAACTCCTACTCTGGTACATTGGACTTACACAGATCAGCTAAGAGGGAGGTGAAGATGGTCAACCACCACACCAGGAAACTGAGACTGCCTACAACTGCAAACAGGAGAATTGCATCCATCATGTGGGATCTAAGCCCCCTCTTGATTTAGAGGTGGAGTGGACACCACCATCCCAGGGTCCATAGGATGGAGGAATAAACTATGGATTAACGTGGACTTGCTGGTATTCTACTATAGAACTGTTGTGACTGTAGCAATGGAAGAAATTGTATCATTAATGTGGAGACAGTGACCACAGGAGTTGCTGAGGGCAGGAAGAGGGAAGAAGAGATGTGATATGGGGGCATTTTCGGGACTTGGAGGTGTCCTAAATGATATTGCAGGGTCAGATGCTGGACATTACATATACTGCTATAACCACTGAATGGACTGGAGAAGAGTGTAAACTACAATGTAAACTATAATCCATGCGGTGCAGCAGTGCTCCAAAATGTATTCACCAAATGCAATGAATATGCCACAATGATGAAAGAGGTTGTTGATGTGGGAGGAGTGGGGGGGGGTAGGGAGTAGGATATGGGAACCTCTTGTATTTTCTAATGTAACATTTTTTGTGATCTATGTATCTTTAAAAAAAAGACATTAAAAAAATTTAAAAAACTGAATAAAGCAAGTAACTTACTTAACTTTGAATACTAATCTATATAGTGTTTTCAAGTTCACTAAGTGGGTACTGGGTTTTGGCACTGATTGTAATTCTGTATTAGCACATAACCCTGAATAAAAAAGTATCTTAGTTTAAAAAAAAAAAAAGATGCAATGGGAAATTCCTCTTTGCCTTGGATCTGGGAGTGAAAGTTTACCCCCCTTCCCCAATCACTTCAGGCTGACTTATTAAAGTTTTATTGAGTTATAAATTACATATAATAAATTTCACCCATTTTAAGTGTTCAATTCAGTGATTTAGTAAATTTAGAGAATTGTGCAACCATAACCCCAATCCAATTTTTTAATCTTTCCCCCAAGACATACCTCGTGCCCATTTGCAATCCATCTCCTCCCCTGTCCCTAGTCCCCAGGCAACTGCTTCCTCTATAGATTTTCCTTTCCTAGAAATTTCTCCTTCACATAAATCAAATCAAACAATATGTAGTCTTTTAGGACTGCCTCCTTTCACTTAACAAAATGTTTTCAAGGTTTACTCATGTTGTCATATATTTAAGTGTTCATTCCTTTTACTGCTGAATGGTTTCCAATGTATGGACATACCACTTTTTGTCTATTCATTCAAAACAGTGATGGACATTTGAATTGTGTCTCATTGTAGGGTATTTTAAATAATGCTTCTATAACTATTTACATACATAAGTTTTCCCTTCTCTTGGATATCTAGGGGTAGAAATGCTGTGTCGTAAGTTAGTTTAGTTCGAACTTTTTAAGAGGTTGTCCTACTGTTGTCCAAAGTGGCTATACTATTTTGCATTCCCAACAGCAAAGTACGAGAGTTCCAGTTTCCCCACGTCCGCACCAACACTTAGGCCATTTTTATTATAGACATCCTACTGGATGTGAAGTAGTATCTCAAAATGTCATTTGGATTCATATTTCTGTAAAGACTAATTATATTGAGCATCTTTTCAGGTCATTATTTTCATTTGTATTTCTTCTTTGTTGAAATGCATGTGCAAATCTTTTACCTGTATTTTAATTGGATTGTTTGATTTTTCATTATCGAATTTTAGTAAGAGGCCATTATATATTCTGGATGCAAGTATTTGCTGACATATTGTTTCCAAATATTTTCTTTCAGTCTGTAACTTTTCTTTCCTTTTCCTTATAGTGTCTTTTGAAGTGCAAAAGTTTTTAATACTTAAGAATTTCAATTTATCAGTTTTCTTATCTGGATTGGGCTTTTGGTGTCAGCTCCAAAATTCTTTGCCTAATCCAGTTCTTTGAAGTTTCCCTCTATATTTTCTTTGAGAACTTTTATAATTTTAGCTCTACATTTAGGGTCTATGATTTACTTAGGGATTTTTTTTCTCCATGTATGCTGTGAAGTAAGAGCCTCAATTCATCTTTTTGCACGTGGATATCCAACGCCCCAGAGCCATTTGTTGAGAAGACTAGCCTTTCCCCATTGACTTGCCTCGGCACCTTCATCAAAACTCAATTGACGGTAAATCTAAGGGTCTATTCCTGGACTCCTCATCCTGTCCATTGGTCTGTCCATCCATCCTTAGGCACCTGTATGGGTTAGTGGTTTTGAAATCGGGAAGGGTAAATCTTCCAGCTTTGTTCTTTTAACAATTGTTTTTTATTATTCTGAATTGTTTGCATTTTTGTATAAACTTTGGGATCAACTTTTACATGTCTGCAAAAAGCCTGCTGGTATTTAGAAAGGCATTGTACTTAATCTTTAAGTCAATTTGGGAAGAATTGCCATTTTAATAATATAGAGGCTTCCAATCCATGAACATGACCTCTCTCTCCATTTATTTAAATCTTTAATTTCTCTCAGCAATGTTTTATGGTTTTCAGTGTACACACCTTTCACTTCTTTTCTAAAATTTATGCCTAAGTATCTTATTCTTTTTATGTTATTATGAATATTTGAAAACTTCATTTCAGATTGTTTACTGCCAGGATATAAAAATACAATACAGAGTATAAAGTATAGTGTAAACTATGGTCCACGGTTGGTGGCAGTGTTCCAGTGTGTGTTCATCAATTGTGGCAAGTGTCCCACACTGATGAAAGATATTGATGTGGGAGAGTGTGCGAGGGGTAAGAGGCGGGGCATGTGGGAATCCCATATATTTTGTTTATTTATCCCTTCCCAGCCTTATTGTTTGCATTCACTGTCTGCTTTGTGTCCATTCATTGTGCACTCTCTGTGTCTTCTCTTTAGAACTGAACCCAGTACCTCCCATGTGGGAGTCACCTCTGCTCCTTGCTTTGTTGTCTCTCATTGTGTTTCCTCCTTGTGTCTCCTTGTTGTGTCATCTTGTTGCATCAGCTCACTGAGCCAGCCTGTTGCACCAGCTCACTGCCTTGCTCGTCTTCTCCAGGAGGCACTGGGAACCAAACCCAGGACCTCCCATGTGAGAGGTGGGCACCCACATGCTTGAGCCACATCCACTTCCCATGCCTATATTTTTTATGTAACATTTATGTAATCTAAACTTCTTTAAAAATAAAAAAATAAAAATACATAATAGATCTTTATATGTTGATCTTTTTGTTCTGAAACCTTGCTGAACTTATTAGTTGCAGTATGTTTTGGGTATTCTCTAGGATGTTTTATATACAGGGTCATTTTACTTATGAAAAAAAGACAATTTTAAATCTTCCTGTCTAACCTGGTGCCTTTAATTTCCTTCTTTTGCCTTATTGCAGTGACTGACTTCCTCTGTGGGTAAACGGACTCACCCAAGATGACAGAAAAAGAGTCCCCAAGAAAATGACAGAATTTCTTTAAGTTCATTAAAGTTAAGTGCCCAGGCTACAAGCCCCAGATATGCACACAGAGCTTCCCATCAGCTTCCCAAGCAGCGACACAAAGGGAGAGGATGCCCTTCACTTGAGCATCTGCGAGGAGACAGCAACCAAAACAGATAATAGCAAAAAGGGACACTGTAGCCGCTGACATAGCTATGAATTCCAAAAACAGATATTGGATTATGTTTGTAATCTGGGCTGTACCTGGGCATGATTGAGTTACGATTAGGGCTTTGATTGGGACACGTCATTAGGGCGTTGAGCCCCCACCCCTTGGTGGGGCCTGGCACAGGACAGGGCTGAGGGTTTCCGAAGTTGGAGTTTTGATGTTGGAGTTTGATGGTGAAGCCTTAAGCTGGAGCCAGGAGAAGAACACAGAGAATAGGGACGGCTCCTTAGACACGGAGGAAAGTCCAGGGAGAGACAGAGTTGTTCACCTGAGAGTCTACAGCTGACCTTGTGGAGAGAGGCAAAGCCTAGAGAGCCTCATAGTCTACAGCTGACCTTGTGGAGAGAGGCAAAGCCTAGAGAGCCTCATAGTCTACGGCTGATCTCGTGGAGGAAACAGAGGAGCTGAGCCCAAAGGCACCCAGAAGCCTGAACCCTGACAGACGTCGGCAGCCATCTTGCTCCAACACGTGAAAATAGACTTTGATGAGGGAAATAACTTATGTTTTATGGCCTGGTATCTGTAAGCTCCTACCCCAAATAAATACCCTTTATGAAAACCAACCAATTTCTGGTATTTTGCATCAACACCCCTTTGGCTGACTAATACAGACACTGAACAAACAAGAAAACTCTAAGAACAGCCAACTACCATTATTATCCTCAGAGAAATAAGAGATACTATTATATGCATGAATAAGAAGAGAATGCCAAAAAAGACATTCAGAAAACAAACTTTTTGGGAATTTAATATTTGACAGCAGAAAGAAAATAATTAAACAAAAAAAAGCTAGATAAAATTGAGAACATTTCCTAGAAAATAGAACTAAAAGTCAAATTTGGAGAGAAAAATCTGGAGAGAGGGGGAAAAAAAGAAAATTAAAGAATTGATCCAAAGGTCCAGCATCTAACTAATAGGAGTTCCAGAAGGGAGAGAGAGAGGAGGAACTGATTAAAGACACAATAGAATAAAATTTCCCACAACTGAAGGACTTCAGTTTCCAGGTCGAAAGGGCCCCTGACTGCTGGTATGTTGGAAGAACAAAAAATCCCGTCAAGGCACTTCATGATAAAATTTCAGAACCCTGAGTTCAAAGAGAAGATTCTCTCACTTCTGGGGTCAGGAGAGAGTAGAGAAGGCCACACCAAGGATTGCAAACCAGAATGTTGTCAGAGGTCTCATCAGCAAGGCTGGAAGTTAGACCACAAGGCAGGAATGCCTTCAGATTCCTGGTGGAAATTTTTTCCAAACTACAATTTCATAGCCAGTTAAAAAATCAGGTATGAGGTTCGAGTAAAACATTTCAGACACACAGGATCCCCCCCAAATTTATCTCCCATCCACTCTCTTCTCAGGAAGCTACTGGAGAACATGCTCTACCAAAATGAGAACGACAAATCAAAAGGGGGGAGATGTGGGAGGGATCTAACATGGGAGAAGGGAGGGGTCCCCAGAGGACGATGGAGGGAAATGAGGAAGGCAGCTGTGGGGCAGGTTCAGGGGAGGCGCCCAGGCTGCTGCCCAGAAAAAAGAATGTTCCCCGAAGAGTAAGCCCACAGGAGGCTTAGCGCGTTCGGCTGTGCGGAGAGAAGATGGCACCTGTTCTCAGAAAGCCTGGGGGTGAATTAGTGAGAGGCGCCTAGAAAGCCAAGCAAAGGAGACAACTCCAGGGAAAGCAGACAGGTGTGCGAGAGAGGCACGGAGGCACGGAAGCTCTTCCGTGAATTACATTCACCTGCAACAACAGCGCACTAGTAAATAGTCACATCCCAAGAGGAAGTCCCAGGGGTCCGTGAGCTATTTTCTTTCTGATCTCCTAGAGAGGGCGCCGCCCTTCCCATGGCCTGCGCCGCCTTTGCAAATGCACGGGAGCTCCGGCTCTCTGACTCTGGCTGGGTTTGGCGGGTGAAGGGCATGAAGATCAGAGCAGGGAGGGGTGGGGGGCCGGGCCCCTGCCACAGCCCCTGCTGAGCTCCTCTCTGGGCCCACACCCCGTGGTCCCCTCCCACAGCCATAGCTCTTGCCCCTCCTTTCCCGTCAGACACCACCCCCCATCCGCCCCCAGGGCTGGTCCCAGCTGGTCCTCGCCATCCCGTGGGGCCCTGGAGTGCCAGCCATGCTTAGGAGACCCTCAAGCAGGGTCTCCCCCAGGCCTGTGTGCCCTGTGCCTTTGAGAGCCGGCCCATAACATTGGGAGGGCAGGGGAGGGGAGCGAGGGGAGAGGGAGGAGCCGTGGGTAGTGGAGACAAGACCGACTAAAACTGAAGACTGGAGAAAGAGGCCCAAGCCTTCTTTTCGAAATTTGTAATAAAATCCAGAAGAATGGCCCAGAGGAGTTGTAATGACGTCGTTGCCTCTGGGGTGGAGGGGGGTGGCAGAGAAGTGCTGTTTTTTGTTACAATCCTTTCGTTAGGAGAACGAGGTCACACGCCTCTTTTACAAGCGTGAAACCCATAAAGACCCGGGACAGGTCATGTGACGTGAGCGCAGACTGCCCTCTCCCCACCTTCCCAGAAGGTCCCGCGCCACCACGTCCCTTGCCTGCCCTCCCCAGGGAAGCGCATCGGCCAGTTCTTACAGGGGGATCTGACACCAGCCCTCGGGGCTGCTAAGGTGACGCGAAGCCAGGCTCAGGAACGGAGGGAGAGTTGGGTGGGGAGGGAGGGACAGGGAACACTGGGGGGGGGGGGGTGCGTCCAGCAGGTGCACCTCTGCAGAGCCTAGTGGGTGCCCAGCTCGGCTCCCCTCTCTGGGCGGTGGGCTCGGCTGTGTGGCCCGCGGGCAGCTCTGGGAACCAGGACCCCGGGGGGTGGGCAGTGGCGCAGCCCGCCCAGGTGTGCATCCCTGCTCTGGGCCAGGGTTCCAGGGTGAGCAGCAGCAGAGCTCAGGATGGGGGGCAGAGGCGAGGGTTTTGCCCGCCCAGCCCTGACTCGGCTACACGTTCTGAAAGTTCCAGAACCCTCAAAACCAACAGGGGCGGTGCGAAGCGTGGTGCGCCGAGCGAGCAAGGCCCGAGAGCAGAGCCGGGCGGTGCCGGGCCGCCGCGCCGCCAGCCCACCCGCGCCCACCTACCAGCCTGCGGATCTCCCGCTCGCACTCCCTCTTGATCCTGGAGATCTCCTCCTGGTGCAGGTGGTACACGCTCCTGATCTCGGCTGCCTTGACCTTGTCCGCCTGGATGGCCAAGGTCAGCGCCTCCTCCACCTGCTTCTTGGCACCCTTGAGCTCCGAGATCTCCTGCTGCATTTTGATCTTCTCCACCTCGAACCCTTTCTTGGCCTCCTCTTTGGCTTCGGAGACGAGCACGGTCTTGACCTTGTCGGGCGCCCCATCGCGCACGGCGCTGAGCAGCGCCTGCAGCCGCTGGTTCTCGTTGTCCTTGATCTTGATGACGCGCAGCAGCTCGGCCTCGTGCTGCCGCAGCAGCGTCTCGCGCACGGCCTGCAGCTCCTTGAGCTTCTCCTCGTGCAGCTTGCTCTTGAGCTCCGTGACCAGCACGGCGTTCTTGTGCTGCTCGTGCTCCCGCACCTGCCGGAGCTCCTGGTTCTTCTCGCGCTCCACCCTGCTCACCTGGAAGAGAAGACGGAGGCTCGTGACAACCTGCACGGGATTCAGAAAAGGTCTTTTTTGTCAAATTCTGGACTCTCCCCTCAAAGTGTCTAGGAAACACCAAACCTTCGCCTTGCCTCATGCTTGTTTAACTGGTCTCTTCAATGAGGTTTCTTCATTTTGCCGATGGAAAAAGAAAACGCAAAATAAAATCACTATGGACTTTAGTTACTAAAAATGCGTCAATACTGGCTCATCAATTGTAATAAATGCACCACACGAATGCATGCTGTTAATGATCAGGGAGACTGTTGGGGGATGGGTCAATGGAAAATCTCTGTACTCTAATTTTTCTGTAAACCTAAAACTGCTCTAAAAGTAAAGCTGTTTTTTTTTTAAAAAAAGATCTAGGTGTTTAGAAAAGTTGAATTTTTTTTGACTGAATGCTTTGTTTTCATCTAGATGCTTAAGGGAATGTTGTCAGGACTACAGGCTAAATGGTTACACTGCGCACGGCTGGTACACAGTAGGTGCGCAAGCAGCACTCGTGGAGTGTAGGGACGGCTGAAGCCCAGACTTTCCCTGGGGAAGTGCACGGGAAGAACCCGAGGCTGGGGAATCGGGGGTGACGGCGCCGGCGGCCCTGCCCTGGACGGGACCCCACTGGGCTTTTCCTCCTGACAGTCTCCACAGCAGCACCATCAAGAAACTTGCGGAAGGGGCTGGCAGAAGCAGCTGCCTAGCTGTCCTCGAGCAGATTCCTTCAGGAGGAGGGGATGGAGAAGGGAGCATGGATGCAGAAGCGCCAGCACGCCCAGCTGCCGGGTCCACGGTGTTGGCCGCACAGCGGCGAGCACGCAGCGGGCCTTTGGCAAGGTGGCCTCTTCCGTGCAGCGCCCGGGCTTGGGCGAGCCTCTGCCAGAACCAGCCTTCACAGGAGGCCTGGTTGAAAACGGCTGACCCACAAGCACCCTCCCTGCCCCTTCCCGCTGGCCCAGAGCCCCCAGAGCCGCCAGGGCCCCCAGGGCCCCCAGGGCCCCCAGAGCCCGCGCCCACCCCATGGGTGCTGGGGAGTGAATAAAGCAGGAAGCGCAAACCACCATGCCTGCCCCTGCCACGGGGACCACAGATGGACGGGCCCACTGGGCAGACCCCGACCCGGGACACTTGGGGACGCGGGCTTCCAGGTGTCACCGCCGGACGCTTGGGCTCCAGCGCACAGGGTCCCCAGCGGCAGGTGGGTTTCTCGCTTCTCTGGCCGCTCTCCCTCCTTTCCCTACCTCAACTCATCTTGAGAGGCTTCTTCATGCCATCGCCAGCTGCTGCGCCTGGCGCAGAGGGCACCGGGGTGCCAGGCCCGGGGCGAGCTGGATGCTCAGAGCGTAGAGGGGGAAGGGCAGGGGGCTCTGGGCAGGGGGCTCGGGCGCTGGGTAAGAGGCAGGTGGAGGCAGGGTGGGCACTGCCAGGGCCGAGGGGCCGATGAGCAAAGCCCTGTCCACTGAGGCGGGAGCAGGGCGCGCAGAGGGGCGGGGCAGGGCCATGGAGTCCGAGTGACCTGGCAGGGGGGCGCCCACGGGTCACCGCCCCAACGTGCTCCCTCCCTCCCCGGCCGACTGGAGCAGAGTCCCAGAGAACGCGCATCTAACGGTCAGCCTGGCAGAGACACAGCGGCGTGACTTCAGTTCACGGTAAAACCCCTGCCACAAGCCCCTGGTGACGTTCTGGGGGGCCCGGGAGGGAGAAGCAAATGCAGGAGGGAGAAGAACCCTGGCAGGATTTCAGGCTGTCGAAGAAAGGCTCATCCACGTATTTTCTAAAAAATGACGAGGTGAGGGTAGAACTGCGATGGCATTTAGACTCCCTTAGCTACAATGAAAAGGGCGACGAAACGAATTGACATTAAAATGCCCTTATTTACCATTTGCTAAAGATTACATGCTCTGAGACTTGCTAAACTTATGTTGACAAAATGCAGCCTTTAAAATGTGAGCAGGGAAACGCGGTTTTTCAAAAATCTTCGGGGGAGGGGGTGCAGCGTGAGTCAACGGGCCTGACGTCACCAGGTCAGAGGCCCCGCGTGGCCGGCGGCCCCCGCGACGCAGTCAGGGCCGCGTGGCCATGTCTGCCGGTTCCCCGGCCTGGATATGCCCCGGTGGCCGAGTCTGAGGACGACTGGCTCCGGATTCCTGAAATCTAGCAGGCGCTTTTGGAACAGGGCCAGCCCCCTCAGACCCCAAGCGACCTGCTGGCAGCATCCTTGGGGCCCCTCGGGTCAGAAGAGGCAGGAGGTGCCCAGAGAGGAGAGGACCCTGGGATATGGGGCAAAGCAGGACGGCGGCGAGACCGAGGGAGAGAAGCAGCCAGACGTCCACCCCGTGAGCACAGGCGGGCCCGAGGGTGAGGGCTGTGGAGGCACCATGCAGGCTCCAGGGGTGCAGCCTCCAGGGGTGCAGCCTCCAGGACGTGCAGCCTCCAGACGTGCAGCCTCCAGGACGTGCAGCCTCCAGACGTGCAGCCTCCAGGACGTGCAGCCTCCAGACGTGCAGCCTCCAGGACGTGCAGCCTCCAGGGGTGCAGCCTCCAGACGTGCAGCCTCCAGACGTGCAGCCTCCAGGATGTGCAGCCTCCAGGATGTGCAGCCTCCAGGGGTGCAGCCTCCAGGACGTGCAGGCTCCAGGACGTGCAGCCTCCAGGACGTGCAGCCTCCAGACGTGCAGCCTCCAGGATGTGCAGCCTCCAGGGGTGCAGCCTCCAGAACGTGCAGGCTCCAGGACGTGCAGCCTCCAGGACGTGCAGCCTCCAGGATGTGCAGCCTCCAGGATGTGCAGCCTCCAGGGGTGCAGCCTCCAGGACGTGCAGCCTCCAGGACGTGCAGCCTCCAGACGTGCAGCCTCCAGGATGTGCAGCCTCCAGGATGTGCAGCCTCCAGGGGTGCAGCCTCCAGGACGTGCAGCCTCCAGGACGTGCAGCCTCCAGACGTGCAGCCTCCAGGATGTGCAGCCTCCAGACGTGCAGCCTCCAGACGTGCAGCCTCCAGGACGTGCAGCCTCCAGGACGTGCAGCCTCCAGATGTGCAGCCTCCAGGGGTGCCGCCTCCAGGGGTGCAGCCTCCAGGGGTGCAGGCTCCAGGGGTGCAGGCTCCAGGACGTGCAGCCTCCAGGACGTGCAGCCTCCAGACGTGCAACCTCCAGGGGTGCCGCCTCCAGGGGTGCAGCCTCCAGACGTGCAGCCTCCAGGGGTGCAGCCTCCAGGACGTGCAGCCTCCAGGATGTGCAGCCTCCAGGGGTGCAGCCTCTGGGAGTGCAGCCTCCGCCATCCAGGGCTACCAGGTGGGCACCAGGTGCGCCTGCTGCCTCAGGCCAGAGCTTCGTGACTCTGGCCATGCTCCGCCCCCTGGGCACCTGCCTCCAGGACAGCGCCGGTCGCATCGCAGCCACACCCCCACCCCCACCGGCAAGCCGGCCCCTGGTGCTATGTGGACAGTGAAAGAAGATCCAGGGGGGCCCAGCGTTGAGAGCCAGCCTCATGTCATGAAAGCTCATTGATTTGGGGGATTAGAAGATGATAAATACAGAAAGCACCTGCTAAAAGCAAATCCTTTCACTAAGGAACGAAAAGACAATTTTTGTGCTGGCTCCGAAGTGTGGCCGGTGAGTCAGCTTTGACTGCATGTACATCTGGAGCTCACCCACTGTGGGAGGAAGGAAATGAGAGAGAGGAACTGGGGACCCAGAAACACCACCGCCGCGGTACACGGTGCCCCTCCATTCCCAGTCACCTCTGCACGCCAGCTCCAGCCAGGGGGTGGGCAGGGACGGAGGGGGTCTGTGGGCCAGGGAGGAGGCCCGCGTGGCCTCTGCCCACCGGCTGGGGTGTCTGTGGGGAGCAGCCCAGACGCAGAAGGGCCATGACCCCGAGCCGTCGTGAGGGGCCTCGCGCTGCCCCCAGCGCGGGGTGGGCAGGCTTGGTGCGGGAGGCTGAGGCGGGCTCTCTGAGCAGGGGTGCTCTGCAGCAGTGGGATGGGGGAAGCCTGGTGCTCCGTTACCCAGACGGTGTCACAGGTCCTCTCAACAAATTGAACCTTTGGTGGACTTTGGGTAAGACTTTCTAACCCGGGAGGATAAATGGGCAAGAATCACCAGCAAAGGCCTGAACTGGCCACAGAGGGAGCTGCTCAACAGTCCAGGCGGCCCCACGGCCCCCGGACAGAAGGGTGGGCTGGACCCAGAGCTCGGGGCTGGGCCCGGCAGGCCTGAGGGCGGGCGGCGAGGCGCGGAGGGTCCGCGGTCTCCCCTCCTGTGCCCAGCTGGGCACTGCGGGGTCTGGGCCCATGGCTCACTTCCCAGAGGCCCCTGCCCTGGCCGTGGCGCCGGCAGAACGAGCCCCTCCTGCTTCCCCTTCCCGCGGTGTCCTGTGGCAGCGCCGGCCTGAGCAACACTGGCCAATGCCAGCCAGGGGGTCCCCTTAGGAATCCAGCTCCCCGGGCCACGTGGCGCGGCCCCTCCCGGCCCCCCTTTGCCCTGGCCTCCCCACCGAGCTGCTTCCTGCCCGCACGAACCCCCGGCCTGTTAACCACCTTTTCCTTTTCCCGCTTTCTGCCCTGCCTTTCTGCCTTGGCCCCTTATTTCAGTCCTCTCTACCTTAAATGCTTATTATTGTTTCCCTTTTTAGGTATGAATCCTGGTGGATAAAAGCAGTTTTCAAATTAGTGGCGGCAGGGTTAACTGTACTGTAAGTAGTGTCGGAATAACTGGCTGATTTTCTGGAATAAATAAGACTTATTTATTCACAGTTTACACTAATATAATTTCCACAGGGATTAAGGATTGAAATGCAAATATATACACATAGATATATCTATATATCTGGACATATATATATATATATGCATTTAGAAGAAAACAGCTATTTAAACATGGTATGAGGACAGCTTTCAAATCATGCCTTAAGGCAGAATCCATGAAAGAAAAGTTAAATCAAAACAAAACCAAGGCAAGTGGACTTGGCCCAGTGGTTAGGGCGTCCGTCTACCACATGGGAGGTCCGCGGTTCAAACCCCGGGCCTCCTTGACCATGTGGAGCTGGCCCATGCGCAGTGCTGATGCGCGCAAGGAGTGCCGCGCCACGCAGGGGTGTCCCCGCGTAGGGGAGCCCCACACGCAAGGAGTGTGCCCCATAAGGAGAGCCGCCCAGCACGAAAGAAAGTGCAGCCTGCCCAGGAGTGGTGCCGCACACACGGAGAGCTGACACAACAAGACGACGCAACAAGAGGAGACACAGATTCCTGTGCTGCTGACAACAATAGAAGCGGACAAAAAGAAGAACACGCAGCAAATGGACACAGAGGACAGACAACTGGGGCGGGGCAGGGGGAAGGGGAGAGAAATTAAAAAAAAAAGTTCAGGTTTAAAAAAATAAAAGCACAAAAAAATACATCAGTTTGATGACTTGAACATTTTAAAACTTTGTAAATCAACAAAAATTACTATGAAAAAGATTTAAAAAACCCCACACGTCCAAACACTAGAGACCTGAATGCGTGATAAGCCCATGCACGCCGAGGGGCTCCGACGCTGTGCGTGGGGTGGACGGGAAGCTGTCCTCCGTGCGCTGCTGTGTCAGGAAAGGTTACTTCGCCGTCAGCTCTTGTTGGCGAGAGACAGACAGACAGACAGAAGGAAGGCTGCGCTCCACCTGCCCGCGGTGATGTCTGCATGTCCCCCCTGCTTTCCCAGGTCGCCCCCGCCCGTCCACCGGCAACTGTTGCCCGCCGTCTCCTGTGCGTGCTGGGCAGGGGAGCGCAGAGGGGAACGGGCTAAGCGCGGGCTCCGCCTCCAGGAAGGTGCGGTCACCCCGCTGCGCCCGCACACAGGGCACGAGCGGGCCAGGTCAGCGCAAGGCGCAGGGACCGCCCGGGAAGGCGCCTGCCTCAGGCTCAGCCCACGGGCGGCTTCCGGGGAGACGACGAGGCGTCCCCAAGTGGAGGAGGCGCGGGAGCGGACACGACGCGCAGTTTCACGTCCCTCGCAGGCACGGCTCGCGCAGGGCAGGGCCCGGGAAGGCCGTCTGCAGCCCGCCGCGGAGCGAGGGCGGGTTTGGGCTGAGGGGAACTCACCGCAGCACCTGCCAGGGACGAAGTCTAGAAGCGAGAAAGGAGACGGGTGGCGTCATGCAGAGAAGAGAAGGCGGGACAAGCCGCGGAAGGACCAAGAAGAGGGGACGGAGTAGGCAGAAGGGCAGGTGGGGCTCCCTGGGAAGACAGTGGCGTTAGGGTCGCCCTGAACCTTCACGTAAAAACAGACCACACAGCGGAGCCGAAGAGCACGCTGCTCCTGTGGAAGAGCTCTCAGCAAGTGGCCATCACGCTGCCCTGTGCTCCGGAGCGGGCTGGCGGCCGGTTAGACCACCGGGGTGCTCGCTCTCCCAGGGCTCCCGGCGGCCGAGGCCTTCGAGGCCGGCCCAGCTGCTGCTTCCAGGGCATTTGTGCTCCGTTGCCTAGGAAACGCCCTGCTCTGGCATCGGACCAGTCGGAAAGCAAGGTCCCCAGAGCAGCCTCTGCGAGAGCCAGTCCTGCGGCCGCTCGGGGACAAGAGGGGGAAAGACGCTCGGAAGCTCTGAGCTCGGAGAAGGCCGTGCCGCTGCCTCGCCCGTAATCCAGGCTGAGAACGACCACCGGCCCCACAGCGGGGCCAAGGCCTCTGCCTGCTTCCCCCAGCCCGCTGTCTTGATACTTTCTTGAAATATCAGTTTCTTTTCGAGTTTAACGCTCAGTGTGCGTGAAGCCAGCCCTCGAGCCACCTCCGTCATGTCTGCGAGTGATGGGGACAAGGATGAGGCTGGACAGCGGGCGCAATCCCCGGCCAGCCAGGTGGGGGCAGGGTCTCCCTGCAGTGAAGCGAGGGGCAGCTGGACCCCCGGCTGGTGTTGCCCGCTCCTGGGAGGGCAGTGTCCGAGGTGGCGACGGTGGTCTTGGTTTAAACGGCAGCACGTGGGCGCCCGCCTGGTGGGCTCCACGCAGGGCGGGGGTCTGCGTCCAGCCCAGGGCAAGGGCTGCCCCTGCCACGTATGGGCTGAGCGGCTAGCTTCGCCTCTCACCGTCCTGGGACCTTCTGGCACGTTCAATCCTCATGTACGGTTGGAAGCTGCGCTATTCACTTACGACGTCACAAAATGTTTACAGCGCGCCAACAGCGGCTAACCAGACTCCTGAGCCCTCAGGAGAGCTGACGGGCTCGTGGATTTTTAAGGGAAATGAATAAAATAATGCCCCCGAGACATCTCTGCTCACTAGTGACTTTTGGTGAGGTCGCTTTTTTGTAGGAAAGGACGCTCTTCTCTCTGGTCTAATTTCCAGAACAAACACCCTCGGCTGGCCTCCACCAGCGGTTGCTCTGGAATTAGAGAGCGGCGAGGTGAGGAACTGCTCGTTTACACAGACAACGAACGCTGAGCTAGAGCACACACGTTGTACCTGGCCACACCTAGCGCAGCCGTGCTGGTGACACCACCACCGGGCTGGGGACTCAGTTCTCCAGCAGCCCTGACCATGCAGATGATTAGAGGACAGTGGTGGCAATTAGAGGGTGGCACCTGGAAACAGGGATGGCGGCTCAGCCAGGGTCTGGGAGGGTCGGGGACCCCTGGTGGGCAGCCGGCTGGTTCTGGTCTTTCCCGAACACCTTCTTACAAAGTGTCAAAAATATTGCAACCACTGGATGAGCACTGGCCACCGGACATGTCATTTAACAAGAGAAGAGTGCAGCGGGAGGAAGCCTCCTCCCTGGGCCCCGCACGCAAGCCGTGCCCCGCCAGTACCCACGAGGCGCGCGCCCACTACCGAGACGCCGTGGGACGGCCTCTCAGGTGCCAGGGAGAGGCGGCCGGGAGACCACGGTGACCCTCCCGAGCCGGCCACGTCTCCAGTCGCCGCTGGCGTCCCTGTCACCTGCCCTAAGACGGGAAGCAGAGCCCACACCTCTCACCTGAAAACTGCGGAGCATCGTTGCGCTCCAAGTGCCGCGAGGTCTGTGTGGACAGAGGTCCGCCGGGTGCGGGAGCACCCCGCGGGGACCCAGCCCGCCCACCGCACCCCTCCCTCCGCTGCTCCGCCCGACGCTGCCGGGAGACGAGCCTGCCGGAGGCTCTGTGGCAGCGGAGGGAATCTCTCACATCACCCACTAAGGGGAGCACAACCCCCGGGGAGCCACAGGGGCTCAGCAGGGCCAGGGCAGGGCTGGCCTGGCCGCACCGGGGTCCCAGGAAGATGCTGCCGGGGAGCGGATGCAGCAGAAGGAAACGTGCCCCGAGCGCCGAGGCACTGGGATCAGCCGCCCGGTGGGGCATGTAAACTCCAGGGATTTCTTAGGGTCTTTGGCTTGTAAATAACCACCCGTAGCCCATTTACATCGAATGGCTTTTCACCGAGCTGATCCTATACCACCTGCAGGGGAGGAACTGCTCAATTGACAAGGACACACTGCACACCAACTGCCTGCACGTGTGTCCCCCCAAGCCTGGAGCACACAGGTAGGGCGGGGGGCCAGGCCGGAGGGGCAGAGCCAGCTCCCAGTCACAGAGAAGAGTGCAGGCCAGGCAGGACCTTCACGTCCACCTCAGGACAGGCGGAGACCCTCGGGGGCAAAATCAGTGAGCCACAGCAGAGTGACCATGATGCAGCAGGGTGACCACGGTGCAGCAGAGTGACCACGGTGCAGCAGAGTGACCACAGTGCAGCAGAGTGGCCACAGCACAGCAGGGTGACCACGGCGCAGCAGGGTGACCACGGCACAGCAGAATGGCCACGGTGCAGCAGAGTGACCAGGGCGCAGCAGGGTGACCACGGCGCAGCAGGGTGATCACAGCACAGGAGAGTGACCACGGCTCAGCAGAGTGACCACGGTGCAGCAGAGTGACCATGGCACCACAGCGTGGCTGGGCTTTGACCAGCTGAGGCAGCATTTTTTAGAACCAAGGTTGCCAGGGGCACGTGGCCCTAGCGAGCCGGGAAACATCTAGCAGAAAGCTTCCTCCTCTGCACTTCGCCCTTGATGGGAAGTCACTGGTCACTGGAGCCACTGGTCACACCAATGTGGAAGCCACGGAAGCATGACAACAATGTGGTGGCCACTCCCAAGGAGGCCGACGTGCCGACAGAAAAAGATTCAAAGGCATTTGGGACAAGACTGCCAAAGGGAAGGACTGAGAGCTGACAGCCAGCCTTCTATGCCTGCCGTGGCCAGCGCGTGCCACAAATCCCCACTCCTGACACCAAGCCCGGGACGCCTCACCTAGTGACCCTAAGAACGGGTATCCAGCTCCTCTTGGTTAAAATCCAGGACACCGTGGGAGGTGGGGAGTGGGGTGGGGTTGGGGTGGGCAGACTTTCCAACAACCCCCAGAAGGCCAGGGCCTCCACGGGCATCTTATCAGAAACCAGACGGCCACAGCCATTTACAGAAACACCCTTCCTCACTGGTGGCAGATGAGGGCCCTGGGTTTAATTTAACAAGTGAACCCCAACAAGCCGATCTCCCCTCCCCTCCTCCCCGTTGCCCCTCTTTTCTGCGCCCCTATCCTCCTAACTCCTCCAGGATTTTGCTCCTTCAATTTTTCCTTACTTATTCTGAAATTTCACTCCCATTTCCTCTCCTTTCTCTTACCCTGAAAATATTTTCTACTAACATAACCGCTTCCTCTAGCCACTGCCCCATTTTTCTCCTTTTTGCTGCCAAGCCTCTAATTTCGTCTTTTGTGGCAGAGTCCAAGTCCACTGCACTCCTTCTTAGCCTCTGTGCTGTGATTTGGCCTAGAGACACTGTAGAATTAAAGGAGGATATAATAAACAACTTGTCGGTAAATTTGAAAATTCAGATACTTAGGAAACTACACTTTACCCAAACTGATGAAAGAAGAAATAAACAATCTGAAAGCCTAAAACTAGTAAAGAAATTGAATCCATAATTTCAAACATTCCCACAAAGATAACTCTGGACCCAGATGATTAATGTTGAAATTATACCAAAATTTACAGAAGAAATTGCTTCAGTTTTACATACATTCTTCCAGGAAAAAAAAAGAAAAAAACATTCCCAACTCATCTGATGAGGGTAACACTACCTTGATACTAATGAGGCAAGGTAGTTTAGGGAAAGGGAAGACAAGTCTAAGACCTGACATAAAAACATGGCCACAAAATACGTGGCTGTGGAACCCCACCTGGACTGAAAGGCCACCACCAAGAATAAAGCCAGAAAGACCCTGAGAGACCCCCTCCACGAGATCCCGTCTAGAAGGAGATTGAAATGAGATCCTGTGTGGGGTCAAGGGAAAGCCCCAAGTATCCTCAAGGGGCCCCACCATTGCCCCCCCAGGAACTAACAGATGGGGTACCCAATTAGAACAGCAAGCAGCTGGGCCCTTCCCCAACATTAGGAAAGGGAGGCGTAAATAATAGCTTAATAAAGGTAGCCCACCAGCCCAAGGCACTCTGCCAAGAGGAGCTGAGCCTACGGGTCTAGGTGTGTAATCCTGTTCTCTTCCCTCATTTCTCAATAAGCTACTGGCCTAACTAAACTGGCATGCTCTTAAATTCTTTTATGCAACTAGTTAAGAACTTAGAGGAATCCATAATCTCCCAACTTCATTTGGTGAGCTGGCCAGGAATTCTAGAGGCAGGTAAGCCTCCCCAACCCCGTGAGGACTGGTGAGTCTAAACTACAGTCTGCTTGTGCCCTCTTTTGGTTGTTTCCTGCATAGGAGAAGTGCTGGAAGCCTAACCACTGTCCTCGTTTTGCCATGGGACACCTGAAGGCACAGCTCTGAATTCTCAGGATGACACCAGAGCAGTATCTCCAAACATCTCCCAAGCCTACACAAACCCCGAGCAGTTGGTGACCCTGAGTGGTCAGCATCCCCTAACTTCTTAGAGGGAAAAGTATTTTGGTTGCTTAAGTTTGGAGGATAAAAGTCTAGTTGTGGACTCTGGGATGCCAGACTGACTGACAAACTCTTCTTCATTTTTACTAGAATAATAGATGTGGCCTCTAGTATAACAGCAGACTGGGGTGAATACAGTGGGATGTATTCTTAAGAACTGGGCAACCTTGCCCATCAAAGGATCGAGGAAGGAGAAACTGGTCTTCTTTGGCAACCCTACATGGCTGCAGCATGGCCTTGACAATGGCCAAAAGTAGCCTGTAAATGGCACTCTAAATTATGATCCTATTTTGCAGTTAGACCTCATTTGTAAAAGGGAAGGAAGCAGACAGAGATGCCATATGTCCAACTCTTTGTGGCTCTATATCAGGACACAAGCTTAAATGGATCTTGCAGGTTGTGTTATGCTCGGGAAGGGAAACCACCCCCAGAGAAGAGGGGCTATTCTAGATGATCCCCTCCTCAGTTCTCCCCCACGCTGTAACCTGGTTCCCAAGCCTAAGGCCCCCAAACCTAAGACACCTCCAGCCTCTGCACCCCCACCTCATATGCCCATAGCTAGTCCAGCAGGAGGGACCCAAGAATGGCCTCTACCCCCTAAGGGAAGTAGTGACTGGAGATGCAGGAACCATTAGAGTCCATGTTCCCTTCTCCCTGGCAGATTTAGCTCAATATAACAAACAGTTGGGGTGATTTTCAGAGGACCCAACTAAATTTACTGAGGAATTCCAGAGGTCAACCCTAATTTTTGAGCTGACATGGGGAGATATGCATGTTATCTTGGCCACGTGCTGCATCCCTGACGAAAAACGCCAGCCTTGGGAGGAGGCCCGGGGACGTGCTGGTGAGATGGTGGCCCAACGGCCACAGCAACATGCTGTAGGAGCCGTGGCTGTCCCAAATACCAGCCACAACGGGAACTACAAAAGGGGACAAGCAGACCTGAGGGAAAGGGACCGTATGATACCATGTGTATTAGAGGGAGTGAGGTAGTGAGGCGTCAAGTCTTAACTATAATAAGCTGCAAGAAATAACCCAGGAAGGAAAAGAAAACACTGCCCTGTTCCAAGGGAGGCTAGTAGAAACTGTGAGAAAGGATACTCAGGTTAATCCAGACTCATCAGAGGGACAGATTATGTTAAAAATCTATTTTATCAGCCAGCCCCTGATGTTAGAAGGAAGCGCCTAAAGCTAGCACTAGAACCCCAAACCCCAAGGGATTCTTTTTAGAAACAGCTTTTCCCATCTTCAGCAACTGCAACAAGGCCATCGAGGAGTCGAAGGTAAGGAGAGACCGGGAGAAGGCTCACCTTGTGGCGGTTGCCATGCCTGCCACCACAGGGTCACCCTGACTTGGGCTCCAAAGCATCGAGATCCTGCTTCAACCTTGGAGAGCTTGGCCACGGGAAGAAACACTGCCCCAGACCACTGCAACCCTGTAGGGAGCCGCAGTCCCTGACCCAATGAGGGAAAACAGGCCATTGATTGGGCTCTGGAATGCACCAAGTCCCAAAGGGGAGGCAGAGCACAGCCCGCGGCCCTTATGGTAACATCTGCCGGGAGGACTGATGGGGCCTGGGACAAACGGTGGCTCCTTGGACAACCCCAGGGAACATCGAGCTGAAGGAGCCTGGGTGACCTTTGACTGGACAGGTAAGACTTCCTAATTGATACGGGAGCCACCTATTCAGTTCTGACCTGTCACTCCAAACCTCCCTCTCCCTGAACCTGCCCAGTAGTGAGTGCTGAGGGTCATCTAAAATTAGATCCTTCACCGAGCCTCTCCTCTGACCAACAGCAGACCTAATCACAGCCATCAGTTTTTAATTGTCCCTGCATGTCTACCCCCTTACTGGGGTGAGACTTACTTCGAACCCTGGGGCATGCACCCAACTAGTAGAGCCTCTAAGGTGCCTGAAGCCCAGCACCCAAGAGAAGAATGGGAAATCCTATTGTCTGGGAAGCCAGGATTCCCAGAGGGCCCTCCAAGTTCCCCCAGTTTCCACTGTTCCTTAATTTTCTAGCAATAGGGGCTACCTAGTGTTGGCATCCAAGGCACAAATCTCTCAGCAGAAAGTCTCCTGTTCAGAGTTTCTTCTCACCCCTGGGGAAAGGTCTCTCTCCCCAGAAAGAGTTCAAGCCGCCACTAGTATTTCACAGCCCCAAACAAAGAAACCACTGCTGGTTTTCCTAGGAATGGCTGGTTACTGTAGACTGGGGATTCCCAGTGTACTAGTCAGCCAAAGAGGTGCTGGTGCAAAACACCAGTCTGTTGACTTTTATAAAGGGTATTTATTTGGGGTAGAAGTTTACAGTCACAAGGCCCTAAAGAGTAAGCTACTTCCCTCACCAAAGTCTGTTGCCATATGTTGGAACAAGATGGCTGCTAGTATCTGCAAGGGTTCAGCCTTTCTTTTCCTCCTAAAGCTCCGTGGTCCCAGCTTCTTCTGATCTCAGCTGTAGGCTAGCATAAGGCTTGTCTCTGTCTCCGGGGCTCATTTCTTTCTGGGCTTTCTCAGCTGTTCAGGGCTCTGGTCTCTTCAGCTGCAAAGAATCAGGTGAACAGCTTGACTCTTTCCCTAGGACCCCAGTGTCCAAAACTAAACTCTCTGGATTCTCCTTCTCCATGATCTGCTTCCCTGTCTTTGAGCATCTGTTTATATAGCTCACAAAGGGGTGTGGGGACTCAAGCTCAGTCACTCTAATGATATGGTCAAATAAAAGCCCTAATCTTGATTTAATAAATAAAAGTGAAAACCTCTGACTCTAATACAATCTAATAACCCCAGAGGAACAGACCAGTTTGCAAATACAATCCAATATCTATTTTTGGAATTCACAAACAATACCAAACTGCCACACTCAGGTGTGGTGAACTAGTGCGGCCACCAGCCAGAGCCACTGTGCAGGCTGACAGCATCCCTTAGAGTGGGGAGCAGACCAGGAAACTGCCTTCCGTGCCTTGAGGCAGGCCTCAGCCCTCCAGCCCTAGGAAATCCTGACCTCAACAAGCCTCTTTCTGTAGGTAACTGAGAAGAAGGGAGGGCTCTAGGGGTGTTAGTCCAGAAACTGGGCGAGATTTCTCAACCAGTGGTTTGTTTCTCCAAATCCTTGGTTGGGAAACACATGGCCATGGAACCCCACCTGGAGACCCCCTGAGGGAAAGACCGCCACCAAGAACAAAACCAGGAAGACCCTGCGAGACCCCCCCAGGAGCTCCCATCTGGAATGAGATGGGAACTAGATCCTGTTTGGGGTCAAGTGGAAACCCCAGATATGCTCAAGGGGCCTCCACATTGGCCCCCTGGGAACTAGCGGGTGGGGTAGCCAATTAGAACAGCAAACAGCTGGTCCCTTCCCCAACATTAGGAAAGGGAGGAATAAATAATAACTTAATAAAAGTAGCCCACCAGTCCTCCTAGAGGAGCCTGCACCTACGGGTCTAGATGTGTAATTCTGTTCTCTTCTCCCATTTCTCAATAAACTATTGGCCTAACAAAACCAGCATGTTCTTAAATTCTTTTATGTAACATAGCCAATAACCTAGAGGAATCCACATTCTCTGGCTTCACTAAAGTACTATATATTAAGAAAGGAAAATTATGAGCCAACCTCATTCTTGAACACAGATGCAATAACCCTAAACACAACATGGTAAACTGTGTTCAGGAATATATGAAAAGTATAAGACATCAGAGCCAAGTGACATTTATTCCAAGAATTCAAGGTGATTTAACATGCAAAAATCAAGTAATATGATTGGCAGACTAATAATTCTGTTAATGCTGTAACACAGTAACAGAATAAAGAAAAAAAGTATAATTACCTCAACAGATGCAGAAATGTATTTAGGAGAATTCAGCACCCATTCCTGATAAAAACACTTAGCAAACTGTGAGCAGAAGCAAAATTCCTTAATCTAATAAATAGTGTCAAGCTCTACAGTAGGCATCATAATATTGAAATATTGAAAGCTTTCCCCTTGAGATGAGGAACAAAACAAGGTTATCGGCTACCACCACTTCTATTCAACATTGTACCAGCATCCTAACCAATTCAAGAAAGACATGAAAAAATAAATAAAACAAATATGGATTAGGACAATAGAAATAAAAACTATCCTATTCCCAGCTGATTGTGTATCCAGAAAATCTAAAAATAATCTATAGATACACTGTTAGAAGTAATAAGCGAACTTAACAAGGTCACTAGACATAAGGTCAAATAAAAATCTACTGGATTTCTGGAAGTGGATGTGGCTCAAGCAGCTGGGAACCTGCCTATCACATGGGGAGATCCTGGGTTCAGCTCTTGGTGTCTCCTAAAGAAGATGAGCAAGACAACAAGCTGATGTGCCTGACTGGTGTGGTGAACTAATGGAAGATGACACAATGAGGAAGCACAACAACAGACATAACAAGCAGTGAGCGGATGTGGCTCAAACACTTGGGTACCTCCCTCCCACATGGGAGGTCCAGGGTTCAGTTCCCAGTGCTTCCTAAAAAAGAAGACAAGAAGACACAGACAGCACAAACACAGAGAGCAGACAGCAAGCACAAACAATGAGGGGGTAGAGAAATAAATAAATATAAATCTTAAAATAAAATCTACTGGATTCCTACCTACTAGTCACAGCTCTTCTCCTGGGACTGGCAGTTAGTCTTGACATGTCCCTCACATGGTGATGCAACAGGGGAGAAAAACACAGGTTTTGTGAGCACCAGGCTTGGAGCCGCCCGGAGCAAAGGGCTTCATTCCAGGATGGTGAAGCATTGGGGCCATCAGTGCATCTACTGCACAGCCTCACACTTACATGGTCATCTGATCCATTACACAAGTGAAATTGAGTAAAGGAGATTCTTTTTAAAAACGGTGATGGGTCAATCAGTAAAGAAGGATGGTCCAATGATGGGCCCTTGATACTGATGACTATGCTTATGAGCCGGTGTTCCGGCAATTTCAACTAGGCCTAGAGCTGCAGGGTGCCTAAGAGTTACCTCCTGAGAGCCTCCATGTTGCTCAAATGTGGCCACTCTCCAAGTCAAGCTCCCCATGTACATGCATTACCCTCCCCCCAGAGTGGGACAAGACTCCCGGGGATGAGGCTCCCTGGTGCTGAGGGATTACTACCAATCACTAACTGGTGATGCAACTAGAAAGAGACCTTGAATAAAAAAGGGAAACGGTGAAGACATATGAGATTATATGGCTAAGAGTCTTCAAAAAATTGTCGGGAGGTAATCAGAGGCATCACTCTTATGCACGTCTCAGCAGGATCCCAGAGATAACCAAAGGAGATACAACCCCAGGTACTGGTGCTCCTCAGGGCTATGGAGACATACAGATTCCACGGTCATGGCAGATGGCTCTGGAGTTCAATGCCTTGTTAGTGGGCCCTACTTTGGAATTTGTGCTCCTGAGTACGACAGAGTTGGACTCAGATGTGACCTTTATACATATGCCTCTTCTGTCACTTTTACTGATCCTGTGGTTGGCACGGGAATTGGTGTATACCCAGGAGACTTGACTCTCTGGACTGGCCATGTGCCAGCTGGGCCCTGATCCTCAGCAGAGTTGCAGCTCCTACTCTCCAGTTTGTTGGACTTACCCAGGTCAGCTAACAGGGAGGTGAAGATGGTCAACCACCACACCAGGGAACCAAAAGTGCCTACAACTTCAAGCAGGAGAATCACATCCATCAACCATATGAGGGAAATTTGTGTAAACGCCTACATTAAAAAAAGAAGAAAGATCTCAAACCAATAACCTCACTCTATAACTCAAAGGAATAGAAAACAAAGAACAAATTAAACTAAACCCAAAGCTTGCAGAAGGAAGGAAATAATAAAGTTTAGAATGGATTTAAATGAAATAGAGACTATAAAAACAATAGAGAAAAGTTGTTTTTTTAAAGATCAATAAAATTGACAAAACTCCTGCTAGTTTGATGAAGAGAAAAAGAGAATATGCAGATTCTTAAAATCAGAAACCAAAATGGGGACATTGCTACTGATTTTACAGAAATATAAAGGATGATAAGAGAACAATTATATGCCAACGAACTGGATAACCTAAATGAAATAAATGAATTCGCAGAAACACACAAATTACAAAAACTAACTCAAGAAGAAATAGAAAATCTGAATAGACCTATACAAAGTAAGGAGATTGATTCAGTAATCAAAAACCTCCCAACAAAGAAAAATCCAAGACCAGATTATTTCACTGTAAATTCTACTAATCATTTAAAGAAATAGTACCAATCCTTCTTAAATGCTTTCAAAAACCTGAAAAGGAAGAAACATTTTCCAACTCATTCTATGATGCCAGAATTACCCTGATACCAAAGCCAGACAAAGATACTAGAAGAAAAGAAAATGACAGGTTAATATCTCTTATGACTAGAGATCCAAAATTCCTCAACAAAATACTAGTAAACCAAATTAAGCAGCATATTAAAGGATTATATACCATGACTAATCGAGGTTTATCCCAAGAATGTAAGAGTGATACAACATGAAAATCAATCAATGCAATACACCCCACTTATAGACTGAAGGGAAAAAAACCTACATATTCATTTCAATATTGTTGCAGAAAAAGCACCTGACAGTATCCAACACCCTGTGGTGGTAAAAACACTCAATAAACTAGGAATAGAAGGCAATTTCCTTAACCTGAAAAAGGCATTTACGGAGAACACCCAGCTAACATCATACTCAATAGTAGAAGAGTGAAAGCTTCCGCCTGTGATCAAGACCAAGACCAGGATGCCCACCGTCACGACACCGCCACGACTCCTGCTGGACATTGTAGTGGACATCCGAGCCAGGGCAATTAGGAAGGAAAAGAAGTCCTCAAATAGGAAAGAAAGAAGTAAATTTATCTTTGTTCACCGAAAATACGATCTTACATGTAGAAAACACTAGAGATTTCACACACACATACAAACTATTAGAGCTAACAAAAAATTCAGCAAAGTTGCAGGATACAAGAGCAACACACACAAATCATTGTTTTTCTAAACACTAACAATGAATAATCTAAAAATAGAATTAAGAAAACAAGCCCATTTTACAATAGCACCAAAAAGAATAACATACTTAGGAATAAATTTAACCAAGGAGATGAAAGCCTTATACACTGAAAATTACAAAACATTGCTGAAAGAAATCAAAGAAGACCTATGTAAATGGAAAGACAAATCATTGTTCTTGGATTGGAAGACTTACTATTAGTAATACGACAATACTACCCAATGCAATCTATAGATTCAGTGCAAGCCCTACCAAAATTACAAAATTTTTGCACAAATAGAAAAACCCATCCTAAAATTCACATGGAATATCAAGGGACCCCAAAGAGCCAAAACCATCTTGTAAATGAACAACAAAGTTGTTAGGACTCATACTTCCTGATTTCAGAACTTAATAGAAGTCTAAAAGAATCAAAACAGTGTGGTACTGGCATAACAATAAACAAATAGGCCAAGAGAGAATAGAATCCAGAAACAAACTCTCACCTATATGATCAACTGATTTCCAACAGGAGTGCCAAGATCAGTAAATGGGAAAAAGAACAGTCTTTTCAACTAATGGTGCTGGGAAAACTGAATATCCACATACAAAACAATGACATTGACCTCTTGCCTTATGCCACATAAAAAATTAATTCAAAATGAATCAAAGACCTAATTTAAGAGCTAAAACTATAAAACTCTCAGGAGAACACATGTGGGAAATCTTCATGACCTTGGATTTGGCAATAGAGTCTTAGATAAGGCACCAAAAGATAAGGCAATGAAAAAAACAGATAAGTTGAACTTCAAAAAAATAAATTTTGTGCAGCAGAGGACACTATCAAAGAAGTGAAAAGAATGGGAGAAAACATTTGCAAATCATGTATCTGATAAAAGTGCAAATCCAGATTACGGAACAAACTCCTACAACTCAGCAACAGTGACAATATGAAAAACCCAAACAACCCAAGGACTTGAATAGACATTTCTCCAAAGAAGAAATATAAGTGACCAGTAAGCACATGAAGAGATGCTCAGTATCACTAGTCACAAGGGAATGCAAATCAAACCACAGTGAGACACCCCTTCTCACCCACAAGGCTGGCTATTACATACATAAACACATATGAAAATAGTAAGTATTGGCCAGGATCAGGAGAAACTGGAGCCCTTGTGCGTGGCTGGAGGGAGTTAAAATGGTGCAGCTGCTGTGGAAAATAGTTTGACAGCTCCTCAAAAAGTTAAGTGTAGAATCACCACAGGACCCGGCAACCCCACTTCTTGGAATATCCCCAAAGCACCTGGAAGCAGGGCTCAAGCAGATGTCTGCACACCAGTGTCCAGAGCAGCGTCCACAACGGCCACGCTTGGGAAGCAACCCCAGTGTGGCACTTGGCGCTTTTGTGGACCCCAGGAGATCCTGTCCTGAGGGCCGGTCCACTCTGGGCATGCAAATCCAGTGAGGGTGGGACCTTGGATGATTCACTCCAGTTCAGGGCCTTTGATTAGACTTGCGGGACCCAGGGCGGGTCTTAATCCTCCTACTAGGGTCCTTCATAAACGGAAGGATTAAAAAGCCACAGACACAGGGGACAGAGAGACCCCGCGGGCCTGAGAGGGGCCCTGGAGGCCGGAGGCCGGAATCGACAGAGCACAGAAGCTGTGAGGAGCCACGAGGACCAGGAGCTGAGAGCAAGGAGGCCCTCAGGGAAGAGATGAGTGGACGCCGCCCACGTCCCGAGAGCCCACGGCGGCAGCGCGGGGAGAAGGATCCCCCTCATGCCTTGGTTTAGACACTTTCACAGCCTCAGACCCGCAAGCTTTTAACTTACTAAATCCACCTTGTGAAAGCCAACCCATTTCTGGTATATTGTGCGCCCAGCAGCTTTTAACGAACTGAAACCCCAAGTGTCCATCAACCAGTGAACGGATAAACAAAAGGCACCCTATATCCACATGATGGAATATTACTTGGCCATAAAAAAGAATGAAGTTCTTATATGTGTGACAACATGGATGAACCCTGAGGACATCATGCTGAGTGATACAAGCCAGACACTAAAGGACAGATGTTGCATGGTTCCACTGACATGAGGCATCTAGAACAGGCCAATTATTAGTGACAGAAGGAAGACCACAGGGGACCGGGGGAAGGGAGAACGAGGAGTCATTGCTTAATGGGAACAGAGCTTTCCTTTGGGAAAATGAAAAAAATCTGGAAACAGGTAGTGGTGATGGTTACACAACACCATGAATGCACCTAGTGCTACTGAATGTTTCACTTAAAAATGGTTAAAATGGCAAATTTTGTTATGTATCTTTTACCACAATAAATAAATATTTTAAAAATAAAAAGTCAATTACAGGGAAGCAGACTTGGCCCAGTGGTTAGGGCGTCCGCCTACCACATGGGAGGTCCGCAGTTCAAACCCCGGGCCTCCTGACCCATGTGGAGCTGGCCCACGCGCAGTGCTGATATGCGCAAGGAGTGCCCTGCCATGCAGGGGTGTCCCCCACGTAGGGGAGACCCACGCGCAAGGAGTGCGCCCCGTAGCACAGCGCAAAAGAAAGTGCAGCCTGCCCAGGAATGGCACCGCACACACGTAGAGTTGACGCAGCAAGATGACGCAACAAAAGAGACACAGATTCCTGTGCCACTGACAACAGAAGCAGACAAAAAGAAGAACACGCAGCAAATAGACACAGAGAACAGACAACTGGGCGGGGGAAGGGGAGAGAAATAAATAAATAAATCTTTTAAAAAAAAGTCAATTACAGGTGGAGTACAGATACAAATTTGAGAAGTAAACCAACCACATTTCTAGAAAACAGGAAAATGTCCCGGTGACGTAGGTATGGGCAAAGGTTGTGCTGAAAGGAAGCGACTTGGGTGGAGTTCTGGAAAGGCCCTCTCTCTCTCCTTTCTGCCCTCCTCTGACTCCGCCGTCCTTCCCCACCCGTAACTAGTTTCCTCCGACCCGAGGCTGGCGGCTGCGGGGCGGCCCTGCGCGGACTTCCCGTCTTCTCAGCATCTCCCCGAGGCCGCTGCAGCGTCACCCTGTGGGGGTCGCAGAGCTGAGCAGGCGCCCTCGCGGGAACACCTGTGCGTCTCTGGGTGTTTTCCTCGAGGTAAATCCTAGACGCGGAATTACCGCAGCAGAGGGTGGCGCCATCCCTCACGCCCTGCGCCTGCTGCCGAGCCGCGCTGCAGGAGGGGTGTCCGGCGTGCTTCCAGCAGCTTCCGCGCGTGCCCGCTCCTCACCGTCGCCTCCCTGGAGATGAGCGCCGTGGGCACCGTGACCAGCTGCGCTTGATCCGCGCGTCTCTGACTACTACCTTCAAAGCTTTGCCCACCCGTGTCTCGTTTGACTCCTGAGCTCAAGGACAGGCTCGCTGCAGGCAGAAGCTGAGCCCCTAAAGAGGCCGAGACCGTTCGTGGGTCATGAAATCACCGACAGTTGTGTTCAGACCACGTGTGTCCAGGGTCACAAGCTAAAATGCCTTTTTCACTGTGCATACGTGAGAAAAACGAGATGGGGCTCTCTGGGGAGAAATGCAAAGTGCTTTGCCTGTTTCATTGTGAGGAGTGGGGAATAGGGGAAAGACCAATCAAGTCGAAGGGAAAGACAGAGAGAGGAGGTGGGGGGGAGAGAGGGAGGGAGGGGGAGAGAGGGAGGGAGGGAGGGGGAGAGAGGGAGGGAGGGGGAGAGGGAGGGAGGGAGGGGGAGAGAGGCCTGGCAGAGGCGGCGGGGCTGGAGAAGACGCGGGCGCTGGCAAGCCCGAGGCGCCTGCAGCAGGGGCTAGCCGAGGGGTAGCTGGCCTCTTGCTTTGTCCCTGGAGCGGTGTGGGAAAGGATAACAAGGAGAATTCCCCCACACCCCCAAATCTCAATTATTTCCAAACTCCTTGTGGGAAAGATTTTCTACTCCTACAGGCATGAAACATTAGTTGCCCATAATAACATGCAAACGGTCCTCCAGGGGAAATTTAAGGCACTAATATAAATCTCTGAGAAAAGAGAGCCACTTGGGACTTTGTAGAGAAAAACACCAAAGAAAAGAGGGCAATTAAACAAAATAATGAGCCAGAAGAGACCCTCTCCCAAGCCAGGCGCGTGAAGGACACGCGCCCAGGAGAGCGGGCAAGAGGCAGTGCTGGAAGCAGGAAGTGGGCAGAGCAGGGGCGCTCCGCCACGGCAGGGGGGGAGGCGGGGGGGCATCTGGCGCAGTGGGCGCGGTGCGCTTGGCCTCTCCACGGCGAAGCGCTCACGTGTCACCAGGAGGCGGGCGCAGGCCACTCTCTACAGCCAAGGGCGCACTGAGGCCCGTGGAGAAGAGCCAGGCGAGTGACCGCGGCCGCTGGCCCTGCGGTGTGATCCTCCTGGGGGGCAGGGGCTTGTCCTTTTGTTCCTCAAGAAGCTAAGCATGGTGCTGCAGGGACAGATGCTGGACACTGCGTGTCCTGCCAGGGCCACGGGGTGGACTAGGGAGAGTGTGGACTACAGTGTAAACCACTGTCCGTGCAGGGCAGCAGTGCTCCAGGATGTAGTCACCAAGTGCAACGAGTTTGCCACGACGATGGCAGAGGGTGTGGATGTGGGAGAAGAGGGGTGAGGGGGGTGGGGGGTATATGGGGACCTCTTATATTTTTTGAATGTAACATTTAAAAAAAGAAAAAGAAAAAAAAAAGCTAAACATGGAATTACCGTAAGATCTGGCAACACTGCGTCCAGGCTTTCACCACAAAGAATGGACAGCGGGGCTCGGGTAGATACTGGTGCTGAGGTTCAAGGCGGTGTTATTCACAGCTCCCAAAGGTGGAAGCAACCCCGGTGTCCCCAACTGACCAACAGAGGGACACACCGTGGTGCAGACGGGCAGTGGACTACTACTCGGCCGTGCAAGGAGGGTCTCCCCTACATGCCGCGGCACGATGAGCTTTGGAGGCTTATCATGCCGTGTGAAATAGCGAGACACAAGGGGTCGGATAATGTCGGAGTCCACTTAGATGGAAATCTCGGGGACACAGTGGGGGCAGGTCACGGGACCGGGAGGGAGGCGAGGCCTTGGTGGGTGCAGCGCTGCGTGGGGGTGGGGGGAGCGCCTGGTAAAGGCATGAGGGCCCAGCGCCGCCGTGGCAACCCCACGCGCCTGCGTGCCGGGGCGGCCGGGATGAGGCGCGCCTTGCTCACGTGCTCCCCGATGCAAAACGAGAGCGACGGAGGGGCAGCTGCGTGCCCCCCGCGACCCCGGGGCACCCCTGAGGATGGAGGGAGAGGCCTGGGCACTGTGGAATCTAGACCGCCAGCTTCTTACCTCGCCGTGACGGGGCCACGGAGCGGAAGTTCCTCGTTCTGAGGAAAGGGACACAGGAGCACGAAGTGTTTAAGGAGCATGATGTACGCAAGCCACAACCCAGTGTTTGGAAAACAGACAGGGAGACAGGTGATGGGTGGCAGATGATAGACAGACAGAAGGCCAGCCCTGGCCGCGGGCAGGCGGGCGCCTCGGGGTGACGGCCGGGTGCCCGAGCAGGTAGGAGGCCCTGCTCTGATCCCTGCAGGCTCGAGGCTGGGAGAGGTCAGGCTCCCGTTGATTCTCCCGGGGGTTCTGGGACAAGGACTGGGGCTGCTCGGGCACCCCGGGATCTGCTGAGAACCCGGCGAAGGCACTAGCTCCTCAGCTCCAAGGCTGGTGACATGAACTCCGCATGCGGTCTGAAACGGCAATCACTTCAGCGTGCACCGAGCGAAGCTTTCGGAACGACCGAGCGGGGCCGACGTCGTCAGGGCTGAGGATTCGCACCTTAGACGGCCAGCGTGGCCGTGGTTTAAGCAAATCTGCAGGCTGACAGCCCCCGCTCGCCGGGCAGGCTCGGGGGCCGGGAGGACGCGCAGGCTGCGTCACGCGCTCCGTGCTCTGCTTCTAGCTGCCTGCTCAGGACAGACTCTGGTCGCATCGGACGCCCCTCCCTTAGTTACCCAATTGTAGGAAGGTCAGGGGCCACGCCGGCAAGAACTGGAAAGGGAACGCTCTGAGGAGCTGCTGGACGGCCACAGGCGTCCTCCCCGGCCACCTGGAGCCACCGGACAGTCACGGGCATCCTCTCAGGCCACTCGGCTGACACCATGCACGTGTCCCCACAGCAGCCCCACAGGCAAGAGCCGCTCCTCCCGCCGACCCCAAAGGAGGCGCTGAGGCCCAGGGAGGTCGGGGCCGGCCCGACCGGGGCGGGAAAGTGGGGGCTGGAGGGCAGCAGAGGGGCGAGCCGGCCCAAGGCACCGCTTCATATGTATGTGAACCCCAAGTGACATCTGTTTACGCTGTCGTCATTTTATTACGTGTACACACGCACGCGTTTTTTAAAATTCAGAAATTCTTAAATGATTCTCAGCTGGGAGGTTCAGGTGTGACTTGGAGGTATCAGTGGGAGCTGTGGGCAGGTGCGGGAGGTGGGGGTAGAGGTGGGAGGTGGGGGGAGGTTGGGGTGGGGGGAGTGGCAGGTGGGGGGTAGGCAGGGGGTGCCCGGGGAAGTCTGCTCGGGCCCCCTCTCCTGGTCCCCCCATCCCTCTGCTGTCTTTCCTCTCCAGCCCCTGCTTCCAGCAGCCGGGCCCCCCCAAGCTGGAGAAGGTGAGATAGTCTCTGGGACCTGGCGGGGGCCCCTTGGCACGGGGAGTTCAGCTCCTGGCACGGGTGCCCCCATCTCAGCCTCTCTGGCCCCGTTGGCTCCTCAACCAGGGAAGGGAGACAGAGGGGCACAGAAGGGGCCCCGAGCGGGGGTGGCAGGCGGAGAGGCAGGACCTGGGCTGACAATCGGTGGGCGCCGGAGCAGCGACGCCGCAGCCAGCTCCACGCCCGAGCCACGTGCGGCCGAGAAGACGTCCCGGCGGGAGAGCTGCCGACGCAGCAGGACGCGGGGCAGGCCACGCCGTTTCCATGAGCCCCGCGGAGGGGCTGCCGCCCACGGGGTCGGAGGGCACTGCCTCAGGGCACCTGAGCCGCGCAGAACCCAGGGCCGAGGCCGAATGCTCGGGGGTCCTTTATTGGGCGAGGGCGCTGGGCAGCGGGCAGCGAGGGGGCAGCGTGCCCCACAGGTGGCCCTCACGGCAGACCCCGCTGCCCACCACGAGGGCGCTGCTCCCCACTGCCGCCACCTCGTCCCCCAAGCCCAGCGCCAAGAGGCCCACGTGGATCTGCTTCCTGCGTTGCAGGCCCGGGCCCCGCTGCGGTGCCTTCTGTTTTCTAAACGGGCTGCGGGGAGCGGCCAAAGCCGTGGACGCAGTCCCCCGGCCGGGGCTTAGCCAGCGGGGTCCCTGCAGTGGGCGAGGGCACGTGGACGCGGCGCTCACGTGGGACGGCTCGTTTCCGCAAATCCCGGCAGCAGTCCAGGGGCTGCCGCAGGCTGGGGCTCGCGGTGGGAGGCCCGGCCCCACGAACGCACCCCGAGGTCCCGGCAAGGTGCTGCAGGGGCGTGGGGACGGGGCAGCACTTCAGGGCGCCCTCAGGACACGCCGGCCTGAGCCTCCTGAAGGAGGTCTTGGGGACGCAGCCGCGCTGGGCCTTTCCTTTTGTGCCTTTTGAATTTTGTACCTAGAGGGTATGTCACCTCTTATAAAAGCAAATCACAATCAAGGGGCCCCCGGCCAGCCAGGCTCTCCCTGGCTCCAGGAGGGTGGGGGGCTCTGCCCAGGTGGGCAGGGGCTTCCCGGTGCACAAGGAGCCTGCCATCCTGGGGACGCACTGAGGGGAGGTGCTTTGGTGAAACTGCACATAAAAACTGCACGAGGCCGCTGCGACAAGGCGGGGGGCCTGGCCTCGGGCAGCGCGGGGTCCTTTGCACACTGGGGTTTCGCGGTGTTAGAAGATAGCTGCCATCGGATTCCACCTCTGAAGCTGAGGGCCTCGGGGCCCTGGGCGCGCCACGGTCGCACCCGTTCCCGCCACCCGTGCAGTGGGTGCGCGGGCTGTCCCTGGGTCCCCGGAGGCTCCAGCCGTGCCCTCCTGCTCACTGGGGAGGCTGGGCCACGCGGCCCAGGACGGGTGACGGAGGGCACTTCCCGTCACCCGTGCTCCTGGCCGCCGGGCCCCGCATCCCCTCCTGAAGTCTCTCCCCGCTGAGCACGGGCCAAGTGTCCCTGCGACAACCACCGCCTGCCCCGGGGCTCCAGGCGGGTGCTGCAGCCTCCGCACGCCCTCCTCTCCTCGTCACCAACGCGGTGAGCCCGTCTAAGGAGAGAACTTGAGCTGGAGGCCGCATGTCGAGACCGGGCTGAGGGTGGAGGCTGAGCTGAGGGTGGAGGCTGGGCTGAGGGTGGAGGATGGGCTGAGGGTGGGGGATGGGCTGAGGGTGGAGGACGGGCTGAGGGTGGAGGCCTGGCCGAGGGTGGAGGACGGGCTGAGTGTGGAGGATGGGCTGAGTGTGGAGGATGGGCTGAGGGTGGAGGATGGGCTGAGGGTGGAGGACGGGCTGAGGGTGGAGGCCTGGCCGAGGGTGGAGGACGGGCTGAGTGTGGAGGATGGGCTGAGGGTGGAGGCTGGGCTGAGGGTGGAGGATGGGCTGAGGGTGGAGGACGGGCTGAGGGTGGAGGACGGGCTGAGGGTGGAGGACAGGCTGAGTGTGGAGGCTGGGCTGAGGGTGGAGGCTGGGCTGAGGGTGGAGGACGGGCTGAGTGTGGAGGATGGGCTGAGGGTGGAGGCTGGGCCGAGGGTGGAGGATGGGCTGAGTGTGGAGGATGGGCTGAGGGTGGAGGACGGGCTGAGGGTGGAGGCCGGGCTGAGCGTAGAGGACAGGCTGAGGGTGGAGGGTGGAGGCTAGGCTGAGGGTGGAGGCCTGGCTGAGGGTGGAGGCCGGGCCGAGGGTGGAGGCCGGGTGGGGCGTGGAGGACCTCAAGCCTTTCCTGCCAGGGGCCGACAGCTGTTCCTGTGGCCCCGAGGGCGGCGCCCTCTCTGACGCGGCTAACGGCCTGCTGCTTTCCCAGGAGGCTTTATCCGTGGACTTGGACGTGGACATGAGGATCTCATAAGTTACACGAGTCACAAAACATTTCTTTTGATTTTTCCCCAATTGTTTAGAAACGTAAAAAACTTTGTCAGCTCACAGCCATACAAAAATAAGCCATGGGCTGGATGTGGCCTGCTGGACGCATTTGCCAATCAACCAGGAGGCTGAGCACCAGGGCTTAGGCACCAGGGCTGGCGTGCTGCGAGGGTGGGTGCCAGGCACGACGTACCGAGGAGCCCGGGAGCTAAGAGGCTGGTGCCGGAGGCTGAGCACCAGGGCTTAGGCACCAGGGCTGGCGTGCTGCGAGGGTGGGTGCCAGGCACGACGTACCGAGGAGCCCGGGAGCTAAGAGGCTGGTGCCGGAGGCTGAGCACCAGGGCTTAGGCACCAGGGCTGGCGTGCTGCGAGGGTGGGTGCCAGGCACGACGTACCGAGGAGCCCGGGAGCTAAGAGGCTGGTGCCGGAGGCTGAGCACCAGGGCTTAGGCACCAGGGCTGGCGTGCTGCGAGGGTGGGGACCGTCCCAGACACCGTGCTCCCCCAACCACGCCCCTCCGCTGGTGGCTAGAGCAGGGACGTCCTGGCAGGGAGGGAGAAGGGCCTCCCGAGGCTCGGGAGGGAAGCCTGCCTCAGTTTCCCTCCTCTTCCGAGGTCGCACTCCACCGACCTTGCCAGGAGGCCCCCCACCCTGACGGCTGCTGGGTGGGGGAGAGGAGGCGTCGACGGAGAGGGACGGAGATTCGGAGAGGGATGGGAGCCCCAGAGCCGGGCCGCCCCTCGGCCCCGCAGCCGCCCCTCGCGCCCCGCGGCCTCCCGCAGCTCCCGGCCCGCAGCCTGCCGCCCCTTCCCCGAGGCCGTGGCATCTGGCGCTGGGGTCGAGAAGCCCCAAGAGCGAAGCCGAGCCCCGTAGGCCTCCCCTCCGCAGGGACCCCTCGGCAGGGTGGCCAAGAAAGGCGCAGCCACTCACCAGGGCGCTCACCCCACCCCGCGCCGCCCTCCCAACAAGCAGGGCATCGGGCCGCCGCCTCCGGGAAGCAGGTCCTGGGCAGGCTTCCTCCCGGGTGGCCTGGGCCTGAGCACGGCCACGGGGGCCCGCAGGGGTACAGGGACGCAGGCTCCGTCGTCTGGTGGCTGCAGAGCCTCCAGGCCGCCCTCCTGGGCCCGCGTGGCCTGTCCGTGAAGGGCATGCACCCGGGGGGTGTCCCCAGGGCGAGGCCACCCCTCAGAGGTCAGCCCTGCTCGCCCGCCCTGCCCTCCCCAGGCCGCGGGCAGCTCCCTGCTGAGCGCAGAGAAGGGCAGCGCAGCCCAGCCTGTTGCCACTAGCAACGGTGCCAGTTGGCGAGGGGTGGAAACCGCCCATGGGGACGAGGGCCCTGGCCCAGCAGTCTCCAGTGGGAGCGCGGCGCGGCCTGGCTGCTCAGGGGAAGGCACCCCCGGGCCCCCCAAGCCCCAGGGTCCTGGGGGGCTGCACACCCCACCCCCACCCCGCCCTGTGGTCTCTGTAGAACAGTCTCATCACAAGGCCCAGTGTGCCCACCTGGGGCCCCTAGACAGCAGGCCGGGGGGGCTCCAGGGCGCCCCGTGCACCTAATGGTGGGTCCTGCTCTGAGGCCATGCTGTGGACCCACCCGGACCCACTCAGGCCCACCCAGGCCCACCTCTCGGGGCCACAGCCCCTCCCTCCAGCACACCCAGATGTTCTGGATCGAGTGGGAGGGATTGTCCCCAGGAGGGAGGGGCCGGCCTGCTGGGCACCAGGGGGTCCTGGGGTCTGCGAGAGACGAGACCCCTCCACCCGGGGCCGAGCCGCCGGGCACACGCCGGCTGCTCCTTCTCCGCAGCCTCGGCCGGATCCCAGGCCTGGACCCTGGAGGCCCACTCACCCCAAACCCGGCAGGGAGCGGAGCCCAGCCCCAGGCCCTCCTGCTGCCCTGCAGGGGCCCCCGGCCGCTCCCCGGGGCCTGGACAAGTGTGCCCCGGCACCTCTGCACCTGGCCTGCGCCCCGCTCCCAGAGCTGGCTGTGTGTCCGCCCAGGCGGGCCCCTCCGCAGCGGCGTGGCCCCCGCAGGCTGGTCAGCTGATCCGTGGGGCCAGGCACGGCTGGGGGGGTTGGGGGGGCTCGGGGCGCCCACCTTGCTCTTCTCCTGCTGCAGCTCGATCTGGATGTCCGTGAGTTTGGCGCGGAGCTCCTCGTTGGCGGCCTGCAGGGCCGCGAGGGCCTCGGCCCTCTCTCCCCGGGCTCGGCCGCCGGCCCCCTTCTTAGACATCGTGAGGCTGGACGGCCAGGAGGCACCGCCCCGGGGGACGGGCTCCCGCCTGGGCTCGGGTCCGCGCCAAGCTCCGCAGGGGTGGCCTCGGCCGTCGCTCCACTACATCTTCTCACTCACCTGCAGGGAGAGAGCACAGGTGAGTGGGCACCTGCACCCGCTGCCACAGGAGGGGGAGGTCAGCCTGGGCCGCCTGGAAGCTCGGGCCCGGGGCTGGGGGGGTCACGGGGACGCCCCCCCCCCGGCCTGTGCTCACAGCACACCCGCAGGGCAAGCTGCGGCCAGGACCCAGGCTGGCGGCCCCTGGCCTCGGCACGCCGTCCCCCACGGGGGGCTGCAGCCAGAAAGAGCCTGTGTCCATGCCCAGCGCAGAGCGAGCACCCCAAGCGTTTCCCTGCCCCCATGGGAATACCAGCTCGGGGACCCGTGTGTGAACCCGTGATGGGTGTGCAGGCCGGCGGCCGGGCCGGCGTGAGCGTGAGCGGGTGCAGGGTCCCGGCTCCTCACGGATGCCACGACGCCCGCCACGCAGCCCGTGCGCCTGGCCCCGAGGCCGGCCGGCCACATCTCTGAGTGCCCAGTGGGCTGGGGCTGCCATGGCTGACAATGGCACCAGGACAGGAAGTGCCCCTGTGCTGCCGGGCCTGGGCCCCCGTTTCATCCTTGGTGTGGCGCAAGCCCCAGCAGCAAGGGTGGGCGGTGAGTGAGTCAGAGAAAGGGTTAAAAAAAGCAGAACTCTCCAAAGAGGTATCCAAGGGCTAAACGCACCTGAAAGATGCCCCATGCCATCAGCCGCCAGGGGAGTGCAAACGCGCGCCGCCCTGGAACGGCTGGTTTTAAAGCGGTGAATCAGTGCTGGCAGGCAGGCCAGGAACCAGAGCCTTGCCGACTGCGGGAACGTGACGTGGTGTGGCCGCTGTGGAACGGTTTGGTGACACCCCATGGAGTTGCCACACGGCCCGGCCATCCCACTTCTAGGTATAAACCCAGAAGATCTGAGAGCAGGGGCTCCGGCAGGTGCTTGCACACCTGCCACAGCAGCGTTGTTCCAGGTGCCAAAAGGCGGAAGCCGCCGGAGTCCATCAGCGACGGCGGGATAAGCAGAGCGCGTCCATCCACGCAGAGGACTCGCGTGCGTGCCCTGCCCAGCAGAGGCTCAGCTCTGCCCAGGGCCTTCAGCAGCAACCAGGGGACAGGGGACAGGCTGGCGGCCGAGCCCCCACTGCCGCCCACACCCTCTCGCAGGCTCCACACGGGCCTGTGCAGACCCGCCGTGGGAGGACGAGCCCTAACACTGCGCAGGGGGCGGGAAGATTCCAGAACTCGGGCTCGGCCGCAGACTCCAGGTGTGCCTGGTGATAATGCTGGGCACAGAACTTACTAAAAATTAGCAATTGTCTGCACTGTCTTCCATTATGAAAACCTGCTGTAAACTCCCCAAACTAAAAAGCAGTGAACAGGATGATTTCAAAATATAATCTAAAGCCGCTTTACCTTACTGAATACTCAGATTCATCCAAAGCACTCAAAATATGATTTGATCTCTGAAAATGGGCCTTGAACTCAGCCTTCGGCACGCAATAAGAGACGTCACATCCAAGCAAGGCCGAGAGAGGGACGTCAAGAGGCAAACGGGACAAACGTGTGACTCGCGGTTACAGAGGGGAGGGACCGGAGCGGCTGGCACTGGAGCCACCGAGGCGACTTCCACGAGTCAAACCCCCCTGACGAATTGTCCTGGGGGGGCTGGTCCTGGGGGGGCTGGCCCTGGGGGTGATCTGGGGGGTGGTCCTGGGGCTGGCCCTGGGGATTTTCACTTTGGGGACAGCTCTTTAGGACAATATCTAAAAACACCTGGTTAGCGATAAGCTTTTCCCCAGAGCGGGCGTTCTCATGCTATGGGTTTAATTTATTTGCTGGGCTGAGGATACCCGCGTTGTGCAGGCTCCTGGTTCTCACTGAACAATTTCTGACCTTGAGCGTACCAGACATGCAAAGCCCAGAAAGACGAGCCGTGGGTGCCATGGCCGGCGGTGCCGTGGCTGTCGGTGCTGTGGCCATCAGCGCCGTGTATGGAAAAAGTGTGCCAAAGGTATGCTATGGACCATGACTGGTGGTCATAGTCTGATGACATTATCTCATAATCTGTAACAAATGTTCCACCAGGGTGTGCAGCTGTATGGGAAATATACACATCTGTATGATTGTTTTGCAAGTTCACAATATCTGTAACAAAAATACATTAACTAAATAGTATGGGTTGAGGACTATAGTTGGTAGTAATATTTTGACGATGCTCTTGCATAGTTTGTAACAAATGTTTCACACCAGTGCAAAGAGTTGGTGGAGGGGTGATGTATGAGACCCCTGTGGGATGCTACATATGTTTATTTTGAAAGTCTGCAATCTTTACTATACACTTACTGTTTATGTGTATTTACGTATGGATGATATACTTCAATAAAAATAAAAAAATAAAAAACAGCGTCTATTCCCACATAGAGGCAAAGATGATAAAAACTGTAACGTTAGAATTTGTTTGAGGTAAAATGTTTTTGAAAAAATACAATTGTATGACAAGAACAGTAATTGCTGGGCAAGAAACTGGTAGATGGGAGATAAATGATTTCTATGAATTTCTACTATATTATATTCACAGGGCTCTTAAATGTTAATTAACCTAGACTCAGCAGAACACGTCACAGAAGCGTCCGTGGTGACCTGAGCAGAAGGGCTACCTTCCCCCAAACCAAGACTGAGTCCAGTTAACATTCTTTGAAATGAATGGCAAATATTACTTTCATTTAAAAAGTGAGAGACTGGGTTTTGAAATGTTTCCGTCTTATAATAAAAAATAAAAAATAAAAAAAAAAGTAAGGTGTCTTAGAAGCGCCGCTGTTGCCTCAGAGTAAAACAAGCTGCAGGCACGGAGGCCATTAGGCTGAGAATGCCACCCGGGACGCTGGCCAGACCCCCAAGAAACGCCTGGGGACGCCGAGCCCAGCAAGGCACCCCCAGAGCGCTCGGCCGAGCCCCGCGAGCCCCGGGAGCGCCCCGATGTCATCTGCTCCCCCATGTTGTCTGCTCCCCAGGACTGACTGTCCCTGACACGCTGCGGCCGAGGATCCTGCGCTGGGGCTGGACCCTGCGCTGTCGGGGCAGCCCCACCTGCTCACAGGGGCCCTAAACCCAGCGGGGGTCGGAGGCGTGGTGCGGGGAGGACCTGGGCCACGAGGCCAGCTTTGCAGGAGGCACCGTGGTCGGGGACGTCCAGAACAGCCCCCAGCTTAGACGCAGCAAGGAAGCACAGGCTTCGGCCTAAGGCTGCGAGGAAGTAACGTCAGCTACTGACCAAATGAGCCAAGAAATGGATGGCCCCCGGCCCCCGGCCCCCCAAACGAACAGCGCCTGCCTAACACTTCTTTTTTTTTAAAGATTTATTTTATTTATTTCTCTCCCTTCCCCCCTCCCCCTGCCCCCACCCCAGTTTTCTGCTCTCTGTGTCCATTCGCTGTGTGTTCTTCTGTGACCGTTCTATCCTTATCAGAGGCACTGGAAATCTGTATTTCTTTTTGTTGCGTCATCTTGTTGTGTCAGCTCTCCGTGTGTGCGGCACCATTCCTGGGCAGGCTGCACTTTCTTTCACACTGGGCGGCTCTCCTTACGGGGCACACTCCTTGCGCGTGGGGCTCCCCTACGCGGGGACACCCCTGCATGGCACGGCACTCCTTGCACGCATCAGCACTGCACGTGGGCCAGCTCCACACAGATGAAGGAGGCCCGGGGTTGAACCACAGACCTCTCATGTGGTAGATGGATGCCCTAACTACTGGGCCAAGTTCGCTTCCAAACACTTTGATTCTAGCTCAGTCCGGGACTTCTGGCTGCAGAACCATAAGACAGCAACTGTGTGTGTTTTGAGCTGCTACATTTGTGGTAATTTGTTACAGCTGCCACAGAGAGCTGATACAGACCCCGGTGGAGTGCCGCAGCTGGCCACGTCCAGGTGTCCCTGCATATCGGGCAGATCCATCTGTAAACCAGGCCACGTCTTCTCTTCCTCAGTCAACTAATCGTAGAGAACTCCCCACGAGGCCATAGCTGTGGGCCGGGAAAGAGAAGGTGACGTGGCAGGAGTGGGGGCCTCTGGCGCTGGGGCACCTTCTCGCACACTGTACTCGTGGCCTTCGGGGATGCTCGCCCCGTCTGGCACACACCACTTCCTTTGATGATGGCGGCCGCTGTGCACGCCCCACTTCATGGCCTGGCAGGGCAGACCACACCTGGCTCGTGGCGGTCAGCTCTGGGGCTGGCCTCTCGGTGGGCGTGGTCAGCGTTGGGGCTCACCAAGGGCCGGCACAGGCCACAGTTACAGCGGGAGAGCGCGACCCCCTGGGCGAGCACACGGGGAGCTCGACGGTGGCCAGCATGAAATGGCCTGGGAGAAAACTGGCGAATTCTGTTTCTAACAGAAAATAATTTCTCCAGCCTAAATAATGTGGTTTTACTAAAGTAGGAAAAACCTCTCAAATGGCTAGATGATTGAAAAAGATCACAGGATCCAGAAGTAGACCATATACTACTTATGAGAATATGATGCCATAGATTTCAGTGGGAAAGGAAGATTATTATCTGTGAATATTGGGACTATTGGTCGGCTAATGGTGAAATAAAAATAAATCCGTGGAAATACTTTCTTTATGCCATAAATTTTTAAATGGATTAAAGATAATTGGGGTGAAAAATCAAAGGATTAAAATGACTGGGAGAAAGCAGAAATGAGCATTTATCAAATCTCTAGAGAGGAGAGGACTTTGTGGGCTTAAAGAAGATAAAAGGAATTTACAAAGGATCAATAAATTACATCACCTTAAAACTTTACATTTAAGAGGGTAAACACAGTCAAAACGATATTTACAATAAATACAACCAAAAGTTAATATCTTAATTATATTAAAAGATTGTGAAACTCAATAATTTTTAAAAAAACATGAAGATCTCATTAGATAAATGAGTAATAACCAAAAGACATAATTTACAAAAGGGAAATAAGTAATTTTAAAAACATGAGAGAACCACCTCTACATAGGATGTGGAAAATCATGAGAGAATGCTACTCCAGTCCTGAATATTCTACATAATCCACAAACCCACAACTTCTCTTGAGCCCTTAGGAGTTGAGGTCACAAGGTAACCAAGGGGACTGCATTCCAAAAAGGAGAGCCAGGTTACGTGACCTGTTTCACCTTTGGCTATAAAGGTGGGCAAGAAGAAATTAGCCAGAACTTTAACAAATTCTACGGCACCAAATGTGGGATAGTGTCACTTAGAGTAACGGGGACCCCGACACAACCGCCTCTCCAGGAGCCTCCACCAGGAGCTCACAAGGACCGAGGGAAGAAGGTGGGATGGAGGTGCAGGCGTGCAAGAGGCAGTGAGCTGCCCTGGAGTCAGGTCTAAGCCCCGTGCTTCCCAGGGCCCAGCCTCTGGCCACTGGGGGGGGGGGGGCAGTAGACCCTCTCATCCCGAGGGCCCCTGGGGAGGGGCGAAAGTAAAATCCTTCTGCCTTCCTGCCCCAAGAAGCAGACCAAGGCCAAGCACTTCCAGGCTAAGAGCAGAAGCCCACTGAGGGGCAGAGAACTTTCCTGGGCATCAAAACAAAGCAGAGATTGGCTACTGCTGGGGAAAGAGCAGAAAAGACTCTCCCGCCCAAGACCCAGAGCAGGTCTAGAGCAGAGTTTGGGAGAAGGAACAGGGATGCTGCAAAGGTCCCTGCCCCAAGCTCAGGTGCACATACCTGGTCTAAACCTAAGGCTGGACCAGGATCATCAAGATCCACTTTCCCCATAAGAAACCCAGCCCCAAGTAACAAGCAACACTTGTCCACCAGTAGGTGAGGGGTAGGGTCTAGAAAGAGACCCCTTCTTTGGCACAGGGGCACAGAGACTGATAAAAGCTCAGGGCAGAACAGGAACACAGAAAAAATCCTCCCACCCTCCAGGCACTGCACAAAGCATGATATAACGCAGCTGACCATGAGAGGAATTTGACACCTGTGCTGTCTGAGGGTAATGACAACAACAAACCCAGTTTGACTGATGCCCAGGTGGGCCAAACCCACCTATTAACTGGAGACGAAAGGTGCCCACTTCTTTGCCTCAACCACTACTGCTCTTTAACACAAAATATTTGGTATTCAGTAAAAAAAATTATGAGACACAAAAAGGCAAGAAGCAGCAATACATTGTGAAGAAACAAAGCCGTCAACAGAACTAGATTCATCAATTATCAGTTGTTGAAACTATAAGAGAAACTTTAAAGTAACTATCCTTAACACACTTAGGGATTTAGTGAAAAGATGAACAATGTTTATGAAAAGATGGAGAATTACAGCAGAGAAATGAAAGCTCTAAGACAAATGGAAATGCTAACAATAGTAAATATGATATCAGAAATAAAGAATTTCTTTGACTCATCAGCATACTAGACAGAGCTGAGGAAAGACTCAATGAAGTGGAAGATACACCCATAGAAATTATGCAGAGTGACATAAACAAAACAGTATCTAAAACTTCATGTAATATCAAGGAGCCTAACATAAGTGCAAGTGGAGTCCCAGAAGTAAAAAGAGAGCATCAAGAAAAAGAAATATATGAAGAAATAAAATGACAGCAAGTTTTTTCAAATTAAAGAAACATAACAAACCACAGGTGCAAGGAGCTCATACACCCTCAAACAGAAGGGAAAACAAAAACCCTAAACATATTGTAGTCAAGTTGCTGAAAATAAAAACTAAAGAAAAAACCTTGAAGGCATCCAGAGGACAGGAAGGGGTCCTTGTGCCTTCAAAGATATAATTTATAAAAAGGAAATAAGTGATTTCATTCAGAGGACCAAAGATAAGAATTATCTCTGAAACTATCAGAATTATCAGAAAGTATGCAAGCTAGAAGAAGGTGGAGTGACAACATTAAAGTGCTGGGGGGAAAGGGGGAGAGGGAAGCTTTTAAAGATAGAATTCTACACTAAGCAAAAATGCCTCTCAAAATTGAAGAAGTTTGGAACTCTCATACCCAGCTGGTAGGAATATAAAATGATGCAACTCCTTTGGAAAACCAGCCTGGCTGCCCTCAAAAGGTTAAACAATCATGGGGCAATTCCACTCCTGGGCATGGGTCCAAGAGAAGTGAGGAAAGATGTCCACATAAAAATGTGTACACTAATGTTCATAGGAGCATATATAAGAGCCAAAGAGTGGAAATAACCCAAGAGTCCATCAACTGATGAGTGGATAAATAAAATGTGGTATATTCATCTAGTGGAATATTATTGGGCAATAAAAAGGAATGAAGTACTAATACATGCTGTAACATGAAAGAACTTTGAAAACATTTGCTAAGTGAGTGAAGCCCATCATCAAAGACCACAAATTGTGTGACTGGATTTATATGAAATGTCCAAAATGCACAAATCTATACAGACAGAAAGTAGACTAAAGGTTGGCAGGGGCGAGGGGAGGGATGGGAAGCCACTAAAGAGCATGGGGCTTCTTTTGGGGCTGATGAAAATGTTGTAAAATTGACTGTGGAGATGGTTGAACAACTCTGTGAATATACTAAAAATCCATGAATTTTACATTTTAAATAAATTGTATGGTATATGAAATATATCTACTGAGGATACACAAAAGAAATGAAGGCAAAATAAAGACTTTTTCAGAAAAACAAAAGTTGAAAGAACATGTTACCAGCAGAACTGCACTACAAAAAATGTTATAAGAAATTTCTCAGGCAGAGATGATATGAAATGGAAAATTAAATCTGTGCAAGGAAATGAAGAATGCTCAAAATAGTAAAAATGAAGGTATTTACAAAAGACTTTTATTTTTAATTCCATTAAGAGGTAACAAATTATTTAAAGCAAAACTATAGCAATGTGTTGTAGGGTTTATAACTTACACAGAAGTAAAATGCTTGGGAAAATAGCATAAACAATGGGAGAGAGAAAATGGAAGTCACTAACTATATGAGAATTGGTATAACAGCATTTCGAGAAGGACTATAATAAATTAAAGATGACATTGGAATCCCAAAAGCACTAAGGAAGTAAACAAAAAGATAGGTATAACTAATAAGCAAACAGTAGAGATAAAATAGAATCATAAAAAGTAATCCAAAAGGAGGCAGGAAAAGAGGAACAAAAGGAAAAACAGAGATAAAAAAAAATAGAAAACAGGGAAACGGACTTTGGCCCAGTGGTTAGGGCGTCCGTCTACCACATGGGAGGTCCGCGGTTCAAACCCCGGGCCTCCTTGACCCGTGTGGAGCTGGCCATGCGCAGTGCTGATGCGCGCAAGGAGTGCCGTGCCACGCAAGGGTGTCCCCCGCGTGGGGGAGCCCCACGCGCAAGGAGTGCGCCCATGAGGAAAGCCGCCCAGCGTGAAAAGAGAGAGCAGCCTGCCCAGGAATGGCGCCGCCCACACTTCCCGTGCCGCTGACGACAACAGAAGCGGACAAAGAAACAAGACGCAGCAAATAGATACCAAGAACAGACAACCAGGGGAGGGGGGGAGATTAAATAAATAAATAAATCTTTAAAAAAAAAAAAAAAAAGAAAACAAAGCAGAAAGCTACATTTAAATCCAACCTTATTACTAAACATTTAATGTAAATAGGCTGAACAACAAGGTTAAAAAGACATTTTCAGAATAGATATTTTTTAAAGAAAGCATCAATATTATGCTGTCTATAAGAAAACCAAATATAAAGAAATAGTTTGGTTAGAAGTAAAAGGACGGAAAAAGCTAAATGATGCAAACTCTAATCAAAAAAAGGAGGAAAAACTGTATTAACAGTAGAGCAAGTAAACTCCAGAGCAAGGACAGTGAGGGATAAAGAGGGATATTACTAAATGATATAGGAGTCAATAAATCAACAGAACTTCAAAAATACAAAAAAAAAAAAACCCTACAAAAATGATAGAAATGGGAGTATAAAATGGCAGTTTGCCATTACAATTGAGACAAAACTCATCTCTCAGTAACTGATAGAAGCACACAGAAAATTAACGTTATCGAAGATTTGAACACTATCAACCAGTTTTACCTAATTGACATTTGTATACTACACCACACAGTAACAGAACAATATATGGTATTTTCAACTACATATAAAACATTCCCTAGAAAGATTATGCTGGGTCATGAAACAATTTTCAGCAAAGTTCAAGTTAATGACACAATACGAAATATGTTCTCTGGTCAAAAAAAGAATTGAATTAGAAATATAGAATTGAAAAAAATCTCAAATATTTGGACATCAAACAACATACTTCCAAATTACCCATTATGTGAAGAGGAAATTCCAAGGAAATCAAAAAAATATTTTTACTTGAGTGAAAATGAAGAGCAATATATAAAAAATTTGTAGCATACAGATAAAGTAGTATGTATAGGGAAAATTATGGTATTAAATGCTTATATTAGAAAATAATAAAGTTCTCCAATTGTAATCTAATCCTAGTCTAAGCTTCCATTTTAAGAACAAAGAAAAAAAGAAAAATGAATTAAATCCAAAGTAAGCAGTAGAAATTACAAAGATAATATCTGAAATCAATAAAATTGAAAACAGAAAAACAATAGGAATAATCAATAAAAGCCAAAACCACTGTATAGAAAAATATCAATAATATTGAAAAACCTCTGTCAAGATTGATCAAGAAAAAGAGAGAAGGCACAAATTCACAACACCAAGAATGAAAGAGTAGCATTACTACAGATTCTACAGACATAAACAGATGAATGAACTGGAAAAATTCACTGAAAGACAAATTAACAAAATTCACTCATAATCTGAGTAGGCTTTTATCTAGTAAACACAGTTTAAACTGTATTAAAAACTTTAAACAAAGAAAACTACAAACACAGATGTATTCACTGGTGAATCCAACCAAACAATTAAGGAAAGAATAATACAGATTTTATTCTATTTCATCCAAAAAAAAAAAAAAAGGTATATACAAAGGATAATGCAGTATGACCAAATGGGGCATATATATCAGGAATGAAAACTTGTTTAATATTAAAAAATGAGTCAACACATGAAAAAAACCACATGATCCTTTTAATAGCTGCAGAAGAAATATGACAAAATTAAAAATCTATTCACGATAAAAGGTATTTAGCAAAGTAGGAATAAAAATAAAATACCTCCTCAACCCAAGAAAGGACATTAACAAAAAAAAAATTAAAATCACTTGTAACAGTGAAAGACTTCATGCTTTCCCTCTAAAAGAGGGAGCAATGCAGGGATATCACTCTCACCACTTCTGCTCAACATGGTGTAAGAAAGAGCTCTAAAAGGCATACCAAATGGAAATGGAAAGAAAACCAAATTTGCTCACACATGACATGACTGCCTACATGGGGAATCCTGAAGAATCCACATAAAACACGTAAGTGAGATCTGCAAGTGAACAGGATAGAAGAGCAAAAGAGAAATCGATCACATTTGTCAATTATATTTCTATATATTATCGATGAACAATTTTATTTCAAAACAATTCCATTTACAATAGCATCAAAACCATCTCTGAAATACTAAGGAAGAAATCTAACAAAACGTTTGCAATCTTTGTGTCCTTATGTCTACAAGATAGACTTCTGGGAAGATGGCTGATTAGAAAGACATGGGACTCTCTCCTCTCCCAGAAAAATAGCTAGAGGCCATGCCGAGATGGACTGGAACACAAAAGGACAGCAGGGGAAGGCTGGACACCACCCAGAAGAGAGGGGCCCAGGAAAAGAACATTGACCTTAAGACCATGAGTAGAAGCTGCAGCTGCAGCTGGGGCAATTCCCCCAACGTGTGAGCAGAGAGCTTTGACTTCTCCAACCTTGGGGTGGTAGCTACAGGCAGAAGGGAGCATCGGGATCCATCTCCCCAGGAAAGAGGAGACAGACGGATGCAGCTGACGGCTGACTCAGCTTTTGACCCACAGATCTGGTCTGCTGTGTCCCAGGAGCCCATCCAGGCCAGGTGGGGCTGCACCTTTGCTTGCTCTGGAGCCAGCAGGGGACCAACGAGAGCTGACCCTCCCCATCTCCCTCTCCACTGCCTGGGCCTGGTTGTTGAGGACACAGAGGGGAGTGGAACTATTTCCTACCTAGGAAAAGAGAGGGGGCTGCCAAAGGTTGGAGAACTGTTTCTGAGAAAGTTTGACTTGTGGGGCTCTTGGCCGCCAGGTGGGATCCTCAGTCACCTTGATCTGGCCCATGTTGCAGCAAACACTTGCCCAGTTCACCAGGGTTTGAACTGAAAAGGCTGTCAAAGAGCACCATCTGCTGGCCTACCAAGGAAGTGCATATGGGGAAATTAAAAGTAAGTAAGCAGGAGAGCTCTTTTCCAACCTTTCCAGCCTCCTTCCCCAAGGCCCTTGGAAGTGGGTCTGCAACCCACTACTGGGTCCAGGACCCAGATCTGAGCAACTAACAGGGACAAGCCTAAAGACCTAGAACAGGTTAAACCAAGAATCAAAGACTGGCAATAACACAGTCTCCTGCCACCAAATTCCTACAAAAGAGAAACTGAGCATCAGAGCAAACTCATCATCATAATCAGACGCCCAGACATGAGCAAAAAATTACAAGCCATACTTAGAAAATGGAAGAAAAGTCCCAAGCAAAGGAATATGTCAAAGCCCCTGATGAGACACAGGATCTGAGACAACTAATCAGCAAGATTCATTGAAATTTCCAAAATCAAATTAATGAGTTGAAAGACAATATGGATAAAGAGATAAAGCGCATCAAGAAGACACTGAGTGAGCAGCATTTGAAAGCCCAAATGGAAAAATAACAGAGCTCATTGGAATGAAAGACCCAATAGGTGAGATAAACACGTAAGAGGCATACAACAGTGGACGTGAGATGATAGAAGAAAGAATAAGTGATACAGAGGACAGACCAGTTGATATTGAAGAAAGAAATGAACAGAAAGAAAAAAGATTGGAAAAAGTTAAGCAGGGGCTCAGGGAGTTGAAAGATAATATGAAGCACATAAATGCCATGGGAGTTCCAGAAAGAGAAAAAGCAGAAGAGGCAGAAAGAGTATCTGAGGATACAATGGCTGAAAAATTCCCAACTCTCATGAAAGAAACAAATTTATACGTCCAAGGAGCATAGCATACCCCAATCAGAACAAATCCAAATAGACCTGCTCCAAGACGCATATTACTCAGTGTAGTAGTTTGATATGGTTAGGAATTCCAAAAATAGATATTGGATTATGTTTGTAATCTGGTCTGTGCCTGGGCCTGATTGAGTTATGATTAGGGCTTTGATTGGGCCACGTCGTTAGGGTGTTAAGTTCCCACCCCTTGGTGGGTGGGGACTCACAGATAAAAGGCATGGTAAAGGACAGAGTTAGAGGTTTTTGATGTTGGAGTTTTGATGTTGCAGTTTGATACTAAAGTCTTAAGCTGGAGCCCTGGGAAGTAAGCTTGCAGAAAAAAGAGAAGCCGGCCCCAGGAAGAGAGGATCCCTGAGCCCAGGAAGAAGCAAGCCCTGGGCAGAAAGGAACCTTGAACCCAGATAGAAGCAAGACCCTGGAAGGAGGAACCCAGGAAGCCTGGCAGCCATCAGCAGCCATCTTGCTCCAACACATGGAAGTAGACTGGTGAGGGAAGTAACTTATGCTTTATGGCCTGGTATGTAAGCTCCTACCCCAAATAAATACCCTTTATAAAAAACAACCAATTTCTGGTATTTTTGCCTCAGCACCCCTTTGGCTGACTAATACACTCAGAATGCCAAATATCAAAGATAAAGAGAAAATTCTGAAAGCAGGAAGAGATGCCCAGTAAGACTTAGTTTGGATTTCTCATCAAAAACCATGCAGGCAAGAAGACAGTGTGTATGATACAATTAGGATACTGAAAGAGAAAAGTTGCCAGCTGAGAAATCTTTATCCAGAAAAACTGTTCTTCAAATATGAAGGTGAGTTTAAAATATTCACAAATAAACAGAAATTAAGAAAGTACATAAAAAAAGAATCGACCTTTGCAAGAAAAATGAAAGGGAGACTTAGAGCACGAAAGAAAAAGGCAGGAGAGAGGCTTGAAGGAGAATGTAGAAGGCATGACTAGCAGAAAGATTAACCAAACGTGTAAAAATATAGATGAAAATGAGATATGACATGAAAATTAAGAATAAAGTGGTGGATGTAAATAATGCATTTACAGTAATATCACTGAATTTGAAATGGATTAAACTCCCAATCAAAAGATACAGGCTGAAAGAATGGGTTAAAAAACATGAACCATCCATATGCTGCCTACAAGAGACTCACCTTAGACCCAGGGATACAAATCAGCCGAAAGTGAAAGGTTGGAAAAAGATACTCCACACAAACAGTAACCAAAAAAGAGCAGGGATAGCTATATAAATATCAGACAAAACGACTTTAAATGCAAAAAAGTTATGAGAGATACAGAAGGTCATTATATATTAATAAAGGGGACAATTCAACAGGAAGAAATAACAGTTACAGCAAAACTGAAGGGAAAAGCAGACATCTCTACAATATTGGAGATTTCAACATACCAATCACATCATTAGATAAAACAACCGGACAAAAGATCAAAAAGGAAAGAGAGAACTTGAACAATATGAAAAATGAGCCAGACCTAACATACATACACAGTATGCGGCTTCCTATAGCAGTTTGATATGGTTATGAATTCCAAAAAGATATTGGATTATGTTTGTAAACTGGTCTGTACCTAGCCATGATTAAATTATGATTACAGCTTTGATTGGGCCATGTCAGTAGGGTTTTGAGTCCCCGCTCCTTGGTGGGTGGGGACTCACAGATTAAAGGCATGGCAAAGGACAGAGTTGGAAGAATTTGATGTTGGAGTTTTGATTTGGAGTTTGATGCTGGAGTCTTGAGCTGGAGGCCCAGGAAGTAAGCATGCAAAGGAAAGAGAAGCAAGCACTGGGAAGAGAGGGCCTCAGCCAGGAGAAGAACACAGAAGAACAGAGCTGGCTTCTTAGACATGGCAGAAACCCCAGGGAGAGAAACAGAGCCATTTGCCTACATTTGTCTACAGCTGACCTTGTGGAAGAGGCAAAGCCTAGAGAGCCTCGCAGTCTACAGCTGACCTTGTGGAGAAAACAGAAGACCTGAGGCCAGAGAGAAGCAAGACCTGGGAAGAGAGGAACCCAGGAAGCCTGAACCCTGGCAGATATTGGCAGCCATCTTGCTCCAAATAGACTTTGGTGAGGGGAGTAACTTATGCTTTATGACCTGGTATTTGTAAGCTTCTACCTCAAATAAATACCCTTTATAAAAGCCAACAGATTTCTGGTATTTTGCATCAGCACCCCTTTGACTGACTAATACACATTCCAAATCAGCAGGTTATACATTTTTCTCAGGACTTATGGATCTTTCTCAAGGATAGCCATATGGTAGGTCACAAAGCAGGGCTCATTAAATATAAAAAGACTGAAATTATACAAAGCACCTTTTCGGATCATAATGGAATGAATCTGGAAATCAATAATGGATGAGAGGGAAACAGATGTGGCTCAAGCAATTGGGCTCCATCTACCATGCAGAAGGTCCAGGGTTCAATGCCCAGGGCCTCCTGGTGAAGGCAAGCTGGCCTGTGTGGAGAGCTGGCCCATGCAGAGTGCTGGCCTGCATGGAGTATTGCCCCACGCAGGAGTGCTGCCCCATGCAGAGAGCTGGAGCAGCAAGATGACACAGCAAAAAGAGGCACAGAGGAGAGATAATAAGAGACGCAGCAGACCATGGAGCTGAGGTGGCGCAGGAGAATGATGGCCTCTCTTCCGTTCTGGAAGGTCCCAGGATTGGTTCCTGGAGCCACCTAATGAGAATACAAGGAATTTCACTGCGTGACACTGAAACATATTACAAGGCTACAGTGGTCAAAACAGCATGGTGTTGGCATAAAGATAGACATACTGATCAGTGGAATAGAAATGGGAATCCAGAAATAAACCCTCACCTCCACGGCCAACTGGTTTTTGACAAGCCTACTAAATCCATGTTAATAGGACAAAACAGTCTCTTCAACAAATGGTGCTGGGAGATATCCATAACCACAAGACTCCTATCTCACTCACTATATAAGAATCAACTCAGAATGGATCAAAGACCTAAATATAAAAGCCAGGACCATAAAACTACTAGAGAAAAATATAGGGAAACATCTTTAAAACCTTATGGTAGGTGGTGGTTTCTTGGACCTTACGCCCAAAGCATGAGCATCAAAAGAAAAAATAGAAAAATGGGACCTCCTTGAAATTAAACACTTTTGCACCTCAAAGGACTTTGTCAAAAAGGTGAAAAAGGCAGCTGACTCAATGGGAGAAATCACATATCCCAGTAAGGGTTTAATATCCATGATATATAAAGACATGCTATAATTCAACAATGAAAAGACAAATACCCCAATTTAAAAATGGGCAAAAGACTTGAATAGACATTTGTCCAAAAAAGAAATACAAATGACAAAAAAAAAAACCATGAAAATATATTTGACATCACTAGTGATTAGGGAAATGCAAATCAAAACTACAACGAGATATCATTTCACACTTACTAGAATGGCCACTACTAAAAATAGAGAAAACTACTAGTGTTGGAGAGGATGTGGAGAGACAGGAACACTCACTCATTGCTGGTGGGTGTAGAATGGCACAGCCACTGTGAAGGATAGTTTGGCAGTTCCTAAAGAATTTGAATACAGATTTGCCATGTGTCCCAGCAACACCACTACTGGGCATATACCCAGAAGAACCGAGAGAAGTGACACAGACATCTGCACACCATGTTCATGGCAGCATTATTCACAATTGCCAAAAGATGGACACAACCCAGGTGTCCATCAACTGATGAACAGATAAACTGTAGTATATTCACAGGATGGAATATTATGCAGCTATAAGAAGAAATGAAGTCGTGAAGCATGTGACAACATGGATGAACCTGGAGGACATTATGTTGAGGGAAGCAAGCCAGACACAAAAGGACAAATTCTGTGTGATTGCACTACTATGAACTAAATATGTTGCATAAATTCATGGCATTAATAACTTGAATATAGGTTGCCAGAAAATAGAATGAGATTAGAGAATGGAAAGCTGAGGGTTACCTTGTGTGGAACTGGTAAAAAGGTTGTGTTAATCTTTGGAAATGAATAGAAAAAGTGAAGGCGCAGTACCGTGTTTGTAACTAGCAGTGCTATTATATGGGTATGACGGTGGTTGAAAGGGAAAGTCTAAGGTCATGTTGTTACTAAAAGGAAAGCTAAAAATGGAACATCGGATCGTGTAGCATAGTAAACCTCACGGGAAGTGGGAATATGGGTCATAGGCACATATAAGACTTTTTCTTTGAAACCGAAGAAATGTTATATATGTTACTGTTATAAGAGTAACTGTTAGTTACTGTTAAAATCAGGCAAAAAACCACACATCATGCTAAGTGAAAGAAACCAGACACAAAGTACTACATATTGTATGATTCCATTTCTATCCAATGTAAATACAAATCAGTTTCTAAAGATGGAATTAGATTCGTGGTTCATGTAGGGCTGGGGAAGGACAGAGGGGCTGAGAGGTGGCTGCTAAGGGTGTGGGGTTGTTCTTTTTGGAGTAATTACGTTGTTCTAAAATTTTTTGTGGTGATGACACAACACTGTGATTATTCTAAAAGCCATTGACTGTACACTTTGGAGGGACTGTATGATATGCGAATATATCTCAATAAAACCACATTTTAAAAATAGAGCTACTGGACACTCCCAGCAGGCTGCCTAGGGCTGTGCAGGGGTTTGCTGGAATGGGTGGGGAGGAAGACTTCCAAGGAGGAGGGAGGCAGCCATCAGATGTGCTCACTGCCTTACAGTGGCAATGATTTTGATAGGGACATGTCAAAACTTACCGTGTTTCAAAAATACAAGAAGTGCCTACACAAATTTTTAAAAAGTAAATGGAAAAAAATCATTTAAAAAAAGAGTTTCAAAGCTAGAAATGCTGTCTAATTTGGCTTTCAGTCATCACGAAAACTGGTAGGGTTCTTTTGGAAAGCAATAGAAGATCTGACAAAAATCTTCAAAGTGCTCCTAACTTCTAACCTAGAAATTCCATCATCAGGATTCTACCCTAAAGAGATAATTCTAAGTATACAGACAACTTTATGCTATGTTCAAGGCAATATTATTGAGAATAGTGAAAACTTGGAAACGAACTAAGTATTTAGGACTTAAGTTTCTGCACAATGAAATATTATGAAAAATTTAAAGTGATATTTAGTAAGAATTTATTCTAAAATGGAAAATAAGTATGTCATAAGGGTCAAAAAATAAAATAAAGGTATAATTGATAGAATGATCTTAAGATGGTAAAATAAATTCATAGAAAAAAATAAAAAGATGTTCTCAAATTTTTAATCACTTTGTGAGTAGTGGAAGAATATGATTATTTCTTTATTTTTAAAAAATTTTATTTAAAATTTCCAATAATGAAAATAAATTAATTTTATGAAAGAAAAAAGGCTATTTTAAAAAGAAAAAACATCTGAGGATGTTCTTATCACTCTGAAGTCCATCTGTGGCCCGTAAGTGACCAGGAAAGATCTGAGACATAAGCAACAAAAGGACAAATAGATAAATGGACCTCATAAAAATTAAAAACTTTTGTGCCCCTAAGGACTTTAACATGAAAGTGAAAAGACAACCAACAGAATGCAAGAAAGTATTTGGAAACCACATATCTGATAAGGGTTTAATATTTAGAATATATAAAGATATCCTACAACTGAACAACAAAAATGGGCAAAAGACTTTAAATGGACATTTCTCCCCAAAAGACACAAATGACCCAAAAGCACATGAAAAGACACTCAACATCATCCACAGTTACAGAAATGCAAATCAAAACCACAGTGACATAGCATTTCACACCCACTAGAACGATGACTATTTTTTTTAAAAATCAGAAAATAACAAGTGTTGGTGATGATGTGGAAAAATAGGAACTTTTTTCATTTTTGGTGGGAATGTAAAGTGATGCAACCACTGTAGAAAACAGTTTGGCAGTTCCTCAGAAAGTTAAGTGTAGAATTACCAACAATCCCACCTCTACGTAGACCCAAAAGAATTAACAGCAGGGGCTCAAACAGATATTTGCATTCCAAAATTCACAGAAGCATTGTTCACAATTGCCAAGAGATGGAAACAACCCAACTGTCCATCAACAGACAAATGGACTAAAAACAAAAGTGGCATATGCATACAATGAAATATCATTCCGCTGCAAAAAGAATGAAGTTCTGACACGTGACAACATGGATGCAGCGTGAAGACATCACCCTGAGTAAACTAAGCCAGACACTAGAGGACAAACATGGTGTGATTCCACTAATAGGAAACAGTTAGAACTAAATAATCTCATGGAGCCAGAAACTAGGACTCTGGTTACCAGAGCTGCGGCAGGGCTAGGAATGGGGAGTGGATTCTTACTTGGTGCAGAGTTTCGGTTTGGGGTGAAGTAAAAGTTTTGGTAATGGATGGTGGTGATGGCAACACAGCACTGTGAGTGTAGTTTACACCACCGAAATGCGTATTCGAAAGTGGTTAAAGGGGGAAATTTTAGGCTGCATGTATATTACCAGAATAACATTTTTAAAAAGCCATAGAAACCTACAGGACAGAGAGAACCCTAATGTAAAGTATGGACCGCATAGTATAATAGGTCGTGTAATAGTATAATTATAATAGCATTCCTTCATCAGGTGTAACAAAGGCTCCAGGCTAATGCAGTAGGGAAAACGGCATGATTTTTCCATGAACCTACAACTGCTCTAGTGCAGCTGGGCCGCTGTGAGCCGTCAGCGGGGGCCCCCGGCCCGTTTCAAAGGCTGCGGAGGCCAAGGGCTCCTTACAGTAAAGCAGCATCTCTGGCCACATGAAAAGCAGGTGCTTTTCAGAAGCTGCATTCCCCCTTTGTACTTACAGAAAGGAAGAAAAAGGGGTCAGTAATGAAAAGACCTTCTAGAAGCAAGCCGGGTCTGCTCCCCACATCAAAGATTAGAGGCGGTAATTCAGGATGTGATGAATTTTACAGGCGCTGGAGGAATTGGAAGCACCTGTAAACGGATGGCGGAGCTGTCTGGAGAGGGGCGATGCTGGGGGACACCCCGGGATCGGTGTGGAAACGCCACGTGCACAGACGCCAGCCCAGCACCTCCCCAGCTGCTTCCACAGCGCCTCGCCGGTGCCACGTCACCTTCCGAAGGGCCAGGGGCCGAGAGCGCGCCACTGCGGGGGCTCAGAGGACGTGGCCTGGGCTTGGGGAAGACGCCACGGCCGCCAGCCTTTCCAATCCGTTCTTGAACTCTCTCTGCTAAATTCTGCAGAAGGCCCTCCTGGCCTCGTGCTCTGTCTTATCCTGCTCTAAGATCAGAGTTACGGGGTGAGCTATCGGGCACTCCCCACCCACCAATTTTGCTTTTCCATAAAGTTCTGGAATTGGCGTGCCGGCTCACCTCGGCACCAGACCACGCAGGCCGCGCCAAACGCACAAGGCCATTTCCAAAGCCCCTGAGTTTCAGGAAGGGTCCACGTTTTCCCCCTTCTTGGCTCGAGTTCATTACAGAAGCTCGTGAGCCCACCAAGAAGCTCCTCGGGGCCCTGAGGACAGAGGCGTGGAGGCCAATGTCCTCCCGCTGTCACCACCCCCGTCGTCAAGACAACACCGACTCACGTTAAACGCAGGATACTGGGAGGCTGGGAAAACGCGTGCTCCGGAGGCACAACCCAGTGTTCCTTAGAAGGTGCTCCGCCTGCAGCTCGTTCCTCTCGCCTCCGGAGCTGCAGCCTCTAGCCACCGCCACCCACTGGGCGCTCACACGAGCTCTCCAGGTGTGGGAGGACCAGCGGCCTTCACGGTGGACGTAGCTGCTGGGCCAGCCACGTTTCTGGAAAACCAGCAGCTCGGAGCACATGCTGATCAACTCACAGCACCCGAAAACAGCCCTGGGCGCAGAGGCCGCCTCATCTCGTAGCAAACGTTCATCAGCCCAGCTCAACACTCTAACCTCAAAACCACCGGATGCTAATCCCAAAGGTTAATCGAACCTGCAAAGTGCCCTGGTCCTGAGGCCTGAAGGTCAGCCTTCTCAACCATCCTCGCACGGGGACAGGATCCTCGGGGTACATGTCCTCTCACTGGGCTCCACTGCTTCCCGTGGAGGCCAGCTTTTCTTGACGCTGTGCTCGAGTAGAGCCTGCTTAGAAACAGCAGATGCGGTTTCCCGAGGCGGCACAGAGCACGGCTCAGCACCGAGGCCTCGGGGAGGCAGGCATGGCCCGCCCTCAATGTGGCCATGATGGGCCATGGAACACACGCTGTGGCCGCCCCTGCAGCCCCCTCCTCGGGCAGCCCCTGGGAGCGGGGGTGAGGGAGGGTCGGGCTCGTGCATACTCACAGGTGAGCTGTAGGCGCTGGCACGATGGTGCCACGTTTCTGAGATGGAAACATACACACAACAGGCTCACGGAGGAGGACTGGGTGGCAATATGGGCCTTTCCTAAAAGGCGCGTGGCCTCTGTGGCCCGTGGCCCGTTCTTTCTCAACCCCTGCACTAAATTGGGCTGTTCCAGGGCCTGAATGGGGACAGCGCGCCGCTGCTCGCACCGTGTCCGGCTTAGCACATCCCAGATGGCACGTCCGGGCCACAGAAGCCCATGGCTTTCTGAGCAGTCCGCAGGACGCTGATGCTCAGTGCAGAGAAGCAGTCTTCCTTCCTTCTGCATCGTTGTCTAGCTACGGGATGTCACCCCATCATCTAGAGAGTATGTGATGACGGTGGACCTTCCCCGGTGCCCGACCGTCACAGGGACTCGTGCTCTTGCTGCGATGAGGGCTTTGGATCTACCAGGTGAGCGCTCAGAGCACAACAGAGCCGAGAAAACTGTGACGCAAGCGCGTATGCTCTCGTGCTCTCTCTTCAGGGTACATATTTACGTCCTGCCTGAAGTCCCCAGTGAACCTCGGGCAAACGCTGCCTCTATTTTGAGCTGGAAATACAAACAGGGGGTCTTTCCACAGCCTGTTCACGGCACCACCAGTCTGCTCGGAGACGCAGCGAGCACCGCTGACCACGGACCTGTTCAAGGGCCCGCGTCCACCGAGAACGCCCCCAGTCGACAGCTCTGATCTTGGTTTTGAACGAGAAAAGCCTTCATCCCCGCTTTGCTGCTGATTTTCCCCCAGGGATGGGCCAACAGCAGAATCGGGAGCAAGTGTTTCTGCTCTTAGTCTACTGACAGTTCCAAAGCTAATCTCATTTCAGTAAGAATCCACAGAATAATTGACCTATTGCTAAACGACCTGTGAAGTTCTGTCCCCGCTAGCCCCAACCAACCGCGGAGCATTTGGAGGAACCGAGGCACGATGAAATGAGAGCTTCCTTCAGAGCAAATCATGGAAGTAAGCTAATAAGGTGTGGCTTCCCCCACGCCTGTAAGTTTTCGCATAAGAGGCGATGTCAGTGGACGAATCGTGACTCTTGATTAAGCTGCAAAGAGGAGACATCATCGGCCGAAAGGGCAGGCAGGAGAGTCGGTTCCCCCAGAAACAGGTCCTGCTCTTCAGAGAGCAAACCGAGCAAGGAGCAGCTCCTCCCCATTCCAAGCAGGGAGCTTCGCGGCTGTGCAGACGCGCTGCGCTCTGTGCTCACGGAATGGCCCCACACCAGCCCTCAAGTGGGGTCACAACCCAGCACCCCCCCACACTGCCATGGGAACAAGCTCCAAGCTTTGAGTGTGGCATCAAACAAACAGCCTCGTCTGACAGGAGAAGCCGCTGCCCTGGCAGAGGCAGGCCCAGCCCCCCGTAAATGGACGCATGAGTACGACTAAAACAAGGAGCAGACCAAGCCGCCTCCGGGAGAGTCCCTGCGCCCTGAGGTTCTCATGCCCACGCACCGTCAACGCCCATGCACCGAAATACAGAAAAGGATTCCAGCGGAGTCGACCTGTGCAGCAAGAGCTCAGCCCGAACGGAAAATCAAAAGCCTCTGCGGGATTCAAAACACACACCGTCACATCCACCACCCCTTAGAGCCGGTGTATTTCTCACCGCGTTTTCATCTCGGCCGTGGGAACCTTTCTCAGCTTGTCCAAGACCCTGTCCAGCTTCTGCAAATCAGCCCCGGAGCGTCTATGACTCAGCACCGAGCTCTGCTTTTATTTTTCAGATGGAATTTACCACCCTGTGGCTGCATCCAGGGGAGCGGCCACTTCCCAAAGCCGGCTCTAAGCAGAGTTCTTCAGCCCGATCCCCGCAGCTCTCCCCGGGCACGGCGACATTTTCGCTGACACCAGGGTGGCGCTCCCTTCGTGGCAGGCAGGGACCGCTGCTCGGGGGACGGGAGGGAGCTGCCTGCGCGGCGTCCGCAGAGGGACAGCTGCGACGATGCCAGCCCCAGAGCTGCCGCTGCTCCGTGCTCAGGACGCGGGGGGCCGTGGGCTCGGGGTTGGCTTAGCTGCGTCCTTCCTTCCGGGAAGAGGGAAGTGAGGGGCAGAGGCAGGCGCCGGGTGCTTCCTGCCCAGCGCACTTTCCTTGGTGCCGGCTGCTTCGGGGATGAGACCCCCACCGCCTTCTCCTTTTGCTAGGGGGCCCCCCTCAGGGTTTTACGGGGCCACGAGGTCTATGATGCAAATGAACATCCCGCAGGAGCGGGACTTTTTCTTTAAGATGGTGAGGTCGTGGGCGCGATTAGTACCCATTCAACTCTGGAGAAAGGAACACACGGAAATGGGTGGGACACATAAGAGCCAGCCCTGCCCGCTCACCCGGACGTGACCCGCAGCCAGGTTTACGATGACCCTCTGCAGAAGCAAGTTCAGAGAGCGCAGGATGCCACAGGACTTCCAAGCAGCCGGGCACTTAGAGCCCAGCTGGCCCTGGCCGGCTCTGATTTGATCAGCGAGACAGCGTAGCCCGGTGGCGCCAGATGGCCTCAGTGGCCCTGCCCTGCCCTGGTTCCAGCTCCACCAGGACAGACATGGAGCCTAAAACCAAAAACAGTGTGTCACGCCGTGGGTTTGTGTCCTGACCGCTGGCCAGCGAGGACCCTACACCCCCACCACTCCCGGCCAGCCCTGCCCTCAGGCGCCTTGCCCGCACCCCCTCTTCCCACCAGCCTCTTTGAGTCAGACCCCAACACCATTTCACCCCGTTACTGAGATCCAGGGTCCACAGGGCCCTGACCAGGACTAATAGGACACGGCGGCGGTCACTAACGCGGGTGGCGGAGCCTTGGGCCCTGCGTGCTGCTTGTCCAACTCTGGTTAACTCGAATCAGCGCAGATCACTCGGCTGTTCCAACTGAGGCCATTGCTGTGCCTTGGACAGAGTGGCACGGAGGCCGGGGCGGCCCGCGCCCCCTGCTCGAGGCATTGCCTCCTTGCAATAACCCCAGGGCTGACCTGTCACCACTGGGGGGAACCTGCCCGTGGCTGCACCGCTGGTGGGGTTGGAACTGGGGTTCAGACAGGGTAGCCCCGGAGTCCTGAGAGGGACAGGCCTGGCCCCCGAAACAAGGCCGTGCACACTCGGGCACGCGCCCACCTGCAGACCCTCTCCTCGCCGGTGCAAACGGGGCTGGCAAGCGGCAGCAGGGAGCACGTTTTGAACGTGCAGGCCTGGGACCCTGCAACTTCACTTTCAGGAACGTTTCCCAGGGCAGTGACGTAATAACGGTTGCCGTGCCCAGATTTCGTTTTATTTAACAAATACTTTTATAGCGTTTACCCTGTGCCAGGCACTGTTCAAAGTGCTATAATGAGAATCAATTTCAGGATGATTATGGCAATGTGGCCTAAAATATAATGGTGAAAAACTGGAAACTTCCTAAATGTCCAACAACATTTGTTTAAATCAACAATGGCACATGCATATACCAGAATGCCACATCGCTGTGTAAAACAACAGACAGAAGTCTATACTTACGGTAAAACGTATATGGCATATCATTAAGTCCAAAAAAGGGGGTTCTAAAAAGTGTGTATACTGTGATTGCATTTCTGTTTTGAAAATAGGTGTGCACATGTGTGTATGGACTACATTTGCATAAAAATGCCTGGAAGGGTAGGTGCCAAAATACAACCCTAACTCTCTCCAGGAGGTAGGAGCTCAGGTCATTTGACTTTTTGCTCTTTAGTTTTCTGAATTGTCTATATACTTTTTAAACAATGAATATGTATTTACTTTCAGAATCAAAGTTGATTTCCATTTTCAGGTGAATCGCTGCCACCCCTGCATGCTTTTTACTTCTGCACAAACCTGTTTCTAGCAGGGCTGTCGGCCCTCAGGGGGCCCGTGTTTGTTATGGGACCCCCGGCTGGCTGAGGGCAAGCACATGGGTTTGCTGAGCGTCATGCTAATTTATAAAACTTCAGAGCCACTTGTTCATTTAAGTACCTTCTGTTTGTCTAATTATAAAAGTAAAAGATGCTCTTCATGGGAATTTGGAAAATAAACGACTAAATATGACAACAGCAACGCTTCGTAATCCTCCTTGAGAGGCTGAGGCTTGAGGGGGCCTCCCAAGGCCCACTGCCCACTTCAGCCTGAGTCCTCAAGATCGTATTCGGTTGGTGCAAAAGGAATTGTGGTTTTGCACCGTGAATATTCAATCATTATAACTAGGCTCAAATGCATTGTTATTAATCAATATAGGAACCATTACAATCGACACACTTTAGCCAATGAGAAGTAAGTTTGTTTATTCCTGCGGCATAAAAATGCATGCCTCAGGACTGGACGAACTCTTGGAAGGCATTTTCTGTATCTTGCTGGTTGTGGAAGCGTTTTCCCTGCAAAAAAGTTGTCAAGATGCTTGAAGAAGCGGTAGTCGGTTGGTGAGGGAGGTCAGGTGCATATGGCAGATAAGGCAAAACATTGGAGCCCAATTCATTCAACTTTTGAAGCGTTGGATATGCAACATGCAGGCAGGAGAGTTGTCTCAGAGAAGAATTGGGCCCTTCCTGTTGACCAATGCTGGCTGTGGGCATTGCAGGTTTTGGTGCTTCTCATCGATTTGTTGAGCATACTTTTCAGATGTAATGGTTTTGCTGGGATCCAGAAAGCTCTAGTGGATCAGGCCGGCAGCAGACCACCAAGCAGTGACCATGGCCTTCTTTTGGTGCAGATTTGGCTTTTGAAGTGCTTTGGAGCTTCTTCTTGGTCCAACCACTGAGCTGGTCATTGCCAGTTTTCATATAAAATCCACTTTTTTGTCTCACATCACAATCCAATCAAGAAATGGTTTGTTGTTGTTGCGTAGAGTAAAAGAAGACACTTCAAAACAAAGATTTTTTTTTATTTTCATTCAGCTCATGAGACATCCACTTATTGAACTTTTTCACTTTTCCAATTTGCTTGAAATGCCAAACAGCTGTACAACGGTCAGTGTTGAGTTCTTCAGCAACTTCTGTGTAGATGAGGAGGATCAGCTTTGATGATTGCTCTCAACTGGTCGTCGTCAACTCCCGATGGCCAGCCTCTACACTCCTCGTCTTCAAGGCTCTCGTCTCCTTTGCTAAACTTCTTGAACCCCGACTGCACTGTGGAGTTAGCAGCTCCTGGGTCAAACGCGTTGTTCAAGTTGCAAGTTGTCTCTGCTGCTTTACAACCCATTTTGAACTCAAATAAGAAAATCACTCAAATTTGCTTTTTGTCTAACATCATTTCCATAGTCTAAAATAAAGAGCAAGTAATAAGTCAATAGTAAAAAAATAAAGTGAGAAATGCACACTAAAATGATGTATGACATAACCTCATTTAAGCACGTATGCCAATATCAAAAGGCAAATTCCAACAATGCAAAAACTGCAATTACTTTTGCAGCAACCTACTAGAAAGCAGGGCTTAGCACACAGAGGGCAGGTCAGCCAAGGCGACGGCCCAGTGTGGCTGAGTGCTGAGGGTGCAGGCGGCAAAGGGTCTACACGGCGGCCTCAGCTGCATCCTGGGGTGTGGGCAGGCTGGGTCACCTCGAGGAATCCTCCTCGTCCTCCACTGTGAAGGGCACGCAGCCACAGGACATAAGGGGGCGCAGCCACGGGACGTAAAGGGGTGCAGCCACAGGACCGCTCCGAGCCACGGCTGGTACCCCGTGATGACTCCCAAGTCCACAGCTCTGCTGCTGCACCCCCCTTGAGCCTCAGTCCCATGCAGCCGCCGTGACCAGGGGTCTGCATCCCGGGCGCCTGGACCCAGCAAGCCCCCAGATCATCACTCCTGCCCCCCGGAGCCCACTCTGCCTTTCACTGCAGCCAGTGACTCCACCAGCCACCAACCGCCCACGTGAGCCCCTGGCCGCCACCCTGGCCCCGACCCTCCCTGGGGGGCCTGCCCCTGCCCCACCCCATGCTCACCTCCAAGGACCCACTTCCCTCCCGGCCCCTCGGCACCCCCACACCGGCGTCTCCACATCGGCCGCATGCTTGGGTGAGTGTTTTCACCACGTGAGCAGGTGTTCGCAGTCAGGAGGTTGTGCTCTATGTGTTTTAAAAAATAGCCCAGGTGGTGACTTTACATAGCCTTCTGCAATTTCCTCTTTTCTGGCAGCACCACGATCCTGAGGCTTTAACTCCGCGAGTGCTGTGGCGCCTCCTCGTTTTCCTCTACTCTGACGTACAAATAAGCCTTCCTGCCCCCACCCCACTGACGGGGGCCTGTTGGGTGCCCCCGACTTGGGTGACCCACCTCTGCTCGGTGCCTTCAGGGCAGCGACCCAGCAGGGGTGGCTCGGCTGTGGGTGCAGCACTCTCCAAAGAGCCACCAGGCGAGTGCGAGATGCTCATTCCAGCCCCCAGCTCTGCCCAGGGACCCGCCTGAGGGGCGGGAGAGCTCGAGGTGCACGGTGGGGGGGGCCCTGCTCTCCCCAGCTCTAAGGTGATCTGCGTTGCCTGCTGGGCTCAGCCGTTGGCTCTCGGCCTCCGTGGGCTCCTGCTCTCCCACTCTGGCCAGGCTTCCTCAGGTTTTATGCTTCTATCCAACAAGGACTGTCCATGTGGTCACTGAGTCCATCTGCACGTCTTTGTTGTTTTTGTGTCTTGCTTACAAGTGCTCCCATGTTTCTTTCTAAAGGGGTCACAGGTTAGCCTTTTGGCAACAGGGTCTTTCTCTGGTGGAAATTCAAATTGCTGGCCCTTCCTCAGGGGAGCGCTGCCCTCCCTGCCCACCCAGCGGGGAGAGGGGGCCCAGGCTCCTGCTTGAATGGGGCTCAAGCTCTCCTGTCCACGGAGCTGGTCTCTGCCAGGCACTGCATCAGTGCCCTGTGCTTTAATCTATAGCAGAGGCAGCCTGGCTATCTGGTTGACCACATCTTCTCTGCCCCGTTGTCCTTCAAATTTGGTTCTTCTTGACCATTTATCCTTCCATGTCAACCTGTCAAGGTAATTACAGCCACATCTGGCTTTTGATTAGAACTACACTGAATGCATCAATTACTGGGGAGAGAACTGGCGTCTGTCTCCTGGATACCGAGTCTTCTTGAGCGCAAACATGGCACAGTTCCCCATTTAATTAGTGCTTCTTTTCTGTTTTCCAGTGACATTGCATAATTTTCTCCAAAAGGTCTTGCATGACTTTTGATATATCTTCCAAGTCCTGGTATTCGTGCTGCTATTACGAAGGGCACTGAGGTGTGTGACAGTTCCTTTTCTTACCACAACAAGCAGTAAGGTGGCACAGAGGGACAGCACGGGTTTCTTTGCCTTGGCCTTGAGCCAGCCACTTGCTGGCGCCTTCTTAGTTCTAATAGTTTGTTTTTCAGCTAAATCAAATAGATGCATCCACATAGCCACGCACGGCATTTGCGAGTGGCTGTTCGTTCCTTCCTTCCCCACTTCTAAGTTCCTCTTGCCTGTGGCTCCCCATTGCGCTGATGCCGACTTTGGGTATGTGGCTCAGGAGAAATGATGCTAATTGTCATCTTGGCCCTACTTCCGTCTTGGGGGGAAACGCTTTAATGATCTATTATTGCTGCAAGCTTTTGACAGATTCCCTTTAGCAGGTTTAGAAAATTATTTGAATTCCAAATTTGCTAAGTGCACATTTTTGAAAACTGTGGACGGGCATTGCCATTCATCAAATGCTTTTTCAGCTTCTATGAGAATAATCAAATTACTGTCTCCCTCTAGACTATGAGTGGCCCGAGGCCTGTCCAGTGCTGCTCACTGCCGGGACCCTCCAGCCCAGGGCCGCCCGCCTGGGTGTCGTTCCACGCGGAGACTGTCATCTAGAACCACAAATGGAGACACACAGGCTTGGGGTTCAAGTTCTCCCTGATATATTTCACCATCCAGTGCTACATGGACACAGACACGTTTCCTTGTCATCTCGTGGTACTTTTTTGTAGTCCACCCTCAGGGGCTGCAGCCCCTCAAGGGTCCCAGCACTTTGTCAGGCCTCATTTCCATGTCCTTCAGCCAAGGCGGCATCTCTCCCTCTCCCCACCTGTGATCTGCCTGTGTGAGGACACCCCCCAGCTGCCGCCCCTCCAGCTGCCACCCCTCACCAGGTGCCACAGCTCAGGGGTCCAGGACCAGCTCTGCTGACCTCCCTGACAGCCGGGCATCATGCAAGTGCTCTCCTCCTTCTCCCCCTCCCTACTCCTCCCTCCCCCTCCCTCCCCCTCCCTCCCCCTCCTTCCCTCTCTCTCCCTCTCTCTCCCTCTCTCCCTCTTCCCCTTCTAGACAGCCATAGTGTTGCTGTGGCCTTCAGTCCTGGCCTGGACACCCTGTACCCCATGGCCCTGGCCTGGACACCCCTGTACCCCACGGCCCTGGCCTGGACACCCCTGGGCCTCTGGTGTGCCCTGAGTTGATATTGCCAAGATGCTTCCTTGCGCTGGCCCCCAGCTGCTCCGGGAGTGCTGGCCCTTCTGTCTGTGGGGCACAGGTGGCAGGCAGGGTCAGCCCCCAGACCTTCCAGGTGAAGGCTCACGGGAGCAGGAAGGGCTCTCCCCGGCTGCAGGCCAGGCCTACAAAGTCCACGGTTTCCTAGCGTGGCTGCTGCAGTGGCAACGGGAGGGGCAGGGAGCAGGCCCTTCCTCTGCAGGACGGAACAGTCGCTTGAGCCGCCCAGAGCCCGGCGGCCTCTCGGCACCGCCCGGGAAATCCGGCCCTCCTGGCCATCCCTCATGAGAAATGCCTGGAAACACGGAACGGGCCCACGGGAGAGAGGGGCATGGCTGGGAAGACAGAGCCCTGCACACCACACGGCAAGCGGGGCCTTCCGGAAGCAGCTGGAGCGACATGGCTGCGAGCGCCACGCAGAGCAGGCGGGGGCCGTGAGCAGAGCCCAGATCCGGGCCAGCGACAACGCTGTCCAGACTCCCTGACCCTTCAGGAACTGAACCCCCTCCCACCGCCTCCCAGACCCACACACCAGCCGACGCGGCGTCCGGGAGGCGTCCCCGCGACTGGACCCGGGGGACTGTGCGTCTCTGACCGCCACGGCCCGGGCGCTGAGGGCCCCTCCGGGAGGAGCGTCCCCGGCTGGCCCAGCCTCGCCGCCCTCCCTCCCGAGGCCGCCCCCCCGCCCCCTGGGCCCTGGCTCCACGTGGGGCCGCCCTGTGGGGTTAAGCCCACGTCAGGGACGAGCTCTCGGTCCCGCTAACCGCCAGCGCGATGTCACCGCCCCTGCCCTGGCCGCGCTCCCCCCACGGGGGCTGAGCAGATACCCTGGCGAGCGAGAGTGACCTTGCGCCTGAAGCCACCCCGAACCTATGGCACCAGGACCAGGGGCACGGCCGGCCCCTGGCCCCTCGCCTGCTGCCCGCCGCCGTGGCCACGTGGGCTGCTTTGTGTGGTGCGTGCGCAGCGGCATCACGGGCCTGGGTCGGACCCTGGTGGTGGGTGAGCGGGAAGGGGGCTTTCCCCGCTGAGCCCCCAAGGCTTCCTGCCCCAGGGTCCCCGATTCCAGCGCCTCCCGCCGGGTGCTCCCGAGCGCCCGCGGCCGCCCCGCTCCCCTGGACACACACAGCCCATTGTGCTCCCGGCGAGGCGGGCCGTGAACCCAGCGCCGCGGCCAGAAAAGCTGCATTCACGCGGCGGGGGCGGCGGGGGCTGGCCCGGGCTGGGACTGGAGTCACACGCCCTCCGTCGGGGCTCACAGCACAAGGTGCAGCTGCCTACAGCTTCCCCACGGGGCCCGCCGAGGCAGGGCGGGGGAAGCACACATAGGCAAGCCAGGGGCCCACAGACGCGGCTCCTGGGGAGGCGACCGCCACTGCCAGGGCACTGCTGCCCGGGGGGCCCCGGCCGGGGTGGATGGCCCCGGACCCCCCTCAGCACCGGTCGCCAGTGGGGCGCTCACCTGCATTTCCCCCAGCGCCTCTGGCACCTCCGGGGGTGGCGCCTCTGGCACCCGCTCAGCCCTTGCCCACACAGAACCCCAAAATGCGAGGGAGTCAGCACCCCGACGGGCCAAGGCCAGGGACCGATGCCCTCTGCCCTCGGGCAGCCGGCTCCGGGGCTTCAGAGGGTCTCCCCGAGGCACAGCCACAATGGGACCAGGGCGGTGCCACAGCCTCCATGGGGCGCCCCCCCTCCCAGGCCTCCTTCCTGTCCCCTGGGACCCCTTCCTCAAATAACACCCCCCACGCAGGCCTTGGCTCAGCTCGGCTTTGGGGGTGCTGCAGGGACTGGGACGGGAGCACCTAGGCCATGAGAGTTGGTGCTGGGGTGTTTCCCATCCTGCAGCAGCCGCGCTGGCTCGGGGGCACCACTGGGTGGGGGTGAGGCGGGAGGGGCGGGGAGGGGGCAGGTGGTGGGAGGTGGGGCACGAAAGGAGAAGGGGAGAGGAGGTGGGTGTGGGGGATGCGGCCAGGGGCACTCCTCCCCGTGAGGCCCCGCGGCTGGCTGGCTTGGTGGCTGCAGGGGACGTGGCAGCTCACCTGCCCCCGTCAGCTCAGGGTGCACTCGGCCCAAGGCCTCCTGCTGCAAGAGGCCCTCGTCCCCCAAACACCAGTCAGGAATGGGCTGCAGAGGTGGAAGAGCCACCGAGGACGTGGACAGGGGCAGCCCAGGGACGGGGGCCGTGGTGGGCAAGGCTGACGAGGAGCCCGGAGCCCCTGACACTCAGGGCGGGAAGCAGCCTTCTCCCCGGCTGGAGGGGAGCAGCGTCCTCGCCAGGAGAACCGACGAGATTCCCGCAGACTCAGGCCTCCCTGGGGACTCATGCCGGCCCCGCCTCGTCACCTCCGGGCCAAGCACCCGTCAGCCGCGGGAGCAGAGCCCCCGTCCCGCAAGGACGTCATGGACACCCACGGCCTCCGGGACCGGGCCAGCGGTACCCCCAGGCTTCTGGGAACGTTCCTGACGTGGACGTGTGCTCCCGTGCCGTGCGTGGAAGGTGCTGGCAGGAGGGAGGCCCCGAGCGCGTCCCAACACACGGCGGCAGCTCCTCGAACCCCAGACCCACGGCGGCCCCCACAAGGGAGGTGGAAGTGCGGGCACTGCCCGGGCCATGCCGCAGTGGGCACCGGGCCTGCGGCAGCGGGAAGGCTAGAGGCGACTCAGGAGGGAGTCCCGGTGGCCTGATCTCCTCCAAAACCCCGAGGGACACCGCGGCACCTCTGAGGCATCCAGCCGCGACGGCTGTGGATGGCAGAGGAGGTGTGCTGCGGCCTGGGCTCCCGAGACCACCGTGCAGGGTTCCAGAAGGGACCCGGGCTCCTGAGACCACCATGCAGGGTTCCAGAAGGGACCCGGGCTCCTGAGACCACCACGCAGGGTTCCAGAAGGGACCTGGGCTCCCCAGGTCCGTGGCACAGTCAGTTACCCCAGGAACCACACCCTGGAAAAGGGAGAAATCCACATCTTCCGAGGCTGTCGGCCAGAGGTCCGACATCCAGGGGCCCAAAGCGCCTTCGTGGCTCCCAGGCGGCACAGAGGCCTCCGGGGACCTTGCCTGGGTAGGTCCTGCCTGCCTGTGCGCGGCTGTGACGAGCATCCTCGGCAGGGGGCAAAACCTTCCCAGCAGGTCCTTCACGGAGGAAGGAGGGCCAGGAAGTAGGGGGGCCAAATGGATGCCTGAGCCTCCACCCGTGGCCCAAGCCGGTCAGAAGATGCTCCTTGCTCCAGAGGGACGGAGCTGGCAGCACTGCAGAGGTAGAGGCACGGGGTGGCGGTCCCCAGCCAGTCCCCCTCATGCTCCCCAAGAAAGAACTGGCCGGGTGGGGGCGGGCGGTGGAGGGCCAGCGCGGCTCCGCAGCCCGTGGGTGCAGGGTCCTCCAGAGTGGGCACTGGGCACCCAGCTGCCGGCCCCGCGAGGCACAGGGGAGCCGCCTGCTCATGCGGGAAGGGCGCTCACTCTGCCGCGCCCACGGCTCCGAGCACTCCCGCTCGTCCCGACATCCCGGGGTCAACATGCGGGTCCGCGACGTGGAAGAAAACACGCTCACTGGGCCTGCTGCGCAGAATGTGGCAAACGCACTCAGAAAGGGCCCCCGGGGAGGCCGGAAACCGGCAGGGGCTGCAGGTGGCGCGGGCCGGAACCCGTGTGCCCCGGAGGCTCAGCTCCTGCTCATAAACACAGCCCAAACCTCTACCCCAAACTTCAGCAGAGCCCACCTAGACTGACGTGACCCCCAGAGACCCAGGCCTCAAACAGACCCACTCACGGGCGCCAGGCCACATGGCCAGCGCGAGCCCCTCCCAGGGAGCCCACGGGAGGCCGCAGCCTAACGCGTGCCCACACGCTAAGGAGGGCGCATTCTCAGGAGTCCAGCTCAGCTCAGGCCCAGCGCCATGCCGCCGTGCGCCGGGCTGCGCCGTGTACCCAGTAAGGGAAGTGGGCAAGGAGCGGGGCCACGGGCCGCGTAAGACCAGAGGCCACAGAAGTGTTTCCTTCAAATGCTTTTCTCAAGACTTTTTCAATTTGGCTCTAAATTGAAATAAAATTAGTTAGCGGTGCAGCTGTGACATTTGCTTTGAGAAAAGGGGCATGATGCTTACGTTGTCAGGTGTTCCTTTTGGGTAATGCTTTGGGGAAACACCAATTTCCCAAACCCAGAATGGACACGGGCTGTGCGGAGGGGACAAAGGCTTTTCCTTACGGAATCCAGAGAGGCTCCCCCGCCACCGTGGGTGCCCTGTGCTGGGCACGCTGGACCGAGAGCCGCTTGGAGGCACCCCTGCCGGTTGCCCGCCGTGCCTGCGGCAGGTCGTGCTGGGAAGGGCAAGCCCCCAGCCCTGAGCCCCGAGGCCCGGCCCTCCACCTGGCGTCCTACCCACCTGCCCGTCAGAAGCCCTGACGCGGTCACCCTCCCATCGGCCGATCCCCCCTGCTGCCCTCCAAATGGCAGGGTCGCTGCGCAGGCGGCCTGAGCCGCACCGGAGGCAGGACAGAGCCCTGCCATCGCAGCTCTCGGTCAGCGCCGCCCCCCCCCCACTGCGCAGAGCAGACGTTCAGGGTCAGGGTGGCAGGACTGTCGTCCTGCCAAGGAAGGAGGACATGCTGGCCACAGCTGAGACGTCCACCCTGTGACTGTCGTCTGTCCTCACAGCTGCGCTGACCAGCCCGGCTCCTCCCGCGCCAGCGAGGGGGGCGGAAATCAAGGCGCAGAGCCCCAGGGGCCCTCGCCTGTGGGAACTCCCCCCCAGGCTCCCGCCCCTCCACCCAGAGCCCCTCCTCTTCCAGGAGCCGGCGCAGAGGCTCAAACCTGCCCCTCTCCTCGCGCCACCCCGCCCCCCCCCCCGCGCCACCCACCAGCTCAGGTCTACCCCCCCCACACACCTCCTCGGAGCCTGCCCAGCACCCGACTCAAGCCCCTGGGCTCAGGCCCAGCGCGGGTTTTTCCCAAGCCTGAGGGATTTCAGCCCCAGCAGCGGTCACCTACAACGGCACAGCCTGGAAGGGAGCACCCCAAAGCCCCTGCTCTGGAGCTCTCAGGCCCCTGCGGGCAGTGGGCTCCGGCCTCAGGAGATCACCTGTCAGGTGCTGCCCTCCCAGGGCCCCAGGTGCCACGGAAGCAAGCACTGCTCGGGCCAAGAGCAGGCCTCGGCATTTCAGGTTTGTCTTTGTCTGCTGCTTTTCAGGGTCCTTTGTTCCCTGGAGGCTCTCGATAGGGTCACCTCTGCACTGATAGGGTCACCTCTGCACTGATAGGGTCACCTCTGCGCTGCTGGAGGGAAACGTGGGCGCCGGCAAAGGCCCCAGGCTCTAAGCTTTTATGCATCAGCAGGGAAGGAATTCCAGGAATTCACTCCCAGCCCAGGACTGTGCAGTCAGGGAGGCCTGCACCCCGTGGGGTCCCCAAGAGCCACCAGCGTGCCAGGCACCGGCGCCATTTCACAGTGTGACGTCCAGCCTTCAGGGACGTTCCCAAGGATGGGGAGTTCAGTAAACATCGGAGTCTCAAAGAGGTTCTCGTAGGCAAAGTAGAGGACCAGGAGACGCCCGCAAGGCTGAGACAAAACGAGCTAGACGTGGCCAGCAGCATGCGGCAGGCACGTCAAGGTGACGGCATCCTGTGTCAGGACCAGTCCCACCACGTCCCTCACGCCTCCCACCCTGGCCAGGCGCCCGGAGCAGCCTTCCGTCTCACAAAAGAAGGGCCATGGACAGGTGAGAAAGAAGGGGTGTGAGTGGGTAACAAAGAAGGGGCGTGGACGGGTGACAAAGAAGGGACGTGAATGGGTGACAAAGAAGGGGCGTGGACAGGTGACAAAAAAGGGGCGTGGACAGGTGACAAAGAAGGGGCGTGGATGGGTGAGCTGCCCAGAGTCCCACCACCGAGGAGGAGGGGGTCTGCGAGGCCGGAGGAGGAGAGGGGCCGGGACCCCAAGGCTGGGGCATGGTGGCGTGATGACCACTGCCAGGACTGAGTGCCACTGGGCTGTACATTGGGAAGTGGTTCAGACGGGAAATCGTGAGTCCCGTGCATGTTACTACGATAAAAAGTTAGAAGAGCGAGGCAGCCCACCAGGCCCGCTGGCTGAAGGCGGACAAGGCCGTGCTGACCGCAGCGAAGTGGGGCTGGCGGCTTGGAGGAGAACCCCGGCTGAACTCCATGAACAAGGTGTGGAGAGGAGCAGGCAAAGCTGAGGCCTCAGGACACCTGGACAGGGGCTGAGGGAGGGGGAGCAAAGGCCGCAGCCCAGGTGGGGGCCGAGTCCACCCCAGGCTGGGGGCCCCCACCGCAGAGAGCAGGCCGGGCCCTCGGGCCAGCGGCTAAAACCTGGTTTCCACTGACCAAGTGCAGTTGGGATTTTAAGATGGGGCGTGGGGGGCACGGAGTGAGCCCGGGCCTCCGTTAACACCCGGGCGGCGGCCGGCGCTGGCCCCGCCGCGTCACCCGCCTCCGCTCCGCCCTCCTCGGCTCCCCGGAGAGTTCACCAAGGCCCGTGGGCTTTTTGGGAAAACCTGCCTTGCTTTAATTTCCTTCCAAATCTTGGCCAAAAGAGGCGCTTTTAATTTATTGAAACCGTTATTTAAAGTGCGTAAACCATTTCAATGCGCTCGTGCCACTTCTCCAGCAGTTCCTTTCCATGTGTTCACGACCGGTGTCTGCAAACGCTGGGCCCTGAACAGGCCGCCTCAGGGAACTCCGCAGCGTGGGGGACGTTTTTATGACCCACGTTTGGATAATCCACTTGACAACGCCTGGTCCAGCCTCTCTGAGGTTTTGTGATTGGCCGTTTAGTTTTAGGCTTCTTTTCAATTGCTGGGTAACCTGCATACAGCATCATTTCCCGTTTTAACCCCTTCCACGCAGTGGAGCCGTGTTGCTTTGCTCACCATGCGGTGCCCCATCACCGCTTCCCACGGCCCAAACCCAGCAGCCCTGCCTGGCCCCTGCGCACCAAGCCCCCCCCCACCCCTGCCGGGTACCCTGTGACCTCGTTCTCGTCTCTAGGGACTGGCCTGCTCCAGACTCGGCCTACGTGAACTGGCCCAGTGCTCGGGCTTCGGTGTCTGCCTTACTTCCCTCAGCACGTCTGAGGTTTATTTTCACCATCTTTTAACAGTTGCTTTCTCTGCCTGCAGGGAGACGAACGGCTCCTTCTGAAGAGAGAAGGCCCGCCTCGCTCCCAGCTGAGGGTTCAACGGTCGAAATTTCTGCTCAGGGCCCAAGGAAAGAAAACGGATCAGACCTGCCTGCTGCATCCACACGGCAGCCATCACTGCCCCCCGAGGAAGCCCCACCCTGCCGTCCTCCCGCTCAGGCAACGCCGAGGTGGGTGGGGGCCGCGGGACCCCTGACCGAGGAAGGCTGGAGCTGCTGGCAGAGGGGTAGCTGCCGCTGCCCACTCCAGGGGAGCGGCCCCCGCCGCGCTGTGCCCACCCCGCCTTCTGCTCACCGAGCAAGCTTAGTCAGACCCAGCGGCCGGGCCAGGAATCCCAGGGTGACCCACCCAGCCCACGTCGCTGACCCCTGGCTCCACCCTGACCCATGAGCGAGCTCCTGGCGTCACCCTGCCCTGGACTCACCTGGGCCGGGACTCACCTGGGCCGGGACTCACCTGGGCCGGGACTCACCTGGCCCACTGAAGTCTGCCCAGGTGACTCTGGTCCAGCCTGGTGTGCCCCCGGTGGCCCCTACCTGCCTGACAACTCACCAGCTCCCATGCCTGCCCACTTGGCCCCTTCGCTCTGCGGGGACAGTCACCCTGCTCCCCCAATGGGGTCTGCAAGCCTGCGGGGCGCCCAGGGCCGGCCTGAGCTTGACCCAGGGGAGGCGGCTTGGGCCCTCGCGCACACCCACCGCCTCCTAAAGTCCTTGGCCAACAGCAGTCACTGGGGAAAGACCAGGTGAGCGGAAGCTTCCCCGAGCCCGCCACGCTCTCCCAGCCACGCGCACCGGGGTTCGGCTTTGGAGTTGGACGGGGTTTTGTGATGTGGATACTCCTTCCCCGTCATCTTCCAAGTTCTTGGTCCACCCTTGGTCTTCCGAGAACAAACGGAAGACCACAAAAATGCTCCCGCGTGCGCAGTCCCACTTCGAGTCAGCTTTCCGCTCTCCTGCCCACGCGGAGCAGAAGCCTGGCTCTCCAAACGCCCTTCACTACCCGAGGAGACAAGCGCGAACTTCCGGTGCGTCAGGTCACAGCCTCCCCGATCCCGGGGAGCAAAAGTGCCCAGCGGCCAGATTCGAGGGGACGGCCTCTACTCGGAGAGGAGTGACCACCAAGGGCCACAGCAGCTCCCACCAGGACCCTGCACCAGAGCCTCCTGGGGGAGGGGACAGAGGCAAGACCCCGGAGCAGTTAGAGCGAGAAGCCCACCTGGGGCCCAGGAGCGGGCGGTCTTGGCCACGCCCGCCCCCACCAGTCCACGGGAGGCCGGCGGCGGGAGAGAGAGGAAAGGAGAAGCTCTCCCGAGGGACGGGGCGGCAGGCTGGTCCTCGTGCCCAGACGCGCCGGGGGGACTGAGGAAATCCCAGCCGAGCGCCGGCTCTGACTGGCCGCCAGCCCGGGTGAGAGGACACAGCGGGCCACGAAGCCCACGCAAGGACAGTCAGGGACAGCGGCTGGCGCGCGTCAGGGAGAAAATGGGAGGAGGAGCCCGATTACAAAGGCAAACAGAAACAGACCTCCCAACCTCAGGTCGCAGAAGTAACAGTTACAGATCATAGAACAATGTTTCCTTTTTAAAGAAAAGAAATACCTGACAAGCTTGAAAATAACCTCATGGGGTTGGAACTACACAAGCGACATTGCCAACCTGAATAAAAAGAGAAGACTTAGAAAACAAGATAATTAAAATGAAAAACTCAGTGGACACCTGTGGTAGCAGATGGGACAGCAGAAGAGAGAAGTGGTGAACTGGGAGATAATTCAGAAACAATTACCCAGAAGTCAGCACAAGGAGACAAAAAGATAGATTATGCATGAGGGAGGGAAAAGCAAGGCGGAACTGAATGGGAAGTTCTCTCAAAAGAAGAAATAAGGGGGAAACTTGGCAGAAACAAAATGTGAGGCTAAAATGGCTGAGCATTCCCCAGAACTGAAGGCCGACACCAATCCAAAGAGGTAAAAGAAACCCAAAGTTATGATGCTTCAGAAAAGCCAAGGATAAACAGAAATAATGAAATCTGCTGGGGCAGGTGGGGAAACTTATGTTCAAAGGACGGACAGTTAAAGCAGCAGCTGCCTTCTCACAGAACAATGGAATAATGTGTTTTTGTTGGTTTTTTAAAAATTGGGATTGCCTTGACTTTACGGATTAAATTAAGTAAACTGACATTTTTGCAATACTGTCATCGAAACCATGAACTTCAAGCCTCTCATTTATTTAGTTCTTTAAAATCTTTCAAAAAGTTTCATAATTTTCCCCATACCAATGTTACACATTTTTTTAAGATATTCTAAGGTATTTGATATTTTTTGATGCTATTATAACTTTTTTTTTAATTGAGTAAACTGCATGTAGCTGGTATTTAGAAACTCAATTTAATTTGCATCTTACATATTGTATTTTTTGGTATGTTAATTTTTATATCCAGCAGCATCACTAGATTATCATTTATTCTAATAGCTATGGGTTATTTTGCATTTGCTGTTTGCTTTTTAAAAAATATATTCTTATTACAGACGTGGTGAACTTACAAAGCAATCATGCACTTGTGTAGAATCCCCACACAACACCCCTTCACCAGCACACCACACCCCGGAGGAGCATTTGTTACAAATTATGAGAGAAATCATCAGACTATGGCCGCTAACTAGGGTCCATAGCGTACATTTGAAATATTTTGGACTAATGTTTTAAATATGAAAGAAAATAGCTGCCAAACAATCTCCATTAACAATATATTTCCCTCTCATTCTTAAAGAAAGACACTCTTCAGACAAACAAGGAAACGAGCGCGCTGCCAGCCCTCGGTCAAGGAGACGCTGAGGGCTCTGCGTCAAGCAGAAGGGATGAAAGTCCAAAAGGACGAAGGAATGAAAAGCAGCCAAAGGGCTAGGCATGTGGGTAACCCTAAAATAAAGGGGCTTGAAGAAACTGTAATAGTGATTTCTAGTGATGCAAAAAAATGAACAGGACAGAAATAAGATGCCAACAGCACTAACCCAGATGCCTGGAGGCGGCTAAGCCAATCAAAGTGCCTGCTATTACCAGGGAGGGGGAACAGCTGGATTAATTTTAGCCATCGTTAAGTTAATTTTATGGTGAAAATATCAGAAAAACAGAACATGCAATTCTTAATAGAAGAGAGGAAAACGGGTGAAAAAACTCATCAATGCAAAAGAAGGCGAGAAAGGAGAAAAACAGGAGCAACACATAGAAAGCACGAAATGAAAGAGATTTAAACCCAAATGCATCAGTGGAAGCAGAAGTGAAAATTAAGAAACACTCTTCTGAGGTGGCAGCAAAATGGCAGCGGATGTCGGCATTTTTTGAACCTCCCCATGTTCCCACTATACACAAATCAGAGTAACTAGCAAAGCAAAAAGCAGAAATAGAAAATAGAAAGCGTCCTCTTCCCAAGGTAGCCGAGAACAGCCGCTCTTCCTGCCCCCGCCGCGGGAAGGGCCGACCCTGACTCTCACCTGCTTAGAAGCGCCGTCTTGCGTGGCCGGCCGGGCAGCGTGGGGCCAGGGTTTGGGGAGCGCTGGGCTGGGCGCAGCATTTCTGGTCCACGTGGGAGCAGATGCGGCACGGGGGCCGAGGACCGACTCCCAGGAAGCCTTCCTCTCTCGTCTGGGACCCGGGCAAGGGCGCTGGGAGAGGGCGCGGCTGGTGGCTGGCACTTGGGTGGGCCGTCCACCAAGTCAGCCACACGTGGTGGCTCATGTGGCTCCTCACAGCGTGGTCACTGTGTCCCCAGAGACAGCATCCCAAGAGCGGGCTTTCCAAGAGGCCTGGAGAGAGGCTGCAAGGCTCCCCAAAGCCGGGGAGCTGGGGGTGCACAGGGGGAGCCCAGGGCATTTTTAGGGCATTGAAACTCCAGTCTCATAGTGGAGGGTGGAAGATGACATGATGCATTCATCAAATCCCAAGAGCTGTACAACACGAAGAGCGACCCCTAAAGCAGGCTGGGACTTGGCTTAGTGGGGCGTTCGCCCGTTCTAAGGTTAATAAGGGGGGAACAGGGGCAGGGGCGGGAAGGGTATGTGGACACTTTATACTTTCTGCACAGTTTTTCTGTAAACCTAAACTGCTCTAAAAATTTTTTTTATTAAAAAAAGAAATCTAGCCTGAGGAATCTGACAGCATCACAACCAAACCCCATGACGACTCAGGTGGGCAATCAGACTCCACCTCTCAGTGGGAGGGGAGCAGAGAAGGCGCCCGAGCCCACCACAGCACAAACTTGAGGATACGGAGGCTGGGGTCGAGGCGCCGGCAGCCCGCACGGCACCAGGGGCTCTGGGCGTGGCGAGAGCGGACGGGCGGGCGCACGCATCTCGAGCAGGTGTTTATCCTGAGGAGGAGGCCCCTACTTGGAGCGGAAGCTTCACCTCCAAGCCCATTTTGACCAAAGAATAAAGGCTCCTGTGATCTGGCACCAAAACAAAAGAAAACCCCCGCCACAAGCAAAGTCAAAAGATAAATGACAAAAGGAGGGAAAACATTTGCTATTCATATCACAGGTGAAGGGTTAATATCCCTAATAGATTAAAAAAAAACTTCTAAAAATTGAGAAGAAAGAGGCTGAATACCCCATACAAAAATGGAAAAATGAGCAAGAGATATATTTTTATTGATTTTGTAAAAATATTACATTAAAAAAATATGAGGTCCCATTCAACCCCACCACCCCCACCGCACCCCTCCCCCCCCCAGCAACACTCACTCCCATCATCATGACACATCCATTGCATTTGGTAAGTACATCTCTGGGGCAAGAGATATTAATAAATCACCAACGTAAAATGAAATGCCAACAGCTCTTAGGTACATGAAAAGATGCCCAGCCTCATCCACAGAAGAGAAACGTGAATTAAAGCTACACTGAAATGACCGCTTCTCCCCTGTCTGGCGAACATAGAAAATGTTGCTATTTTTTGTTGGTGTGGCTGCAGGAAACACGCATTCTCATATATTGCTGGTAGGAATGCTAAATAACAGCACAACTCCTGCGGAGAGGATTTTGGCAATAGAAAGCAAACATACAAAGTCATTTTTCTCTTGACCTAGAAACCTCACTTCTAAGAACCTATTCAGAGATGCACTGGAAAATATCTGAAACCACGTCTGCACAAGGCTCTCCACAGCGGAGCTATTTCTAACAGCGAAAGCCTGGAAACAACCAAGTATCCCTCAGGAGAGAACTGGTTGCCTAGGCTAAGGCCAGGCCACGCAAAGTAGCACCGCAGAGCCACGGGACAGGAGTGAGGTGGCCGGCGGGGGGAGGGGGGCCGGGGGCCGGGAATCCTGAGGTGAGAGAGCCAGGCAGCACAGAGGTACACGCTGCCCTGTACCTGGGACAGGTGCAGATTGGGAATGCACATACATTTGCTTACGTTGTTTTAAAATGGAAGGAGGAAGCAAAATTACTTTTTAAAAAAATGTAACAAATACGGACAGGAGAAGAGGATTAGGAGGACAATTTGCAGCTTTGTATATGTTTTTAAGTAAAACAAAATTAAATCAAAATGAGAAAACCATGCACACCGACGTGCGTAACGGCATTATTCACAACTGCCACAAGGAAACAACCCAAGTGCCCACCAAACGATGAATGGACAAAATATGGTATTTACATAGGAAGGAATACTATGCTGTAATAAGAAGAAATGAAATTGGGACACATGGTAACATGGATGAACCCTGAAGACAGTATGCTAAATGAAATAAGCCAGCCACAAAAAGACAAATACTGCATGGTCTCACTAATATGAGCTAAATATGAAGGATATGCATGGAGTTAAAACCTAGTGTATAGGTTATTCAGAATTAAGAGGAGGGCTGTGAAGAACTACTGATACTTAATGCTTGTAGAAGTTTTAATTAACTTGACTGTAAAAGTGTAGAAATGGATAGAGATGATGGTAACACATTATAGTGAGTAGCAGCAGGTTTATAAATGGGATTGTGGCTGAAAATGGTAGTCTGGGATGTAAATGTTAATTGAATGGAAGCTAGAGAATAATCTAGGGACTGAATAACACAGTGAACCTGGAGGTGGAGGAGGACTGTGGTTAACAGTACAGATGCAGAAGTGTCCTTCTGTGAGCTAGAGCAGATGTACATCACTATTGCGGGTGGTGGGAATATGGAGAAGCATGGGGAAAATACAATTAATGTAACCTATGGACTAATGTTAACAGTAACACTGTAATATTCTTGCATCGATGCCAAAGATGTACTGTGTTAATAATAGGGGAGTATGGAAAAAATATGCCAGATGTGAGCTACGGACCATAGTTAGTGGTAATAGTCTGATGACATTATCTCATATTCTGTAACAAATGTTCCACAGTGGTGTGGTGTGTTGTTGAAGGGGTGTTGTATGGGAATACTACATATGTGCATGATTGTTTTGTAAGTTCACAAGCTTTGTAATAAAAATATATTTTAAAAAACAGCACACACACACAAAAAGCCTCATATCTTTGATAGAGCAAGTCTGCCCCTAAGAATCAGATAGAGAAAAATAATGAAAACTTTTTATTCATTCAACTGGTATTTATTGAGTACCTACTATGTGCCAAGTAAACAGCAGGGACGTAACACAGACTCGACGAGGTCCCTGATCTCATGGACTTTGCTGTTTAACTATGAGGTTGTGATAAACATCTTGTCTTGGGAAAACTGATAACAACTCAGGGCAACAGTGGCAGGTGGGTTAGGTAAACTGCAGAATAATCACCGGATGAAACATCACATAGTTATTTTAAGTGGTGGTTATGAACAAGCATGTGCTACAATGTTAAGTGGGGGGAAAAGATCTTAAAGAAAGCATGATTACAACTAGGTTGAGAGAGAGAAGCTTATGAAAAAGGAGTAGTGGGAAATACACCCACACACTAACAGTAATTGTGTTGAGGTGGTATAATTATAAGTAGGATTTTTGTGCTTTTTTCCATTTTCTAAATTCTACGTAATTGAAGCTGTATCTGTTTCATAATAATAAAAATTTTTTAATTAAAAAAAAAAATGAAAGGAAAACAAAGCAATTCCTGAAGGGTGAAAGCAAAGTGAAACCTCATGAATTATATCTTAATTTTCTTTAAGAAATCATAAACTCTTTTTCATTGGCCACATTATAACACATCCACATTATTTTGAAACTGCTGCTATGTCTATAGTAGAATAAAGCAAGGAAGTATTCATATCAATGTCATTAGCGAAAGACAGGGCTGAAAAATCAAAGAAGAGAATATTCTGTAAGCCTAAACCTGAACTGGAAATGTCAGTATAAACTCTTGAAGAGCCTTCTCTGAAACTGTTTTCTTTGTTCTGTCCCCTGGAAACCTTGGGAACCATGACCGTCCAGCAGCCACAGCCCCCCTGGCACTCAGCGTCGTGGGCTTTAAACACCACATCCCACTCGAAGGACCTCACAGCCCTGGGGGAAGGGCGCACACAAGTGCAGGCAGGATGTGCCCAAGTGAGCCTGGAGCATCTTGTCACACCAGAAAACAAGGAAGGCACAAGGGACCACGGGGTCCTGCCAGAAGGACACAGGAAGAGGGCATCACCGTGACTTTGAGGGAGGCACGGGTTTCTTTGGCAAGACACAGGAAGCAATAACTCTAAAAGTAAAAAACTGGGAAGTGGACATGGCTCAACTGATAGAGCATCTGCCTACCATATGAAGGGTCCAGGGTTCGCTCCCCGGGGTCTCCTGACCCACCCGTGTGGTAAGCTGGTCCACGTGCAGTACTGCTGTATGCAAGGAGTGCTGTGCCACGCAGGGGCGCCCCCATGTAGGGGTGCCCCATGTGCAAGGAGTGTGCCCTGCAAGGAGAGCCATCCCACATGAAAAAAGCATAGCCTGCCCAGGACTGGCACTGCACACACAGAGAGCTGACGCAGCAAGATGACACAACAAAAAGAGATGCAGCTTCCAGTGCCACCTGACAATGCAAGCAGATACAGAAGAACACATAGCAAATGGACACAAGAGCAGACAACGGAGGGGAGTGGAGAAAAATAAATAAAATAAACATTAGAAAAATAAATAAAAGTAAAAAACTGATAAATTAGACTTTATCAAAATTAAAAATGTCTGCTCATCAAATGGCACACTTAAGAAAATGAGGAATTCACTCATGGAAGAGCATATTGTCAGAGTATATAACTGACAAAGGACTGAGATCTAGAATAATCTATAAACGCCTACAACTCAACAGTAAAAGACCTACTACAGAAACAGTCAAAATATTTGAACAGGTGTTTCACCAAAAAAGATATATGAATGGCCAACAAACTTGAAAAAGTGCTCGACATGGCTGATAATCAGGGAAATGGGTATTGAAACCACAAGGAGATATTGCTGTACACCCACAAGAATGGCTAAAATCAAAAAGACTGATGGCAATACCACCACTGGGTATACACCCAGAGGAACTGAGAGCAGGGGCACAAACAGGCATTATTTACAATTGCCAAAAGATAGAAATGCAGATGTTCATCAACTGATGAATGGATAAACAAACTGTGGTGGAATATTAGGCAGCTGTAAGAAGACATGAAGTTGTGAAGCATTTGACAACACGGATGAGCCTGGAGGACATTAGTTGAGGGAAGCAAGCCTGACACAAAAGGACAAATACTATATGATTGCATTAATTTGAACGAAACATATTATGTAATCTCATGGAGTTAATAACTTGAATTTGGGTCACCAGAAAATAGAATTAGGTTGGATAACGGAAAGCTGAGGGTTAATGTGTGCAGAATTGTCTAAGATCATGTATATGACTAAAAGGAAACCTAAAAAACATGGGACTGTGTAACAGAGTAAAACCGCATGTGAAATATGAATATGGATAAAATTGCATATATGACTATTTTTCTTTGAAGCTGAACAAATGTACGTTAATACTGCAGGATTTCAATATCAGACAAAAAATCATTAATCTAAGTGAAAGAAACCAGACACATAGCATTACATATTCCATGAGTCCATTTATATAAAATGTAAATACAAATCAATTTATAAACATGAAATTGGATTAGTGGCTATGTAGGGCTGGGAAAGGACTGCTAAGGGGTGTGGAGTTTTCTTTTTGGAGTAATGAAATTGTTCTAAAATTTTTTGTGGAGATGAATGCACAACATTGTGATTATGCTAAAAGCCATTGATTATACACTTTAGATAGATTGTATGGTATGTGAATATATATCAGTAAAACTGTTTAATAAACAAACAAACAAATAAATATATATTCAAGGATAGCCAGAAATAGCAGCTATTTATAGCAAGGGAATTATCGAGAGATTGTTTATCAGTCTGGTTTTTGTTTATTATTATTATTATTGAAATAATCAAAATGCTCTTATAGTGATTGAAGTCATGAATGCACAACTATGTGATTATGCCGAATACCATTGATTGTACACATTGGATGCATTATATGCTTTATTAATATGTATCAATAAAATTATTTGTTTAAAAAATAGACTAAACACAGCAAGTGCTGGCAGGGATGTGGAACAACTGCATTCCCACACAAATGGCGCAACCACTTTGGGGAAAGTTCTGGCAGCTTCCTATAAAATAAAAGATACATCTTCCCTGCGACCTGGGAGTTCCACTCCTGGGAATTCACCCACAAGAAATGAAGCCAGGGAAGCTGATGTGGCTCAGCAATTGGGCTCCCATCTACCACATAGGAGGTCCAGGGTTCGATGCCCAGGGCCTCCTGGTGAGGGCAAGCTGGCCCACATGGTGAGCTGGCCCACGAGCAGAGTGCTGCCCCACACAGGAGTCCTGCCCCATGTGGAGAGCTGATGCAGCAAGATGAAGCAATGAAAAGAGACACAGAGGAGAGATAATGAGAGACGCAGCAGATCAAGAAGCTGAGATGACACAAGAGAATGATCACCTCTCTCCCACTCTGGAAGGTCTCAGGATCGGTTCCCAGGGTTGCCTAGTGAGAATATAAGCAGACACAGAAGAACAGAACACACAGGGAATGGACATAAAAAGCAGACAATGGGGCGGGGCGGGGGTGGTGGTGTAGAAATAAATAAATAAATCTTTTTTAAAAAAATGAAGTTGTATGTCCACAAAAAGACTTGTACAAGAATGAAGCCTGCAGAAGATGATGGAGGTTGGGTAGGAAGCAGCCCCCAGCAACATAGAATTGCCTCACAACCTCAAAGGTGCTTCACAAAACTACACTCTGAGCGTCACCTGGAGACAGAGAATGCCAACACCGCAAAGCACCTGCTAGTGAAAGGGGACCCTCGGCCAACCCCCGCATCACCGCCCACCAGTTCCCATCCCCCCCGCTCCCCAGCCACCAGGCGTGGGGCAAAGACAGAGCAAGAAGCCCACGGGAAAGCAGAAACATGAATGGGACCTGTTAGAGGCTCCCCCTCACTGGGTTTGCCATAATTAACAAGCTGTGACTCGGTTCCCCCTGATACACATTGAGGAAAGACAAGCCCCCCCCCACATAGCCTATGTGTCTGAAAGCACCCCTCTTCCCCAAAGGTTGAACAAAGAAGCCACATGGAGATGAGAGCAAAGTGAGATAGAGACCTTCACCCCGTCCAGATCAAAGCACCACCTGTTCCTCCAGCATTCCAAGAAAACATAACATGCTAACCGACCACCCTCTAGCCATACAAGGGGAAAGTTCACCTCTAGGGCTTCCTGTTGGCCCCTGAACTTCACTTGGACACTTGACCCCCTCCCATTTCCCTGCCTAGGAAGGAACTGTATAAATTCATATTCCCCCTTCCAGGGACAGGCTGAAGTCTTCAGACCCCTCCGTGGGAGAGCTTCCCAGCAAACTTTCTGCCTGCAACTATTGGTCTCTGCATCCCAGTGAGCGCTGCCTTTTCTCCAACATTTGGTTGCTGAAAACCTGGGACAGGGGTCGTGTTGAGACTGACTGGGGGGGACCTCCCCCTTGCTGTGGCCGAACACCCTTCCAACACCGGACATCGGATCTTGCCGGGGAGGATCCTCTTCTCTCTCTCCCTTTTCCATTGTCCAGGACAACTCACAGAAAATCCTAGGGCTAGGTCAGCGATCCTCACTGTCCCCAGTGGCCACATCAGGCAGAAAGTCTGCATCCTCGTGGGAAGAAAGCCCTTGGCTCTGAAGATGTCTGGCTCCAAGTGTGGGTTCCTGTTTCCTTAGAGATTTCTGACTGGTTTGGGGACACCTGTCTTACTCAGAATCTCCTCTGTCTTAGAGATCCGTAGCCTCGCCCCAGCCACCAAAAATGGGCAATTCAATTTCAGTCCCCCCCCAAATCACACCTCTAGGCTGTCTCCTTCATAACCTTAAAACTCTGTACTTGAAATTAGACATCAGACCTAAAAAGCTAATTTTCTATTCGACCTCTGTGTGGCTGCAATACAAATTGGACAATAAAAGTCAATGGCTGGGGGAAGTGGCTGTGGCTCTATCAGATGAGCTCCCGTCTACAGATGGGAGGCCCTGGGTTTGTGTCCCGGGGCCTCCTTGTGAAGGCAGGCTCGCCCGCATGCTGCGGAGCACCGCCCAGCCCACAGACACTGCAGAGAGCTGAAGGTAAAGCAACGAAAAAGAAGGGAGACAAGAAAGAACACAGAAGAGCCAGCAGCGAATGAACAGAGAGCAGAGCACAAACAAGCTGCAAGGGGGGAGGGGAAAATAAAAATAAATAAATGCAGACACAGAAGGACGTACAGTGAGATGGACACAGAGAACAGACAGCATGCAAAAAGCCATGGGGGCAGGGGGGGGGACACAAAATTTTTTAAAAAGTCAATGGCCGGAAAATGGCATCTTGATTTCCAAGTTCTTGGTGACTCAGAGAACTTCATCCAGGGCAACAGCAGATGGTCAGAGATCCCTTACGTTCAGGCCTTCTTTTATCTTCACAACCGCCCCTCCCTCTGGCAATCCTGTTCTTCCTATCAAATTCTCTTTTACAAAGGAAGCATCCTCAGAAACCTTCCTCCTCATCACTTCCACCCCCTAAAACTTCTGAACACTCTGACTCAGATCCCTCAGATCATGCCCCCGTACCTCCTCTATACAATCCTCCTGGGTTATCTCCAAACTCACCCTGCACACCTTCTCCCCGCCCCCCGTCACTGCTGCCTTCTTCCTCCCCCCTCACCGCTGCCTTCTACCCCTCCCTTCCCCCCTCCTCACACTTGCTCATGGGGACCACCTCCCCCTCCTTCTGCACTGCAGCCCGCCACCTCCACCCGCACACGAGCTCCTGACTCCACACAGACGCCAGCTCCTCTCCTGACCCTCTGGGAAGTGGCAGGAGCTGAAGGAACAGTCAGAGCACACGTTCCTCTCACTATGAGATTTAAGGTATCAGGTTAGGATCTTTCTCTGAAAACCCTACTACATACATTAAAGAATTTCAACACCACTCACTCACTCGTTCATATGACCTCACCATCAGGACACTTATGTTATCATCACCTCTTCCACAACTCCAGAGGAAAAACAATGCATTCGGGCTGCTGCTACCACTTTTGCAAATTCCTTGCGTACTCAGACCCTAACAGACGCCCGGCGGGCCCCCTGCGGTTCCCACCACGAACTCCTGGGGTGACCAACCAGGCTGCACCCACCTTGCTCGTGTGGCCCATTTCTCAATCTGAATAGTAGAAGCATTAAGAAGCTACCCTTAAGGCAGTTAACTATGGTAAAATTAAAGTGGTCTCACAAAAACCTGATGAAAATCCAGCTGCTTTCATGAACAGATTAACTGAGTCTCTCCTAAAATATACCAATTTAGATCCTGACTAGGATTCTGGTCAACTGTACTTACACACTCACTCCATCACTCAATCTTATCCCAACATTAGAGAGAAACAGCAGAAGCTGGAGGATGGCCCTCAGACCCTCAGGGAGACCTAACTAAAGCGGCCGTCAAGGTCTTTAACAGTGGAGAAGAGGAAGCCAAATGGGAAAAGCATAAGTGAGATCAGGCTAAAGCCTCCCTCCTCGCTGCTGCCTCAGGTCGATTCTCGAAAACCCCCTCCCGCTTCCTCCCCTCGGCCACCGCCTGGACCCTGTTTCAAACGCGGAAAGGAAGGGCACTGGCACGCACCTGCCCTGATCCCGGGTCCCCACCAGGGCCTTGCCCGGTGTCTGCGCAAAGGTCGCTGGAAATCGGGCTGTCCTGAAAACCCCCTTTCCAGGAAAGTCCCTCCAGCGCACCCTGCAGATCTGGAGCCAAGATCTTCCTTCCCAGGCCCTCTTGGACTGATGAAAGACGACCGGTGGGTGCTGGGTTCGGAAGGGCCCCACATCTCCATCAGTAAGTCCAAACCAAGGGTTAGCATCGAGGTTGGAGGTCAGCCGACCTCCTTTTCAATTGATCCGGGGGCCATATTCAGCCCTCTTAGAACATTCAGGACCTTTATCTACTTCCTCAATCTCTATTGTTGGTTTTATATTAACAGAACTGAATAGGTAGAAGAAAATATTAAAGTCTTGGAAAAAAACATAAAAACTGTTCAAAGAACATGAGATAGTAACTATGGGAATCAGTCACAGCTATCCTCATTCCTCTCTTATTTTCCTTCACCCATAAAATCAGTCCTTCGACCCATTATAACACCTTACTAAAAGTATTACTCCTACTTCTTTTTGATCCTTGTCTCTTACAGCTTCTGGTCCTATAATCAAGGACCCAGGAATATGTGAATGGTGTCGTCCTGATATGTGACAATCAGTCTCAACCCCTGCGGGACCTGAAACCACCGCCCACTGGACAGGGCGGAAGGGGACTTTTCTCTGCCCCTTGACATCAGGAAGTAGCCGGATCGAGCCAATGCCCCAAACCCCCACCTTCCCATCCTGCCCAGTACCGTACACCCAACACCCATGTCCCCAACATATATACATACATATAAACAAAGAGTTAGGAGTGCTGGAGGGCCCCCCTCACTAGGTTTGCTGTAATTGACTCAGTTCCCCCGACATGCATTGAGGAAAGACAAGCCTCCCGCCCCCACAGAGCCTATGTGTCTCAAAGCACATGGCACTTCCCCAAAGACTGAACAAAGAAACCGCATGGAGACGGGAGTAAAGGGAGATAGAGACCTTCACTCCCTGCAGATCAAAGCACCACCTGCTCCTCCAGCATTCCAAGAAAACCTAACTCCCTAACCCACCACCTCTAGCCGTACAAGGGAAAATTTTCACCTCTAGGGCTTCCTGTTGGCCCCTGCACCTCACTCGGACCCTTGACCCCCTAGGAAGGTACTGTGTAAAGTCAAATCCCCCCTTCCAGGGGTGGGCTGAAGTCTATTCTTCAGACTCCATGCATTGGGAGTCCTTCCCAATAAACCTTCTGCCTGCAATCATCAGTCTCTGCATCCCAGTGAGCGCTGCCTTTTCTCTAACAGCACCCTATGCATGAACAAAAGGAACTCTGCAGTTCACAAAAGTTCCAGCTGATTACAGGGGTTCAGAGAATTAAAGGGCCAGACCCCATTTAAGGGACAGGGCGTGTGATTTAAAGAGACAGATGCTGCAACAAAAAGAGACAAGAGTGATGGAAAAGGACAGGTGAGATTTACCAGGATAGCCTTCCAAATGCAGAGCCACTGGGGGAGCAAATCAGGCAAAAAGGAAGGGAGCTGTCCTTGTGGCAGTCAAATAGAGATGGAGAAAAGAAGAGGAGATATCTAGGGCCCTGCAAGACAAAAGACAACCACAAGGCTGGAGTGCCCACTACCCCCGTCAAAACAAACAAAAACCCACCAGAAGGACAGGACTTTGCCAGACTGACAGGCAAGGGCACAACTAAATGTGGAATCATATAAAACACCCAGCATCATAAAAGTGAATGAAAGGAAAGCCTATCAAGAACTACTGGAGAAAGTCAAGAAACAAAATTTCACACAAATAACTGATAAATTCCCTCTGTCTTAAAAACAACATGAAACAGAAGCAATCCAAAAGTCCAAATAGAATTAAATATACTTAAGCATTTGAGGATATGAGGCGGAAAAACCCACAGTGAGTCAGAAACTCAATAACTAAAAACAGAAATGAACAAAAAATGGGGAGAATGAAAAGAGAGTTGACTGAACTCAGAAAAAAAAAAACAGAAGAAAAAACAAAATTATATCAGAAATGAAGAATAAATGACAAGGTGCCCAAGGAGAAGAAACTCAAATGAAAATTCAGTAAGCAGGACTGAGGAATCAGCATGAGACCAGCAAATAAGAGAAAAAAGTGACAAAGAAAAAGGGTCAGAGAGAGAAGTAGCAATGGAAAGAGGCAGCATAATATCGGTGTTTTCAGAGTCCCTGGAAAGAAACCCACAACGATGGCACAGAGGTGATATTTAAAACTATAATCTGGGAAAATGTTCCATCTGAATCTTGGGAGGCTGACCAGGTTCCTAGGAAAATAAACCCAGAATGGTCAAAGTGGAGCCATACCTAGTAAAACTATTCGATTTCAAAGCCAGGATAAAATCCTCCAGGCCTCCAGGCCAAAGATCAATGAACTCACAAGTCAAAAGAATTAGACTAGCATCCGAGTAGTAAAGCCAGCAGACCAGCAAGGAACAACGGAGCAACATTTTTTAAAAGCCCCAGTGAAAAAAGGAGAAACCAAGGATTTCAGAGGCAGTCCCAGCCTGGAACACACAGTTCCAGGAAGCCAGGAAATGCCAGGGAAGAGCAAACGCAGAGGGCTTGGATAGAAGACAGCGGTCAACCCGAAGACGCCTCAGCCCCCAAGGCCGACCACCGAGCGAGCGCCGGGGGCTTTGAGCACCGGCAGCGGGGACGAGAGGCAGGTAGGAGTGGAGACCCCCGCGGCCCCCAGCTCTTGCTCGCTCACAGGGTCCGGTTAAAAGCCCCGGGCCCAGGCCGCGCCAGGCCTGGGCACCCGCGAGCCCCGGGCAGGACGTGCTGTCCTCACGGAAAGGCAGGCGGGAGAGGCCAGATCCAGCCGCCCTCCACCCCTTCCATCCCCGGGTTTGGGGAAAGGACCGCAGCCTGGGAAAGCCTGCGCTGGAGACGGTGAGCCCACCTGGCCCGTGTGTAACACCGAGGAGGCAGCCCGGAGGCTGCCAGGAGGGAGACACGCAGTCCCCATCAGAAGTAAGCCGTTACGGGGCTCCCCGCCAGGAAAAGCACTTCACAGGCCGCTTGCGGGCCTGGGTCGTTCACGATGTCTGGGGTCTTAATAGTGCAGAGCCGACCCCTGCGCGGGGGAACTGTGACCCCAGAGCGGAGAACGCAGCCCTGGCGAGCTGCAGCCCGCAGGAGCCGCCCTCCCGCCGGCCTGGGCCCCCTGGCCTGCCACCCAGGGGAGCGGGCAGGGAGGACAGAGCCCCCCGCCGCAGCAGGGCACGCCCCACCACCACATCCCCGCAGAAGCCACGCGCCCACGCCCCAGCGGCCACGCGCCGGGGCGGACCTTGGAGCAGTCCGCGCGGCTCGCCCACCCTCCCGCCAACGCCCGACGCCCAGGCCGTCCAGGGCCCTCCCCGCGTTCCTGGTGACCAGGCCGCGGGCGCGCAGGTGTGGCTGTCCACCCTGCCCCCGCACCTCGCCCCTACCCTGCAGCTGCCTGCCCCACGTCCTCCCGCCGGCACCCAGCCCCGTGGTCGCCTCTCCCCTCCCGGGGGCCCACCCCTGCTTCCCCAGTGTCACGTCTGAGCCACACTGAAGACCTTGGTATGTGACAGGTTAGAAAGTCCCCCAAGGGCCTGCTGCTGGCAGTGACGGAGGAAATCCCCCCAAACGTTCAACGACGAGGCACTGAGAAGCACTTCAGGATGGAGCCACCAAGTGTCACACTTACCACGACCTTTGGAAATGCTCCTGCAGTGCAGGGCTTTTTTTAAACCCAAAGTACATGTGTGGGGGAGGGGGCTTTCTCCAACCAGGCAGCAGCTGCGGTGGTGGGGGTGGGCCGGCAGGTGGGCCGGCAGGTGGGCTGATGCCACAGGACGCTGCCGGGCCTGCAGGGGCCGCCTGCACAGGTGCTACCTATAGGTGGGACTGCTCGCCGCCGCTGCACTCTTCATTTTAAGATTTCCAAAATAAGCGTACACTATGTCATGACCAGGAACACAGCACGTCTCCAAAGGGGCCTGAGCATAATGGGGCTTCCTGCAGGGAGGAGGCCGGCAGCTAGGGGACCCCATGGTGGGGCGGACGCCAGGCCGCGGGACCTCCTGGCCTGGCCACGGGGGGCCACCTGCACTGCACAGCGGTGTGGCTATTCAGGGGCCTCTCCTAGGGGCAGGTGGGAAGAGGGCGCTCCAAGAGTCATCAGAGGAAGTCCTGCGGGGGGACGGCCTCCAGCTTAGCCCTGGACCGTCCCACGGGTCATTGCTGGGGACAACTGTCCAGCTCACCACTGGGCAAGTGACAAGAAAGGGTCCAGGGCCCCGTGCCAAGGCGGTGAGAGTGGAGCGAGGGTGGGGGGGTGAGGTGCTGCGGGGAGCAGGGTCAGAGCTGAGGACGGCAGGCCAGGTGGGAGCCTGCCCCGAGCTGAAGTGACTCTGCAACCCTGAAACAAGACAGAGATGCAGGTCCTCCTGCAGCTCCTCAGGGCCTCAGGTGCCTCACTTCCAGGGGGTCCTCAGGTGAGCCCGACATTCCCTCCCTCAGCGGAGCGTGGGCCCCTCCCAGCTCCCGTGGCCTCTCTGCGCTGAGGCCTCGGCTCAGGGCGACACTCCACCTGGCCCCGTTGTCAAGACGCTCCGTGAAGCGCTGACACAGGTACTCAGCGGCGCCGTGTAGGGTGACGATTTCATCATCACTCTTTCCCCCTTCTCCTCTTTCTTTTTTGTGACAACCATTTTTCATTGTTACGCCATTTTTCACCATCTCCTAGATCTGGTAAGCATTGCAAATGCACATTTGTGGTTTTTTTGTAGGTCCTGGAGCCAGGGACTGAGCCCGGACCTCGTGTGTGGGAGGCGGGCGCCCAACCACTTGAGCCACATCTGCTCCTGCAAATGCAAACTTTTGGTACCCAAATTTCAGATGCTGGAACTTGCTGACTATGATGCTACCAACCACCGCTGGGGACGCTGGTCCTCCCTGGTGGCCCCTGGTGGCGCTGAGCAGCAGCTACTTCCTGACCCGAACCCGCCCCACTCCGCTTAACCCTTTCCTTTCTCAACCTGGTTTTCAGTGGACATCATCAGTATTACTAAGAATGCCAGAACCATGCGTATGTAAGTATTTTCAATACAAATAAAGTCCTTCAACTGTACGTCTCTACATCAATGCATCAGCTTGCCTGAAAAGCCTATTTGAAATTGAAATCACATCTTTAATCCTACTGAAACCCATTAATATAAAAATTCTTTCTTTCCAGCCCTATTATTTGGGTAAAGCGAGGGCCTCCAGGTAAGGTCTGAGCAGCTGGGTGGTTTCTTCCCCTCTGACATCGGGTGAGGCCCCAACCCCACCAGGCGGTGGGGGGGGCGGCTGTGCTTCAAGGCCCTGGCACATGTACCCAGAGGTCCTGGCCCGGGCGCCCAAGGCCCTTCTCCTGAACGACGGCCACGCCTTGTGGTGTCTGCTCAGGCCCCTGGGCCCCCCTGTGAACGTTAAATGTAACTCCTCAAAGTCTAAGTCTACAGCGAGGGGAGCAGAGCTCTCCTTGCGTAAACGTGAGCATACAGGTAGCTCCACCTTGCAGGGCGTTGCCCCTGCCAGAGCCCCTCTGCATGCCAAGCCCGCGATCAGAAAGGCCAGGGAAGGGGGCTGCGGGAGGGAAGGGGCGCAGGCCTGCTGTCCCCTGCTCCTGACTCTAAACCTCGAGGCCAGTGCCCTCTGCTCCTCCCCCACCCCAGGTGAGCGGCGCGGGGCCCCTCCCCCCCAGCAGGTGGCCGCGCACCTGCCCAAGGCGCCCTCCCGGCAGGTTAGACAGCGTCGCTCTTTCCTGCTGCTCTCCGCGGGCCCTCCCCAGACCTGGGAGCCATCGCCGTCCACGCCATATGCGGGAAAGAGCCGTCCCTTGGTGGCCGCCTAAGGAAAATCCCCAATCACAAACCAAACGCAAGGCAGGCGGGGACTGCTAAGAGCCCCCGCTTCCCTGCGGGCCAGGCCGAGGGGCCTGCGGATGGCGTCGGCCTCTTCGCCCACCCTGGCCCCCCAGCAGTCCCTTTTTTCTGGGGCTGCACAACCAGCGGCGCCCACGCACCCCCGGGACCGCGGACGCGCGCCCTGGCAGCGGAGGCCCCGGCGCCGTCCCCCAGCGCCGCGCCCAGGGCGGGCCCCGCCGGCCGCCGGCACCTGCGCTCCCTCCCTCCTACCCCCGGCGGCCGCAGGTGTCCCGGCGGGCGCCCCGAGGCTGGGGACGCGGCCCGCCGGGCGCAGCAGGCACGACCCGGGAGCGAGCCGGGCGCGACCCGCGGCCTGAGCACTGCGGGGCAGGCGCGGGGAGGCAGGGGGCCCCGCCCTGGGCCGCCGCCCCCACCCCGCCGGTACCGCGGCCCTCACCCCGCCGCCGGCCGGGGCGCCCCGGGCACCTGGACCCCGGCTGCGCACCTGGGGCCCCCGCCGCAGGCAGGGCGCGGGGCGGGCTCTCACCGGGCGCGGCTCCCCGGGCTCCGCCGGCTGCGCGACCGCGGCTCCGAGGCGGCGGCGGCGTCCCACGGCCCCGCGCGGCCATTGCGGAGGCGCTGCGGCGGGGGGGCGCGCGTCCCCGCGGGCGGGCGCCCCGAAACCGGGCCCTCCGCGACGCTCCCCGCCCCCACCCCCGCCGCCCGCTCCTCCTTGCGGGTCTCGATCTCCGACCCCGCCGCCCCGCAGTCCTTCAAAAGCAGCCGCGGCGGCGGCGGGGGCGGCCCACGGGGCAGGGCGAGGCCGCGGGGCGCGCGCGGGCCGCGGGGACCCGGACTCTCCCCGCGCAGGACTCACCTGCAGCCGCCCTTGGAGCTCCCGGCCGCCAGGAGCGCGTGGCTTCGGCTGTTAACTCTCGGCTTCCCACCGCCGAGCGCTGCCTCCCACGCCCCGCGGCGAGGGGAGGCTCCTCGGAGCCGCTCGCCCGAGTGCCATCGCTGCCCCCTCCAGCACCCGCAGACCTGTCCCGCCAACCCGCGCCCGGCCCCCGGGGTACTGAAGCTCGCTCTTTGCGGGGTCTTCGTGCACGAGAAAGGCAAGAAGGCCGGGTCCCCTCCTCAGGGGCTCAGGGCCGCCCTGCAGGTGCGCCGTGGACTGTGCCTGGCACAGAGCAAGCGGCTTGGTGTGAGCGTCTTTGCACCGCATCCGTCATCCCAGCGTATTTTGAACAAGACTCTGTTTTCCTTTTGCTTGGTCGGTATAAAGTGTATGTAAATTAAAATTAATAATTATAAAAAGAATCCATGCTTCAACTACAGACCGGGACCCACGACAAGGTGATGTCAACACCTGGCCACCATTTCAAAAATTGGAACAGAATAAAGTAGAAAAAATTAGAAGGTTACGGAGATGGCAAATATTATTTTATGACAACATGTATTCTGCAAAAAATATTCCCTGGTGGAAAGGCTGCCTTCCTCAGATACCAAGACTTCTGAGTTGGCAGAGCTGGAAGAGTGAGGCGTGGAGAGCAAACATTTTGCAAGAGGGTCGCGTTGCAAAATAATCCCAGTCTTGGGTGCACTGGGGAGTCGGTTCCTGGGCCTGTCCTGGACTGAGGAAGCCCAGTGCCTTCGGTGGCCGAGCGTCCACCTGCCGGATGAAGGTCCGCTCTCCAGGGCGCTGTGCTCCCAGCTGCCCCCATCTTTCGAGAGGCCAGTGCAGCATCCCCGCTGGCCGGCCACTCCCGGGTGAGAGCTGCGTGGCCAGATGAGTGAGCCCCGCAGGTGTCGGGCCACTGTCCGGTTTCTTTGGTTCCTTGGCCAGTGCAGTAGGGTGTGGCAGAGTGTCAAAGGGCACAAGGCATCCAGGGGGTCTCCAGGTGGTGTGGCTGGTGGATGCCCAGGGGCAGGGAAGGCAAAGCCTGCCCAGGATAAGCATCCACTCCAGTGAGGACGAATCTCCGCGACGGAAGGGTCTGGTCTAATCAGTTTCCCACCAGATGGCCGGCTGGTTATGCCAAGGTGTGCTGCCGCATCAGGGGCCCCGTGCTGGCCTCGGCTGCTTAGAGACCGAGCCTTGACAGTGGTCGGAGCCAGACCAGCCTGGGTAGGAGGAGACCCATGCTGGTAGGCTCCTCGGTGACCGCCTCCCGTGCCACCTGGCCACCCCTACACAAGCCCTTTGTGCAAGGGCTGGGGTGACTGCAGAAAGCAGTGGCCGACACCTGCAGGACTGGCCATCTTACCGACAGATTGAGCGCCTCCTGCCCTGCAGTGGCATTTGGTGGGCATTCATATGGAGCACAGACATTCTCAGGTCGGCAACAGCCAGGAGGACTTTGTCTCTAAGTACTTATGCAGCTGCCACAGGCTCCTTCCCCAGCGACGCCCGGCCTTTCCTCCAGCGAAGGGGTCTGAGGACTGATGAGAGCCTGAGCGGCGGGTGAGGGGCTGTAACCGCTGTCGGGTGCCTCAAGTCCGGCCTCTGCTCACTGCACTTGAAGCTGGCTGTTTCCATCCACCAGCCCCCTCCACGGGCCCCTCATCTGCTTCCCGCCTGGGAACCCTACGGTATTTTCCCAGCTCCGAGTCCCGTTCCTTGAGTTCCACGTGCCCATCGTGCTGTGCATGACAGTGTTGGCACCTGGGCTGCCAGAGCCCTCACTGACACTCCTTCCCCGTCATCACAGGTGAGGCTGCAGGTGACCACGTCAGCCCTAAGTACTGGTGTCTCCAGCAACAACTTACCGAAGCACAAAACCAACACAAACCTGCCTGTTGTCACATAACAAGAAACCAGAGTCGGGGCAGACTTGAGGATCGGTCGGTAAGCAGCTCGATGTACCGTCCAGGAGGCAATCTGTCCTTCTGTCCTCCCATCCCCAGCATCCGCGTCGTTCTCAGGCTGGGTGCACATCTGGCCCCAGGGCGCTGTAGCAGGTCCCCACACCACGCCCCGTCAGGACAATGTCCAGGAGGGAAGAGCGGTCTCCCCTTAGCCTCTTTCCCGGAAGTCCTGGAGCAGCTTTCCTCGCATGGCGTGCCCCTTCCACGCCGTCACTAACGAGGGCAGTGGATCTGCCCCGTGTTGCTGTTTGCTGAACCTGCTCAAGCAGATACCATAAAATGGGGTGGCTTTTAACAATGGGAACTTTTTCGCTTACAAGCGTACAGTTTAGCGGTTGAGAAAAATGTCCAAGTCAAGGCCTCATCTGCCCCAAAGACCAGCTGCCAGCCATCCTGGACTCCTCGTCACACGGCAGGGCACGTGGTGGCGTCTGCTGGTCTCCCCTTGTCTTCCAGGCTTTGTTGTTGTCAGCCTCTTGCTGCTGGGGCTTTCTCTTCCTCTGTGTGCCTGAATTTCATTCTCTTTTAAAGGATTCCAGTAAGAGGATTAAGACCTGCCCTGAAGGGGTGGATCACGTCTTAACTTAAAATCCTACTCACCAAAAGATCCAGTTTCACTGGGCTCATACCCACAGGAACGGATTAACTTTCAGAACAGACTTCTCTGTGGTCCACACGGCTTTAAGCCATCCTGCCACGACTGGCTTGGCCTCCTCACTGGGGAAGAGTGGATTCTGGGGAGTCGATTACAACCCCTACAGATGCCGCAGCCGAAAGCCAGAACTGCGAGAGGGCGCTCCGTGAACGGCTACCTCATCACAGGCGTCTGTTAATGAGAAAGGGAAGTAACGTCCATAAGTGAAAATGGTTTTCTCTTTGGTGGAACAGCAGGCACCATCTTCCTCGAGCTTTCCCTGACTTCCTCTTTTTAACACTTCGTGTTAGTGCGTCAGGGCTGTCCTGCTGAAGGAGCTGCGCGCGTGCCCTGCGGGTGACCGGAGCTCTTTGTTCAGCCGCCACTTTCTCTGACTCACGTCTTTGTCCCTGCCTCTGACTTTCATGTGTTGATGTACAGTAATAACAAAAGCCATCATTGGTGGCTGAAGTTTCCCTCCATCTATCCACCTTTCACCCTGGGTGCCCTTCATAAAATGCAGGCAACAGTCCCTGTCCCTTCCTGCATCTGGCACGGGGATTAGCAGATACAAAGGAACGCTGAGCTCTGGAAGAAATGCTCCATGAGAACACATGTGACCCAAACGTACAGCGGAGCCTCCTTGACCTTGAGATTTGGAAAAGGATTCCTTGACCCGCAGGCTCCTGGTATCTTCTGTGTAAGGCCCCCCTGGCCCCTGGGTTGGCTTGGAGGCGTGCCATGGCGTTCTGCTCCACGGTCCCTCCGTGGTGGCCTCAGCTTCTCCATCACTTCCCATCTCAAACGCAGCGTTTTCATGAGAGGGGGGCATTTGCTGAAAACCGTCCATGGATAACAGGTGTCTGTTCCTGGATCCCCCTTCCCCCCACCCCCGAGGAAGCACCCCTTCTCCATTATCAGCACCCAGATTCCTTCTTTCCCTTTCCTCCCATCTCGACTCCCTCCCACCTGCCTCCTTCTTGCCTCTCTCTAGGATTCCACTCTAAACTTCCAAAATCATCAGATTATACGGGGAGTGTTTTGTGACGTGTGGTCCCAAGCTGCCACCTTGGCCCCAGCTTGGGGCGTGTGGTTTGCTGATTAACCGAAGATGCCTTGACCCCAGCCAAGCCCTGTGAGTCATGACGAGGAGGCTCGGTTAACGGGCTCCCCAGTGTGGCAGGGTGGTAGTTATAAAAAGAAACATTGCCCTTGTATTTTTAGATTCTTTAAACCAAGCCTTTCACTGAGAACCATTGAAACGGCTGGAAAGATTTCAAAAATCTTATCAAATGTATCAAAAAGATGAGACAAGAGTAAGGATTTTCGAGGCCCCAAATCTGGCAACCCAGAGAGGTGTGCTAAGAGGCCAGCTGGTCCCTGCGGAGGGTGCTGGTCCGTCCTGTCGGGCTGGAACATGGTTTTAATGGCCCTTCGGGGTCAGGGCGCAAGTGTCCAAGACCAGGCAGGTGGGCAGTCTAGCCAGAGGCCTTCTACCTACACGACGACCCCAAAAGGACACACTCAGGGTGAGGGTGAACCAGACATAAACCCCCGGCCCCAGACTTCCAGCAGGCTGCGAGGAGAGCCCCCGACAGGAGCAGAGCAAGGCACAGGAGGACACCTTCTCTGAAGATGAAAATACGAGCGAGCCATGTGCAAATCCACAGCCTGCGGTGGCTTTAGCGCTTCAAGCCTTTGCTCCGCTTTGAGGGGTCTCATTACTGCCACCCCACGGCGCCCGGCAGGAGCAAAGGTGGAATGCATCTTAATTCAGGCCTCGAAAACTCCCACAGACAGTTTTTCAAAGTCAACAAGCACTTCACAGTCAAAAATAATCATGACACAAGAAGCTAAGGAGCCCTGGGCATGAACCAGGAAACCAAAGAAGGAAAGAGGAGGAAGAAGAGAAAGGGTGTGAGAGAAGTTGGAAGAGCAGACCTACAAAGACTGCGGGTATTTAGATTTCAGACGAAGATAAAACCGATATGCAGAGAAGCAAAGAAGTGGCTCGAGTGATTGGGCCGAGCACATGGGAGGCCCCAGGCCTGTCCCCAGTGCCTCCTAGAGAAGACGAGCTGGTACAGCGGGCAGGTGCAGCGAGCTGAACCACAAGATGACACAAAAAAGAGATACAAAGAGGAAGGACAATGAGAGACACAACAAAGCAGGGAGCTGAGGTGGCTCAAATGCTTGAGCACCTCCCTTTCACATGGGAGGTCCCGAGCTACTGTTCAGGTCCCAGTGCCTCCTAAAGACTAGACGAGCAGACACAGTGAGCAAACAACAAATGGACACAGGGAGCGGGCAGCGACCACAAACAATGGGGGCGGAGGAATAAAATAAAAATGTAATCTTGAAAAAGAAACAATAAATACGCATACTATGACTAAAGAAATAAAAGGCAGAAGGAAAATTTTCTGCAGGGAGCAGGAAACTATAAAATAGACTAGCTTATTTGAAAATAACTTAATAGAATTTCTGGAAATAAAAATATGTAGATTAATAATAATTCAAAACCAAACTGAAAGGTTTAATAACAGCCTAGCCAAAGGTAAAGAGAATATTAACGAATCATAAAACAGATAAAAGAAATTATCTAGAAAGCAAGTGATACAAAGAACTTTTTAAAAATGGGAATAGAGGTTAAAAGACATCGAGAAAAGAGTGAAAATGTGTTTATGTCTAATTAGAGTTCCAGAAGAGAAAGAAAAAAAATAGAGCAGAGGGAATAAGAGGACATAACAAGGAGACTTCTGCATTACTAGTAAAAAACACAAATCCACACATCCAAGAAACCCAATAACTTTAAGCAGATAAAAATTTAAAAAGAAGTCATCCCCAGCGTGGAAGACCTGACAGCAGCTTTCTCTAAAGCTGGCAATTAGGATGGCAGCCGACTCCCAAGCAGCTATATTGGCAGCCAGGAAACACTGGGAGAGTATTGTCCATGTGCTGAAAGAAAAAATCATTGCTAAACCAGAATTTTATGCCCAGTAAAAAGTTTTTGTGAACAAAGGAAAAATAAAAACATCTTCAAACAAGAAAAACTTAGAGTTTGACACCACAGACCCTTACTAAAGGAAATTCTAAATTTCAGATAGAAATAAAGTTAATTAAAATGTATGATTCTTGGGAGCAGAGGTGGCTCAGTGGTTGAGCACCTGCTTCCCACATATGAAGTCCTGGGTTCAATTTTCAGCCCCCAGCACCTAAAAAAATATATATATATACACACACACACACATATGTTTGATCCAAGTGACCTGTGAGTCAGGGAGGAGGCAAGCAGCGCTCATGCTTTTGTTCTAATGTCCTCTCTTTTCAGGAGGCGGTTAAGGTATTGTCTGGCTTCCACTTTGATAAGTTGGTTATGCATTTTGTCATTTCTAGGGCAGCCACAAAATGAATAGAAACTGAGCGTGATTTCCAAACGAGTGGAGGCGGGAAGGCACGCTGAAAAGCAAGCCATCCTTGACAAGCTGTGCGTGGAGCAGCATCTGCGCGCGCCAGGCCGCTGCGCGGAGGGGCCTTCCCGTTTGGAAGTAAACACAGGCTTCTTCATTTAAGGACACTCCCAGACGGAAACACTTTATCCATTAATTAATGAATTCAATTAAAATTAATTGAACTGTTTCCTGCAGCTTTGAATTGCAAAACCAATTAAAATTCTGTTAAAAAAATCAATCCCAAAGAAGGAAACAAAGAAGAGAAACGGAAACCAAGAAAAGGTGGGACGTCAAGAAAGTACAAAATAAGAGGTCAGAGAAGACCTGGATGACGGCATTGCGCAGTGTTTCAGTCTCCCCCAAATCCACTCATGGAAACGGGGAGTCCCTCGGCTACCAGGAGGGAGACACGGTGGCGGGAGGACTCCGCTCGGGTGAGGAGCAGTGAGGCCGGAGCTCCACCCGCTTTCCCCGCGGGCAGCTGCGGGCCTGGGCCAGGGCGCCCAGCAGCTTCTTGCCGCCTCTGAAATGTAAACAGAGCAGGGAGGTTGGGGGAGAAGACCGGGAGCCAAAGGCCACCAGGCCAGGGGGAGATGACCACTCTGGTTTTCCTTCCTCTCCTCTCCTGTTCCCCAGTCAAGACTAAATGCAGCCCCGAATCTGGGTGTGGACACTGTGCTGGACAGGGCAGCCCCAGGAAACGTCAGCGGACGAGGGCAGGGCACACCGTCCCCCCACTTACCCCTTTCTTCATTCTCCACGTTCTAGTCCCCTGGCAATCGCCTGGCGGGGGCAGCAAAGGGGCCTTGGGGGCTAAGCCTCCGGGGGAGGCCGCGTCCTCTGACCGGAGGGCTGGTCTCCTCAAGGACCGAGGCCCGCTGCCTTGTGTCCTCTGCCCCTCTTCTCTCTCCCCTTCTCCCTCTCCCTCTCCCACCCTCTCTCCTCCTGCCACGCAGCCTGAGAAGAAAATAACCAGAGGTGTATGAGAAACCAGGGGGAAAAGCAAAATGACCCCAGGGGGATCCCAGGACACCAGAAAGTCTTGGGGGGACAGCAGAGAGGAAGGTGTAAGGAAGGCAGCCTGCAACTCCCGGGCTCACCCCTGCGCTGCACGTGAAAGGGGCTGGCCCTGAACGGGCGGCCTGCCCCAGCTCCTACTGCATGCAGCGGACAGATCCAAAGAGAACCACGAGGCTGGAGGGTGAAGCTGCTGAGACGGACCATGCCAGCATTCTCCATCGGACTTAAACGAGACACAGAGGTTCACGGCATGAGTCAGAATCCAGCACACCGGCCAGCAGAACAAGCTCAAAGCAACAGGACAACCTCAGCCAGGCGTGAGGGGGTCAGCACGGCCACGACGCCGAGAAGACAGAGATGCTGGGCAAAGGCAGCGCTCGTGAAAGTGCTGCAACGAGGAAGAGCAAACACTCTTGACAAAGTCGGAAAGACAGGAAATCTCAGCACAGAAGCGGAAACTATAGAGAAGAATCGAATAGCAATCTTATTTTACTTTATTTTTTTAAACACTTATTTATTTATCCCCCCCCCCTTGTTTTCTCTTTTTGTGCTCGCTGTCTGCTTTCTGTGTCCATTCACTGTGTGTTCTTCTGTGTCTGCTTGCCTTCCCTTTAGGCAGCACTGGGAACCCATCCTGGGACCTTCTGGAGTAGGAGAAACATGCTCAATCTCTTGCGCCACCTCAGCTCCCAGGTCTGCTGCATCTCTCATTGTGTCTCCTCTGGGTCTCATTTTGTTGCATCATCTTGCTGCGCCAGCACTCGGCATGGGCCAGCATTCCACAGGGGCCAGCACACCACGTGGGCCAGCTCTCCCCCCAGGTCAGCTCGCCATGTGGGCAAGCTTGCCTTCACCAGGAGGCTCCAGGAATCAAACCCTGGACCTCCTATATGGTAGACGGAAGCCCAATCACTACATTTGTTTCCCCAAATGGCTATTTTAGACTTAAAAGATATAATAGCCAAAATAAAAACCTCACAGGATGAGCTCAACAACAGGAAAGCTGGCGGATGGAAGAGGCAGTGAACCTGAAGGTAAAGTGGTGTTAATGATCCAATTTGTACAATGGAGAAGAAAAAAAAGATTGGGAAAAAATCTGAAGAGAGACTCAGGGATACATGAAACAAAATCAAAAGGTCTAACATTTGTATCATCAAAGTCTTAGGAAAAGAGGAGAACGTGCTTAAGAAAAAAAATCTGAAAAAATAATGGCTTAACCCAAAATGTTTGAGACAGCCATTAGAGAGAGAGTACCACATCTAAGAATCCTCGGAGAAAAATACATTCATCACCCAATATTGAAACTACTGCTTTATCCTAACGTCGCTCAGGTGGCAATTCCAGGTGATGATAATGAGATCTGTCAAAAGTTGAAAAAGCTAGACAGCTAAGGAACAAGTGAACGACTGCTTCAGTCAAAAGTTTGGTGAAGCAATTGGTATGGGTTTCCCTACAGGAAATGCAGTTAACCCTGGCTGTGTGGAGGTCCAGGGCACACCCCCAGGAGGGCCAGTCAAAGCCCCCAGGTACCTGGAAATCGGCTCCGTGAGAAGGATCTCAGATTCCACAGATGTATCAAATTCACCATCATTAGGCCCTTTCCAGGCCTTGGGATTAGTAGCCAGTTGGTGGCTCTGAGTGACCAGCTGTAGTAGAGGACTCAGCGGAGCCAAGCCAGCTGGAGATGCCCACAGCAGAGGAAACGATGAGAATGATGGGGACTCTCAGACAAGCAAGCATCAGCCCCAGTGCAGTAGACCTCATCCCTGCCGAGCTTAGAGTAGCGGGGCTGTAGCAGGTTGATATGGTTAGGAATTCCAAAATTAGATATTGGATTATGTTTGTAATCTGGTCTGTCCCTGGGCATGATTTAAGTTATGATTAGGGCTTTGATTGGGTCACGTCATTAGGGTGTTGAGTCCCCACCCCTTGGTGGGCGGGGACTCACAGATAAAAGGCAAAGGACAGGGTGGAGGGTTTTTGATGCTGGAGTTTGATGCTGAAGCCTTAAGCTGGAGCCCTGGGAAGTAAGCTCACAGAGGAGAGAGAAGCCAGCCCCAGGAAGAGAGGAACGCTGAGCCCAGGAAGAAACAAGCCCTGGGAAGAGAGGAACCCAGGAAGCCTGAGCCCTGGCAGACGTCGGCCGCCATCTTGCTCCAGCACGTGACAATAGACTTTGGTGAGGGAAGTAACTTACGCTTATGGCCTGGTGTCTGTAAGCTCCTGCCCCAAATAAATTCCCTTTATAGAAACCAGTCAGTTTCTGGTATTTTGCCTCAGCACCCCTTTGGCTGACACAGTGGTTGAGAAGAGCTTTTCCAACCTGCTACAGCCCCGCACTGTGCAGTGCACTTGCAAAACAGAAACACCTTCTGCACAAACTTTTTTTCTACTTGCATATAGAAATATCTACTTTTTCAGCAGTTCTTTGAATTGCATTAAAGAGCAGAGTGGCCATAGGTTTGCAATGGCTGGTTTACTTTGGAATGTATTACAAGGATTTTACGTCAGTGCTGCGGAAACAACAGGGGTAATGACAGGATGGCTCTTCCCGGATTCTTTTACGTATTCAGCAGAGCCTTCAGCTATGGCGTTTGTTTTCTAAGCAAGCAAAGACATCTCCTGCTGGAGCATCTCAGCTTCTGCAGGGAAGAAAACACCTGTAATTGTTCAGGTCTTTAGTTTCTCTATTTGAAAAATCATTTAAATGATTCTTTGTTCACAGCTCTCCTTAATGACTGAGTGAACAATTAGTATCTGTATATTTGACTAAACCTTTTCCTAAGCTTATCAATCATGGTTATGTATATTTTTATCATAATTAAAAACAAGACATCTGGATCACCTAACATCAGTAAGAGGTCAGTGTCTCAGCATGTGGATTACAGGTGATTTACAGAGAACCTCTTGCACTTTTACTTTTTGTCCAAATAAAATGCATGGTGTATCAGAAGTTTAAGGCCAGGAATGAGCCTTTGGGCTCGCTACATGACGCTACCACGTAACCTGTTGTGGCGTGGATCCTTGGGAACACTGTGCCAGCTTGGACCCGGCTCCGGGGTTCTGTTGCCGTGATTGTTTTATAATTCTGCCGGTGGCAGGAGGCTCCGGTGTGGGGTGCCGGGGTCGGTAAGCTAACTGGGCTCCCTCTGAGAGCTTCATCAACTGCGGGAGAATCTTACATGTGTCAAGATTTCACGAACAATATGGGTTGTAAAACACCACCTCTGTGAAAAGCCTAGAGTATGGGATGGCACGGAGTTTTCATGAGCTCATCTCAATATTCACAACGGAAAATTATATCACACGGTAGCAGAAATAGGCATTTTTATGTGTTGCTTATATTTTACCTCAAATTGTAGATATAGGGTAATAAATAAAAATCCACCGATGCCTTTCACACACACACAAAGGCTTAAAACTTGCTAGATTTAGAAACTAAAGACAAAAGAAAACTCTCGAAAGCAGCCAGAGAAGGAGCGAAGCAGTGTACACGGGGGATGCCACCTTGAACTACGGCAGAAAACACAGAGGCAGAAGGAAATGGAGCAGCGTGCTCAAGATGCTGAAAGAAAAGAAGGGACCGAGTTCTACACCCAGGGAAAATACCCTTGAGGAATGAAGGTGAAACATAACCTTCTCAGCTGAAGGAAAACGACCGGAATTTGTCACAAGGAAGCATTTAGCTGGACCTAATATATAAGAAATTATTTAGGAACAAAGACCATCTAACAAGAGAGAGCGCTTGGAAGTCATGGAGGGGAAAACATGCAAATCCCAGGCTTCCTCCCCCGCCAGGAGTGAAACTGGAGTAAATGTTATTTATAAGAAACACACTAAACAGAAGAGAAAAACAGATGGAAAGGAAAAGCAAGCAAATCCCAAGCCAGGGTGGCTATCCAGTAAAGTGGACTTCAAGAGAAAGAGGTGCAGGGGGCACTGGCCAGCAATGAAAGGGCCCGCGACCCCGGAGACGCAGCGATGGTAAGCGTGGCGCCTAAAGCTCCAGAACAAGAAGCAAAAATCGACGGAGTTGATGGGAAAAGGAAAGATGAACAATCGGGGTCAAAGCCTCGATGCCCACGGCTCGCCTTAGTAATTCATACACAAGTAGACCCGAACCTGCAAGGGTGGAGAGCAGCGGGCAGCACCGCCGCCCCGTCGGCCCCGCTGGGCGTGTTCAGAGCTCTGCACCCAGCGGCGGCGGAGAACACGCTCCTGCCAAGTGCGTGTGGGGCCTCCACCAAGACGGCCCGTCTGGGGGACATTTCAGAGAATCGAAACCACAGAGTACGTTCCCTGACCACGTGGTATTAAATGAGAAATCACTAACTGGGAGAGAGCGCAGAAAATCCCCCGAGCTGGGAAATTAAACATCACATTTCTAAATAATTCATGGGTCAAGGAAGAAATCACAAAAGAAATTAGAAAACACTTTGAACCAAATGGTAATGAAAACACTACATATCAAAATGTGTGACTGCAACTGAAGTACTCCTTAGAGGAAAATCTGTAACTTGAAATTTCTCTATAGAAAAAGATGGTGCACCCATGCATTAATCTTAAGAACCTAGAAAAAGAAAAGCAAGTTAAACCCAAAATAAGTAGAAGAAAGGAAATAAACAGGATAGGAGCAGAAATTAATCGAAGCAATAAAGAAAATCTAGAAAGCCAAAAGTTTGTTCCTTGAAATAATTAGTAACATTGATAAACCCCTAGCACGACCCATCAAGAAAAGAGAGAGAAAATACAAATTATCAATAGCAGCAATGAAAAAGGGGACTTCATCAGAGAGCTAAGGTGAGCTATTAAGAATGGTTTTACACGAATAAATCGGACAGCTTAGATAAAATAGATTCCTCAAAAGACCCAAGAGAAAGCAGGCAATTTGAATAGCTCTATATCTGTCAAACAAATTGAATGCATAGTTTAAAAACTTCCTACAAAGGAAACTTCAGGCCCAAACGCCTTCAGAGGACAATTCTAATAAGCATTTAAGAAAGAAAGAATGCCAATAAAACATAAACTCTTTAAGAAAATATAGAAGGATCAAATATTTCTCAACTGACACCACCATGACCCTGTTACTAAGTCAGAAAGCACATTACTAGAAGAGAAACTTAAAGACCGATATTGCTCATGAATGTAGATGCAACACCCTTATCAGAATATTAGGAAATCAAATACAGCAGCATCAGAGAAGGATAGTAGGCTCTGGCCAAGTGGGGTTTCTCCTTGCATGCAAAGGTGATTTGATGTATGAGTATCAATTGATGGAATTCACCATATTATAGATTGAAGAGAAAAAGCATATGATCATTTATTAGATGCAGAAAAGACATTTGACATCATTTCTCATTTTTAAAAAATCTCAGCCAATAGGAAACTTCCCCAACCTGAAATAGGCATCTATAGAAAACCTATAGCAAACGTACACTAAATAAAGGAAGACTGAACGCTCCCCTCAACTGAGGAGCAAGGCCGGGTGTCGCTCTCAGCTTCCAGTCCGCAGAGCCCTGTACAACCGGGCCAGAGCAAGAGGCAAGGCAAGCAATGAACCGCACGGCATTTGAAAAGGAAAACGAAAACCGCCTTCTTGACATGATTGTGCTCATAGACGATATGATTTGCAGACCACAAGATTATACATGAAAAATAAGAAAAAAAGGTAAGAAAAAAGATGATATACATAGGAAATCCGAAGAGATCTACAAAATAAGAGCCAGAACAGTAAGTAGATTGAGCAATGTCACAGGATACGAAGCCAATGTACAAAATCAATTTCTTGTCTTTAAACTAGAATTAGTAAATGCAATTTAAAACACAGAACCATTTACAACAACACCCTAAAGCATAAAATACTTAGGGATAAATTTATTGAGAGATGTGTAAGACCTCTTCCCAGAAATCTATAAAACGTAACCAAAAGAAATTACAGACCTAAATAAATGGAGAGATATCCCAAGTGATAGACTGCAGTATTGTTAAGATGACAATTCTCCCCGAATTGATTTCTCTATTCAATGCAATCCTAGTAAAAAAATCCCAGCAGGACTTTTTGGTAGCATCTGACAAGCTGATTCTAAATTGTATTTAGAAAGGGAAAGGACCTAGAATAGCCAAACAACACTGAAAAATAAGAACAGAGTTTGTAACTTGCTCTGTCTGACTTCAAGACTACTTATAAAGCTGCAGTTCTTGAGAAGATATTGGCAAAAAGATGGACAAATAGGACAATGGTATCAGAGATTCCAGAAATAGAACCCTACTTTTGACAAGGGTATCAAAAACTATTCAGCAGGGAGAGGAAAATCTCTCTGTGGCTCTGGAACAACAGAAGATTCACATGGGAAAAGAAACTTGTCCCCTACCTTGGACATACCCAGATATTAATTCAAGATAGACCAGAGTCCTAGATGCTAAAATAAGAACTAAACAGCTGGGAAGCAGATGTGGCTCAAGCAATTGAGCACCTGCCTACCACATGGGAGGTCCTGGGTTCAGTTCCTGATGCCTCCTGGAGAAGACAAGCTGGCATGGCAAGCTGACACCAACAAAATGACTCAACAAGGAGACACAAAGAGGAAGGACATGGAGAGACACAACAAAGCAGGGAGCTGAGGTGGCTCAGGCGATTGAGCACCTCTCCCATATGGGAGGTCCTGGGTTCAATTCCCAGCCTCCTAAAGAGAAGACAGGCAGAGTAGCACACAGGAAATGGACACAGAGAGCGGACAGCAAGCAGTGAGTGCAAACAACTAGGGTGGGGGGGGCAGAGAAGGGAGGGGGTAAATAAAATAAATCTTAAAAAAAAAACTAAACAGAACAGCTCTGAGAAAAACACACAGGAAGATAAATCTTTGTATTCCTGGGACAGGCAAAGCTGTCTTAGAAGGGCTGCAGAAAGCACTAACTACGAAGGAAAACAATGAGAAAATGGACATCGTCAAATGAGGAACTTCTACTCATCAGTCACTGTTCAGAAAATTAGTATGCAAGACACACAACAGGAAAGTGTTAACACGGATACCTAGCACAGACCTTGTAGCCCTTGCACAAATAATCTCTGCATCTCAATAATGAAAGGCTCCACAGCCCAACAAAAATATGTATCACAATTTGGCTAGACACTGCCCCAAAAGAGATAGGAAATGCCGTAAGTACACGGAAAGCGCCAAACACACTGGACAAGGGAGAAGTGCAAACGGAAATACTGTGAGATGACAACACACCAAAACGAACGAGGCCCACACCACACGCGGGATGCTCGTCGAGTGCTGGGGGAGGGTGAAAGTCCAACCACTTTGCAGAACTGGCAGATTCTTAGTAAGTTAAATACACCTTCACCCAGGAACCTGGCAATTCCAATTTTTGACACTTACCCCAGAGAAATGCAAACATGCTCTCAAAAAGCCTTGTGCAGGCCCCTTCTGCCCGCCCCCCCCCCCCGGCTGCCGCTGGAAGCGAAGGACACACGGAGGTCTCCCCGAAACAGCAGCTCCGGAACCCCCCCTTCCGCTGCAGCATCCCCCGGGCAGAGCAACCTGCGGCGACACCAAGGCAGAAACGGACATTTTGCTAAAGGTCCTGGGAGACGCCCCAACATGAAACGCAGGAAGGGGGCTGCAGCACGACCCAGAACCAAAAAGTTCCTTAAACCCACGGCCTCAGAACAGCTGTTGCTTTAGGGTCCTTCCCCAGACCAGGGAGTTGGACCGCCCGGTGAGTGTGTGGGCAGCGACGGGAAACTGGCCCGGCGTTCCTGCAAGTCTCAGGCAGGGGGACCAGCTACAGAGATCAACAGCTCGCAACCTAAAATCCATCCTCACGTAGGAAACACAAGCTCGAAACGTTCTGATGCTCGTGGCAAGAGGTTTAGGGAGCTGGTCTACTCTGTGGATCTGCTGCGGTTTATGTTTATGTAGAAAACAGCTGTAGGTAGAGTGCACGCACAGAAAACGTCACTTGCATTAACACACGGATCACTGTAAAATGTAGAGCACACCCATTGCTCCTGCTCTCCACAATCCAGATCTGCCTCCGCCAGACTGAAAAAGAGACTGTGTAAAGCTTCTTCATCGTCAGGTTCTCCAAATGCCTGTAATTGCTTACTGTAGAATTAGCCCTCCCCTGAATTTTTTTTGACTATACGAATGCATTTGCTAGAGCGTCCTTTTTTTCTTCTTCTCCTCCTGGGAAGTTCAGTTTGGCTGTGGGATACGCCTTTTTTATATTTATAGCCACTGTTTTCTTGGAAAACATCCGCCGGCTGGCTGCAGTTCTTACATTGACCAGACGAGGGCAGCCTAGCTGGCAGACCGCTTAGCAGTTGGGCTTCCCGTCTTTGCCAGGTGATAACGAGGAAAAGCTGTTTCTGCCAGTTTAGAGCAAGCACCTGCCAGGAGAGGAAGCATATGGACAAACTGGAAGACGACGTCAGAGGATAGGCACCGTTTACATGGATTGTTTCAGTGGGAAACAGGAGGAATTTTACAAACCCTAGACCATTGAATCGTAGTGCCTTTTCAGTCCTATCATTTAATGATTGGTGATCCCCTGGTAGAAGCACGTGTTCACCTCTCATTTACGCAGTGTCAGAAGCACGGATGGGCGGTCCTGGCACCGTCTTCGTGCTTTCATGCCTTCTTCCAGCTAGAAAGCCTTCCAAGAATGATTTGAAAAACACCTTGGGCTTTATGTGTATTTCATGCGATGACTAAAAGTGCACCATTTTTCTAATTCTATCAGATAGGAAATTGCTTGAAGTTAGACTTCACTTTTTATTCATTCTATATTGTGTTTGTAATGCATAATTTTAAAAAGCACTCCAATAAATGCTTTTTTAATGGAATGTCCAAACAGGTGAATGAATGTAAGGTGTATATTAGAAGAGCAAGTGTCTATTTTCAAAGACAACAGTGGGGAACAATAGGATTTTTTCAAAGTTTTGAACTGCACTTCTATACCTGAAATTGCTGAATGTGCTTTATGTTCCGTGATCTGCCGTACATTAGCATTATGGGATGCCATGGAACAATTCAGTTCACAGTGTTGAAATCATTGTTCAATTCTCATTTTCTGACCCCAAATATGAATTTTTGACTCCCATTATACCGACGACCCTGTATAACAAATGAATATAGCCAATTATTAGCCTGGAAAAATGCAGATTGAAATATGCAAATTTATCTATACAACTAAGTAAGAAATGTGTATAACTGCTGAAAACTGGAATGCAAGTATTCTTTTGGAGTCTTCTTTGACTTCCAACTTTTTTGATATAATTGTTGTTTTTGATCTAAATAACTTAGTTTATTAAACTAAGATTAGCTTTAACAAAGCCTCGTAGGAGAAATGTTCGTGTCGGCTTTATTCCCGCCAGCCAAAGGCTGGCCCAGCTGCCCCTCCAGGGCCAATGAATGCTCAGCTCAGGAAGGTCCTCAGCAAAAAAGACACAGAGAACAGCACACGCTGCGACGGAGGAGAACCTCAGATACGTCCCACCGAGCGAAAGGCGCAGGAAGGAGCGCTGGGATCGTTGGTACGAAGTTCTAGAATACGCCAACGACGTGGCGACGACAAGTAAGAACAAGGCTTCCTTCTTGGGGAGGTGCTGCCTGGGAAGGGGCGTCCCACGAGCATTGGCGTTTAGAGCCTCACCCTTGGGAAATGAGCGTGTCCCTGCGTGACGTACACCCCAGTGACATTTGTTTATAAAGCAGACCAAACCAGACGTGTAACAGTGTTTCACGTACACAAAACTCAAAACAGGCCCACCTGAGCCTTGTTTAGGGACGTGGGTGACAAGCTGTAAAGAGACGGGAGAGCATGACGACAGCACAAACCAGGGCAGCGGGCAACCTCGGGCGGCGAGAGGCGGGGCCAGGCAGGCCACACGGAGGGCTTCGGTGGGGGGCTGGTCTCAGGTCCTCGGCCACGTCGTGAGAGCCCAGGGCCGCCCACGGTCATAAGAACGTTAGAGAAGCGTGAAGGAGGGGAGCCCGTGCCGAGGCCTGAGCGCGGCTGCCCGAGGACGCGCAGCTCCAGGTCTTCCTGTTCCCTGGGTCGGGGCGCAGGGGCTGCCGAGGGGCGTGTGAGACAAAGCGGGGCGTCACTGCGGGCTGGGGTCCAGGCCGCACTGCTGGTGAGGGGTGGCCTCTGGCCCCGTCCACGAGCCCTGCAGGTGCGGTGGCCGGCGGTGACCAGCCTCTGGCCCCATCGAGGAGCCCTGCAGGGCACAGTGACAGGCGGTGACCGGCCTCTGGCCCCATCCACAAGCCCTGCAGGGCACAGTGACTGGCGGTGACCGGCCTCTGGCCCCATCCACGAGCCCTGCAGGTGCGGTGGCCGGCGGTGACCAGCCTCTGGCCCCATCGAGGAGCCCTGCAGGGCACAGTGACCGGCGGTGACTGGCCTCTGGCCCCATCGAGGAGCCCTGCAGGGCACAGTGGCCGGCGGTGACCGGCCTCTGGCCCCATCGAGGAGCCCTGCTGCGTGGTCACCCTGAGCTCCCTACGGCAGTGGAGGGTGGCCCTTCCTGATCGTCCCTCTTTCTGCCGTGTGACAATGTACAGGCCGCGTTCCCGTAAGGATGTTGGTGCCTCGAGGTGGCGTTTGGGGCTTCCCATCCCCTCCGGTCCCTCCTCCGTCCTGGGCGGGGTGGCAGCTTGCTCCAGTGCGTGGCTCGGGTGTGGTTATAACTGTTCTTGGAGATGTTTCTTTATGACGTTAACTATCCCAATTTCTCAAAATGTCAAAGGAAAACCAGAAGCCCACGGCCTTGGCAAAGCGGCCCGAGAGCAGGGGAAGCGCAGAGGTCAGCGGCCGCCCAGAGCCATCGGCGGTCACCAGCTCTGAGGGCAGCCCCGGCGCTGCCCAGGCCCCGCCTCTCCGCACAGGTGCGCGGGCGCGTCACTGAGCACGCACCTGCCGAAATCCTTGGAGTTGGAGAGCCAGCGTCCTGAAAAGCCAGAACCCTGGACACGGGGCTTCCACGGGGAGGACGCGGCTCCCAAGGGAGCTGGCTGGGGCAGAGTCCATCGTGAGGGCAGGAAGAGGTTGGCCATACGGACACGGCACGGGGAGGGCGTCTCTGGAGGACCCCGAGGTTCCCAGGCCCCGCAGGACCCCAGCTCCCGGGCTCGGGGTGCATGCGCTGCGCAGGGCGGCTGTGCTGGTCGGAGCGGCTCCATCCGCAAGGTCACAACACAAGGGCGCTCCTTGGGGTGGCGGAAGAGCTTCTGGAACGGGTGGTGGCGATGGTAGCACAGCAACGAGCCTAATTACCGGCTTGATGAATTGATGGTTAAATTGAATTGATGAATTGATGGTTAAAATGGTACGTTGTATATATGTTACCACACTACGTAACAATTTAAAGTAAAGCGCACGCATCGACTCACGCACTAGGAGCTGGGACGCAGAGGTTCCCGGGCGCGTCCTCCCTGCCGCCGCCACCTCCCCCTGGGTGGCGCCGTCGTCCAGGCAGGAGGGGACGGACAGTGGCTGGCAGCCCCGGTGGACCTCCCGGCTCCAAGCCCACCTGCGCCAGGAGGGCCGCCCTTCCCCACCGGTTCCCACAGAAGTCCTGCCGGCACCTGCCGGCCACGTGGGCTGAGAACAGGGGTGTTTCCAGGAGAAACCCGGGCCGCGCGCACCCAGGGGGCTGGCCCGCAGGTGTCCACTCTGGGACCCGCGTGTGGGACGAGCTGCGCGTCTGGCCTGGTGTCTGCTCCAAAAGCAAATTCAAGCGACTTTGGATTATCTGTTTTTTCAATGTAATTCATCTTAATTAACACAGAGTCAAAGGAGTGGGAATCAGGCTTTTGGCCAGTTCTGGAGTGGGAATCAGGCTTTTCGGCCACCTGCACGCCCGGGGGACCTTCGTCACTCGCGCACCTGACGGCGGACGGACCAGACGCCACACGCGGCTCTCGCCTCTGCGCGGACAAGCCCCTGACTGCCTGGAGCTTCCTTTCTAGAGGGGCGCAGTGAGAACACTGATGTGCCGGGAGGTGATGGCTGGGGGAAACCCAGGCAGGTGGAGGGCGTCAGCCAGCGCGGGCCCTGGCGGGAGAGCACGGTGGGCTGCAGGCCTGGCCGCCGAGGTGACCCGGGGGGGACCTGGGGAGGTAGAGGAGGGAGCCGCGGAGGGAGCGCGGTGAAGGCTGGGGCACTGCGGCCGTGAGAAGTGGTCATCGCCCGGGCGAAGGAGGCAAGCAAGGCGCGAGGGGCTGGGCTCAGGGACCGCCACCCCGGGGCCACGCGGGCGCCCCGCTGGCCTTTCAGGCGAGAGTGAAACCCGTGGCCGGGTGAGCCGCACGGGCGCCCACCTTCCCACGCGAGGCGGCCTGCTCCTGGCCAGGGAGGGCTGGGGGCTCTCGCCCACTCCCCTTCCCAGCGGACTTGCCCCTCTCCTGCCCCTCAAGGCCCTGCGCTCCCCTCTAGCCGTGAGTCCGCGTTCCGGCCCCGCCCGCTCCTCCCTGTCCTTACCTGAGAACAGTGCCTGCGCGGCTCGCACTTGGGGACTGAGCGGAATTGTGCCCTCCCGGGCCACCCTCGACGCCGCCGTGCGCATCCCCAGTCTGCCATGAGAATGGTCTCCGAAAACGCACACCTGATCTCTCCACTCCCACACGCCCTCTGCGGTTTCTTGTGTCCTTAGGAGACGTCCAGTGTCTTCACGTGGCCTCTGAGGCGCCCACAGTCTCAGTGTGGGCCTCCCCCGCTCCTCTCTGCACACCCTCTCCTGCCTGCTCACTCTGCTTCGCAGGTAACGAGAGGCTTCTTTGCCTTCAGTTCTACTATCGGCAGCCTTGGGACCTTTGAACAACTCTTCCTACGAGCAGGAGCACGCGTCCTCCTGCTTTTCCACCTCAGCTCATTGTCACTTCCTCAGGGAACTTTGGATGGAAGACAGTAAGCTGAGCAGAACTTAGGGGAAAGAAGCGTATTCATCATCTGTAAAGAAGAGTGAACAAACAGGAAAGGATGTACAAAGAGGATGGGTGGGTGGGTGGGTAGATGGATGGTGTATTAGCCAAAAGGGTGCTGATGCAAAATACCAGAAACTGGTTGGTTTATAAAGGGTATTTACTTGGGGTAGAAGCTTACAGATGCCAGGCCATAAGCATAAGTTACTCTCCTCACCAAAGTCTATTTCCACGTGTTGGGGCAAGATGGCTGCCGACGTCTGCAGGGCTCAGGATTCCTGGGTCCCTCTGGGCTCAGCTCCTCTGTTTCCTCCACAAGGTCAGCTGTAGACTGTCAGGTGAACGGTTCTGTCTCTCCCAGGGGCTCCAGCTTAAGACTTCAGCATCAAACTCCAACATCAAAACTACAACAGGGAAGGGGATTTGGCTCAATGGATAGAGCATCCGCCCAGCACATGGGCGGTCCAAGGTTCAAACCCAGGGCCTCCTGACCTGTGTGGTGAGCTGGCCCATGAGCAGTGCTGATGCGCACAAAGAGCGCCATGCCACGCAGGGGTGTCCCCTGCATAGGGGATTCCCATGCGCAAGAAGAGCACCCCGTAAGGAGAGTTGCCCTGCGTGGAAAAAAGCGCAGCCTGCCCAGAAGTGGTGCTGCACACACGGAGAGCTGACACAGCAAGATGATGCAACAAAAAGAGACACAGAAGAACACACAGCGAATGGACACAGAGAGCAGACAATGGGGCGGGGGGGAAGGGGAGAGAAATAAATAAAAAATAAATCTTAAAAAACTACAACATTAAGAACTCTCTCATCAAAAGCTCCAACTCTGTTCTTGGCCTTGCCTTTTATCTGTGAGTCCCCACCCCTTGGTGGGTGGGGACCCAATGCCTAATGACGTGGCCCAATCAAAGCCCTAATCATAACTCAATCATGCCCACAATAGACCAGATTACAAACATAATGCAATATCTATTTTTGGAATTCATAACTATATCAAACTGCTACAGAGGAGTGGATGATGGGTGGGTGGATGGATGATGGGTGGGTGATGGGTGGGTGGGTGATGGGTGGGTGATGGGTGGGTGATGGGTGGGTGGGTGATGGGTGGATGGATGATGGGTGGGTGATGGGTGGGTGGATGATGGGTGGGTGATGGGTGGGTGGGTGATGGGTGGGTGGGTGATGGGTGGGTGAGCAGATAGATGATGATGGATTGGTGGATGATGGATGGGTGAGTAGACAGATGATGGGTGGAGGGGTGAGGGGTCGAGTGGCTGGCTGGATAGGTGGATGGGAGGGTGAATACGTGACTAAAGCAACACTTAGCTGAATTCTGTCCTTAGAAGGTGCAGGCCTTCTTTCTGTATTAGGTTCCTGAAGAGCTACAAGCATTTCTGGAAGCAGAGGTCAGTGAGCCCCCAACCAGCTCAACCGGTTCAACCTGGCTAAGTGGCACAAACACTGTCGTGACCTTGTCCCTCCCCAAGAACCTCCCCGGTTCTCCTTTGAGGGCCTTGGGGTGACAGCCCCACACCCCTAGTTTGTGAACTGAGCAGTCTCCAGCAGGGAGGCTTCAGGGTAAGAGCAGAGGCTCAGGACGCGCCACCCGGGGTCGCGTTCCGGCTCTGCGTTTCCTGGTGGACGACCAGGTGCTGACCCGCGCGTCTCGGGCCCCTGGCGTGTGGAATGGGGACTTGGGGTGCCAGGCTTCCTGGAGCACTTGGCGTCGGGGCTCCTCAGTGCAACACGGGCCGCACCAAACCTCTTGCCACGAAAGTGAGGACGTTGAGCAGCTGGGCTCAGCTCCCTTTCCGGCCCCTCGTCCACCGCGCGGTTACAGAGCTGAGTCCGCTCAGGCCACGCAGCGGCACATCGCCGAGGCGCCTCCCCCGCGCGCTCGTGCCCCACCGACCAGGCGCCTCCTCCGTGCGCGCTCGTGTCCACCGACCAGGCGCCTCCTCCGTGCGCGCTCGTGTCCCACCGACCAGGCGCCTCCTCCGTGCGCGCTCGTGTCCCACCGACCAGGTGCCTCCTCCGTGCGCGCTCGTGTCCACCGACCAGGCGCCTCCTCCGTGCGCGCTCGTGCCCCACCGACCAGGCGCCTCCTCCGTGCGCGCTCGTGCCCCACCGACCAGGCGCCTCGCCCGTGCTCTCGTGCCCCACCGACCAGGCGCCTCCTCCGTGCGCGCTCGTGTCCCACCGACCAGGCGCCTCCTCCGTGCGCGCTCGTGTCCACCGACCAGGCGCCTCCTCCGTGCGCGCTCGTGCCCCACCGACCAGGCGCCTCCCCCGCGCGCTCGTGCCCCACCGACCAGGCGCCTCCTCCGTGCGCGCTAGTGCCCCACCGACCAGGCGCCTCCTCCGTGCGCGCTCGTGTCCACCGACCAGGCGCCTCCTCCGTGCGCGCTCGTGTCCACCGACCAGGCGCCTCCTCCGTGCGCGCTCGTGTCCACCGACCAGGCGCCTCCTCCGTGCGCGCTCGTGTCCACCGACCAGGTGCCTCCTCCGTGCGCGCTCGTGTCCACCGACCAGGCGCCTCGCCCGTGCTCTCGTGTCCCACCGACCAGGTGCCTCGCCCCTGCCTCGTGCTTGTGTCACACTGACCAGGTGCTTTGCCCGTGCGCGCTTGTGTCCCACCGACCAGGCGCCTCACCGGTGCGCGCTCGTGTCCCACTGCCTAGGTGCCTCGCCCGCGTGCGCGCTCTTGTCTGTCTGGGGCGCCCTGCCCCAGCCCTCTCCCGCGGCAGGTGGCGCAGGCTGCGCTCCCGTGGGCCGGGTAGTGACCGGTGACTCGCTCGCCTCCTCTCGCCGCCCCACCCTCTCACCCTCGCCCTCTGGACGAGCTTCTCCAGGGCCTACGTTCTGCTCATTTTTTAATCCTCCTTCTCTAGAGCCAGCCCCAGGGACATTCTCGGCGTGGTTCCAAGGGTGCCAAGGGGTGGACTTCCCTTTGTGCCCTTAAAAAAAGTGGTTTAAACCGATTCTGTCTCTCCCTTCACTCATTATTCTTTTATTTTCTTTTTTTCCAGCATTTTATTATGAAGAGTTTCAAACATACAGGAAGGTTGAAAGAATTGCACGTGAGCACCCATATATCTGCCCCCTAGGAGCCACGATTTGCACATGGCGACACTTGCTTTGTCACTCTCTCCCCACCCCTCTCCCCACCCACCCATCTTCCTTCCTCCCTCCAGAGATGGCTCCCACATTTCTCTGTTGTCTGCTTGCTATTTGCTCATTGTATCTGCTCATTGTCTCTACTTGCCGTGTCTGCTCAATGTCTCCACTCGTTGTATCTGCTCATCTCCGCTTCTAGTCTGCTTGTTCTGTCCATTCATTGTCTGCTTGTCTTCTTCAGGAAGCACTGGAAACTGAACCTAGGACCTCCCGTGTGGGAGGCAGGTACCCAACTGCTTGAGCCACTGTTCCCCTCCATCTCACCTTCTGATGCGTTTTAAAGTCAGTTGTGGACCTCATTCTGCTGCCTCCCACACCCACACCTGCAACTGGCTCGTCACTAACTGGACTTTCTTTCTTGGGAGGAAGAGACAAAATTAAACACTCTGAGAAAGGCCGTGGTCTCTGGTGAACGTGGAGGTGACACACACCTGGGCCCCCACCCCCCATCTCGTGAGAGAACGGCCCCCGCCCAGGGCGTCCCGCCAAGCCCCTTCCTGGGCCATCCCCGTGCCCACGCTTGCTCCGTTCTTCCCCCTTAGATTAGCTTAGCCTGAAACTTCACACACACGGAATCCTGCAGGACGTGTTTGGAGCAGGCTCCCAAATCCCGCGGGTCACAGCTGGCTCGTATGTAGTGCCGCTGCCTGAACGTCCTGCTGAGGCGCGTGGAGCTCCTGCAGGTGGGGTCCACTGGGAACACCCGCTCTCCACGTGCTCTCACGGGGCTCACTCGCTCTCCTGCAGGCTCCTCAGAGGGCGTCGTGAGGGGCCACGTGGACGACCCCGGTTCCGGCTCCGCACCGAGGCCGGGGCAGGAGGAAGTCTGCCTCGCCCGCCGCCCGCGCAGGAAGCCCTTCAGAGGCGGCTGTGCAGCCCGAGCCGGACCACCGTGATCCAGGGGCTGCGGCAGGCCAGGGGGCCACGCCAGGACGCCCTGATGCGGGAAGCGGGCCCAGGAGGGGGGCCGCCTGGAGCTGGGTGCGGCCCCCCCGGGCGGCTGCTCAAGGCGGCCCCGGGCACTGCACCCCTTCAGTTCTGCCCCCGTGCCCTCGCCAGGGCCCCTCGCCCACTCCGTCTTCACAGCCCCCCGCTCCCCGCCGTGGCGCCCTTGCAGCCTCGTCCCGGGCCCAGGAGCTACAGTGGGTGAAGAGTAAATTCACCCGGGAGAGGAAAGGAGGACTGAGCGGCGGGACGGGGCGGGTCAGTGTGGCACTGGCTCCAGAACCACCCGGAAGGGGGCAGGGGCAGCATTTCCAGGGACGCCCGCTGTGCTCATTTTTCCCACCATCAGTTGGAGATGGGGTGCAGATGACCCCATGGGTAGGTGATGAGTGGCGGGTAGCAGCTGGCGGCTGGTGGGTGGGTGGTGGGTGGTAGGTGGTGGCTGGCAGGTGATGGGTGGCGACTGGTAGGTCGGGGTTGGTGGGTGGTGGGCAGCAGGCGGTGGGTGGCAGGTGGTGGTGGCTGGGGCGTGGTGGGAGGGTGGTGACTGGTGGGCGACGGGTGGTGGCTGTTGGGTGGCAGGCGGCAGTGGCTGGGGGTGGTGGGTGGGTGGTGGCTGGCGGGCAGCAGGTGGTGGCTGGTGGCTGGGGGTGGTGGGTGGTAGGCGGCAGTGGCTGAGGGGTGGTGGGTGGGCGGCGGCCGGCGGTGGCTGCCACACCAGTGCTCCCTGCGAGGCCCCCTTGGCCCCTCCTCGGGCAGGACACCCCCAGCCCGGCACTGCCCTGGCCAGCCCTGGGCGTCACGTGACTGTCCTCCAGCATCTACTTCCTGTTTTGAGAATGTCCAGGCAGGGCCGGTCTAGGGCCTTATCAGGGAATAAATGGCCTTTCCTTTCCACAGGATCCTGTTTCTTCACCAACCTGGACACGGAACAAGTACAAATCGGGGACATGGAGTGACGGCACATTGTTTACAATTCTAAATATTCCATCACCCTGACTCCTAAAAATAGCCCAGCGCGGGCGGATGGCGCTCGGCTCGGGGAAAAGTCCCTGTTTCCCTGGAGGAGGAGGGCGCACAGCCAGGCCGCGGGGGTCCCCGCCCGCTGGAGGACACTGCGTCCAGGGGCGCCCCTCTGGCTGACCCTCCGTGCCTGTGGAGGTGACGACAACTGCCAGGACGCCTCCATCTGCACCGCCCCGCGCAGGCGCCCCTGCGGCCACAGGGTCCTTCCCCTCCCCTGCGCTAACTTGGCTCCGGGGCAGCCCCCCGTGACCTCTCCAGTCACCTTCAGGTCTGACCCCCACCTTAACCCCTTCAGGGTCTCTGCGCAGCAAGGTCCTGGCCCCCCCCCCACGTGGGCTCTGAGTTGAAGCCCCTCCTGCTCCGGCCGGGCCCCGCTTTCAGGAAGCCCCGCTTGGCTCTCCTTCCTCTGCCACCCGCCCCACTCCATCCTCACCTGCAGCCCCCCCCCCAGGGCCCCCAGAGGAGGCAGCGGCGCGGGGCTCAGCGACCGAGGGGGGCCGTGCTCACCGCACCCCGCTGCTCCTGCGGGCTCCTGGCGAGCCCCCGCTGGCCTGGCCCTGTGTCCCCACTGCCCGCTCGGACAGATGCCTCCAGCCTCCTGCTCGCCCGCCTTCCAGCAGACCCCCGGCCCGTCTCCATCACCAGGGTCCCAGGAAACGGGGCCTCGGGCGTGCTGGCGCCCGCACGGCAGGCGGCGCTCCCCTCTAGGCTCTGGCAGGGCCAGGACACCAGGAGGCTGGCGAAAGGCCCTGGCGCCCCAGGCACGTCGGGCCCTCTCCAGGCGGGTGGCCCCGCGCTCAGAACGAGAGCCAGCGTCCCTGCTCGGGTGCCGCCACGGTGAAAGGCGGGGGCACAACCCGGCACACCGGCCTGGCTGCGCCTCCGTGGCCCGCTCGTGACACGCCAGCCAAGTCCGTGCCCTGAGGTTTCTGGTGCGTAGCCTTAGCAGGAAGGTTTCTTAGCTGCAAGCAGAGAAGCCAGGGCCGGCTGATGCAGGCAGGAGAAGAACTTCTGGAAAGAATGCTGGAGAGTGGACAGGAGGCGTGGACTGGGGGCAGCAGTGGGCCCACGGCCGCCCCAGCCGCGGAGGGCGGGAGGGGACGAGCCTCCCCGCTGCTGGCACTGCCCTCCTGAGGCCCCAGGCTGCACCTGAGGCTGAAGCCTGCGCCCGAGCCGCCCACTGGAGGTGAGGGCAGGAAAGCGAGGGGTGGCCCTTGGAGTTTCGCAGGCTCAGAATCTGGGGGCTCGAGCACCTCGCGGCAGGTCCAGGTGTTAGGGGCCAAAAAGAAACAAATAAACGTCCTCTCCACACTGTTGGAGAGACTGAGGACATTTTTGTGTTTTTTTTTCTGGCTCACTGAGTCTGCGTTTGGTATGTATGAAAGTGTGTGTGTGAGATTTAAGTCAGGAATGGGTATTGAGTTATTTTTTATGTTAAATAGATAATTTTCTAAAATTTAATCTGTCTGGCATCTCTTGAGATGATAAAAACTTTTTATTCTTTAATTGATGTAGATTTTCAGATATTAAACCTTACTGTGGCAGTTTGAGAAGTTTGTGAACAGGCCCGTTCCGCAGGCGCGGTGCCCTCTGACTCTGCTCGGTTCAGCTGCGCTGCCTGTGATCACGCCAAGATCAGGCTCTGACCGGACCCCTCAGCAGGGTGTAGCTCAGCGTCCCGGCCCCTCGGTGGGCTGTGCAGACGGACGCTCCAGAAGACACACAGAGGAAGGCCCAGGAAGAAAGAGCGCTCCACAGACACAGCAGAGGAGAGGGCTTGGTCGTTCGGTCCTGCCTAGTGGCAGGAAGGAGAAGCTCAAACAGCCAGCGCCCCGGGGAGAGCCGAGCCGTTCGCCTGTGGTTTGCAGCTGAAGAGACAGGGCCCTGAGCGGCTGAGCAGGCCCGGGAAGGAAGAGCCCTGCAGCCTGCAGCTGAGGGCGGAGGAAGCCGGGCCCACGAGGCTGGAGAGGAGGAGGAAGGCTGAGCCCGACCTCGCCCGCCCTCGTGCCCCACACGTGGCTGCGGACTTGGGTGAGAAGGAACCTCTTACGGGACCTTGACTTGGACTCTTCAGGGCCTTGTGACTGTGAGCTTCTACCCCAAACAAATGCCCTCTATAAGAGCCAAGAAATTTCTGGTACTTTGCATCAGCACCCTTTTAGTTGGCTAATACACTTACATTCCCAGAAGCGACCTTACAGGGTTATGATGTTTTAATCATCTTTAGAACTAATATTTGCTAATATTTTATTTAGTATTTTTCATGTCGTATTAGTTAGCCAAAAGGGTGCTGATACAAAGCACCAGAACTCTGCTGGCTTTTATAAAGGGCATTTGTTTGGGGTAGAAGCTCACAGTCACAAGGCCCTGAAGAGTCCAACTCAAGGTACCGTAAGAGGTTCCTTCTCACCCTAGTCCGCTGCCACGCGTGGGGCTCGATGGCGGGCGAGGTCGGGCTCAGCCTTCCTCCTCCTCTCCAGCCTCGTGGGCCCGGCTTCCTCCGCCCTCAGCTGCAGGCTGCAGGGCTCTTCCTTCCCGGGCCTTCTCAGCCGCTCAGGGCCCTGTCTCTTCAGCTGCAAACCATCAGGCGAACGGCTCAGTTCTCCCCGGGGCTCCACCATCAAAACTCAACTCCGTTGCTCTCCTTCTCCATGATTTGCTTCCCTGTCTTTGATTGAGCATCCGTTTATACAGCTCACAAAGTGGGGGACTCCAACCAAGTCACCCTCAGGACATGGTCAAACAAAAGCCCTAATCTTGATTTAATAAAAAGTGAAACCTCTGAATCTTATTCAACCTATTATACCCAGGGGAACAGACCAGTTCACAAACATAATCCAATATATATTTTTGAAATTCATAAACACCAAACGCCACACATGAATATTCCTAAGTGAAACTGGTCCAATGTTTATTTCTTAATATGGTCTCATTATCAGATTTTGTTGTCAGTATTCTACCAACCTGATCAAATGAGTTGGCAAAATCTCTGTGTTCAACTACACCCTGACAGTAACATGGAAATTGTCCACACCTTGAAGGTTTGGCAGACTCATCTATAAAACAACTCATCTATAAAAAGCTCATCTATAATTAAACCACCTAAGCTTGTTGTCTTCCCAGGGAGTAGAATTTTACTTTTTCTTTTTTTTTCTCTCTCTGCAGGTTTTCTACCTCCTCATGAACCGGTTCTGATAATTTATGCCTTCCTAGAAAATAATTCAGTTAAGTTTTATTCGTATAAAGTTGTAAAGTTTCCTCTGGATTTGTAATTATGTCCCCTTTATCATTGAAAATATAATTATCAATACATTTTGGATTTAAAGAAGACAACTATTTTAACTCATTTATTTTAATTTTTATTAATTTCTTCTGTTTTATTTAGGTTCACTTTCTTTTCCTAGTTTTTAAATACTTCATTTATTTTATAGCTTCTTAAAATGAATTTAATGTTAATAATTTTCTGCATAGCACTATGTTCTTTTTAATGTTTTTTAGAATACTGTTAATTTACAGAGAATTGTGAAAATAACACAGAGTTCCCGTATATCCCACATCCAGTTCCCCTGTTATTACATTCATTGTCATTAAGGAACCCCTCCTGATACGTTAATAACCCAAGTCCTTGGTGCACCCGGGTTTCCTTAGCTGTGGCCCGCATTTCGTCACCGCCCCTGCAGGCTCCTCTGGGCTGTGTCCGCGTCTCCACTGCTCGTGATTTTGATGACCGTGACAGCTTTGCAGATAGTCAGGACTTTTGTTGGGGTTTCCCTGAAGCAGGCAGAGCGCTGCTTCCATCACAGCACATCCAGGGGCCTGGCCCGGCGAGCGTGGCTGTCCTCTTGTCCCCGCGTCCTGACCTGGCGAGCGTGGCTGTCCTCTTTGTCCCCGTGTCTATCCAGGCTGAGCGTGGCTGTCCTCTCGATCCCCATGTCCTGGCCTGGTGAGCATGGCTGTCCTCTCGTCCCTGTGACCTGGTCCAGGCTGAGCGTGGCTGTCCTCTTTGTCCCCGTGTCCATCCAGGCTGAGCATGTCTCCATCTGTCTCCAGGCTCCTGTGTAATGTGGTAAGTTTTGGCATAGGTATGCATCCTCTTTAAATATGTGCAGTTTACTGGATATTAATTATCCCCCAATAAAGCTGTTTCACAACAGTGTAAGTTGAGGGCGCCCAGTCTGCCAGGCATGGACCTTCCGAGCTGCTGCATCTTCTGTCCCCTGGTGCGCGGCTGCCGCCCATCTGTTTCCAGGGCACGATCAGCTCTGGACCACGAGGCCCAGCTCCAGCTCTCCCCTGGACTGTGGGTTTATTCTCTTGTATTTCTTTATTCTCATTTCAGTTGGATTTTGAGAGGAAGGCAGAGCTCAACAGTATGGTCCATCTGCCATCTTCTTCCTCAGTTAAGTTTTCATACATATTGATTTTTTTCCCTTCATTTATCCTTTTAAAAGTTTTATTGTGAAGAATATCAAACATATAAACACAGACGGAATGAAATAAACACTTAAGTACTTATCACTCAGCTTCCATAATTCACGGCAAATCTCGTTTCGTCTGTACCTCAAGCCTCTACCTCCCACTTGTGCTATTTCGAAGCAAATCCCAGATAGCATATTACTTTATCATAACTATTTCAACATTCATTTCTGAAACGTGATAACTCTTAAATGACCACAATACTGTAATCACATCTAACAGTAATGAACAATAACACTTTCAAGTTTTCAAATACCCACTTTGTGTTCAAATTCCTAATTCTTTCCTTCTCTCTCTCTTAAAGTTTAAATCTGGAAACAAATTCATGTCTTTTCTTCTCTTGCATTTATTCCGTTTTCCTGCTGTCTGCATCTTGCTGACTTGGCTCCATGGGGCCATTTTCTGTGTTCCTCTCTCCTGAATTTTCTGAACTTGAGTTAGCTGTAGAGACTTGATTAGACCCTGGCTCTTTTTTTTTTTTAAATTAGAAGAGTTGGAGGTTTACAGAAAAATTTTATGCAGAATTAGATTCAATTTGGGGGGAATGGGAAGCAAAATTATTTTGTAGGTTGTGTTAGGTGCTTCTATCAGGGTTAGGCACAATTTCTGGTTGTCAGTTTGAGGTTCTTAGCAGCTGTTTGTGATCAACAGCTAGACTCACTGATTCATGAGGGGCTGCAGAATCATGATATTCTAATTCCCTCGTTTTTTCTAAATTCCTTAACTGGAATACCTCTGTAAAGAGACATTTTCCCTCACCTACAAACAGGTTCCTACCCAGTGATCTTTATTTCTAAATTATCTGCAATTTTTCTTTTTTTAATAATCATTTACTGCCCCTGCCCCCTTCCCCCATCCCCCAGGATGGCTCCATCTGTTTGCCTGTCGTTTTTGCTCATTGTCTGCTCATTTTTTCTTTAGGAGACACTGGGAACCAAACCTGGGACCTCCCATGAGAGAGGGGGGTGCTCAGCTGCTTGAGCCGCATCTGCTCCTCTGCAATTTCTTTTATTTTTCTTTGATAAGAGCAGTTGAGGAGGGCGTCATAATTTGCAATTTGAATGATTTGGGGGTCTTTCCTTTTGTATTTAACATCCAGAATTACACTGTATTTAGAATGCAGCCATATAATTTCTACTTTTGAGAATTTGAAAAATTTTAAGTGACCCAATACACAGTCCAGTTATTTAAAAAAAGATGCATGGGTGTTTGACAAATGCATAGTCTCTGTGTGCTGCTATTTTGGAAATTCATGTAAAAACGTGAGATCAAGTTTGTTCAATGTTATTTAAATCTTCAAAGCCTTGCCATTTCCCCCTTTCCTATTGTTAGTTTTCTTTTTTTCCTCTTAAGCTGTTTGAAAGCTAAAGGCCTATATAGCGAGTCTTCTAGCGATTATTTTCCTTTTTCAGAAAATACTTTTGCTATCAACATATTTCTTTATGTGTCAGTTATCTATAATCTCCCCTGCCTGAACAAAACAAGACACAACACACGTTTGCTGTCTCCCCCAATGTTAACTGACATCCTCTCAAACTTCAGTACAAGAATATACGTACTTTTCATTCATTCTATTTTCTTAAGAGTGGTTTAGTATAACCGCCTTAGGCTTCCGGGCCACATTAGCCACAGACATTTTAAACCTGCTGGGGAGGGGCAGAGAAGCTGGAGGTGTACGGGAGGCAGCCCCGGGGCTGTGTCCCCGGTGGCCTCTCTCATCGAGGGTCTGATGTGAGAGCCCCCTGCCCAGGACAGGTCTCCACCTCCTCTTGGCAGACTGCCTGGTGTGGGCGGGGAATTTTAGGCCCCACCTCCTCTCCCACCTGCTATCAGGGCCCAGACTCCCTCTGCCCAGCCCTCTACAGGTCCAGGGTCCTGCTGCTGCCCGAGGTCCCATTTTCCTCTAATTAGTCCCTTTTTCTCTCTCAGGAAGGGCCACCTCCCACGGTAGCCCTGCAAAGCAGCAGCAGAGGGTCCGTTAAAATCGTCATTGGGGGCAAGCAGGCCTTCCTTGACGGGCCTTGCGCTCAGCCCCTGCTGGAAGTGGCTTCCTGCTCCTTCCCACTGTACCCCGCTGCTTCCAGGCCAGCTCCCCTGGGGGGTGTCCACGCACCTGGCCCCCCAGTGTGCCAAGTCCCCCGCCCCCCCAATCCTGGCCCACTGAGCATCGCTCCCACTGTCCCTGCGTGGATGCGGGTACTTCACCAACGGCCTGCTATCCGAGGAAAGTTTGAAATTTCTTTTAAAAAAAAATATTTTTATATATGTTATATCGGTTGCTGGGGAGGACTGCGGGGCACCCGGCTGGGGCATGGTCTTGGGGGCACGGGTGAGGGATCCCCGGAGGGGGGGAGGGGAGGGCGCGGGCTGGCGGCGCGCCCTGGCCGGGCTGGGTGCCCAGCAGCCCCCTCCCGCGAGTCGAGGCCGGCGGGGGAGGGGCGCCCTGCGGTTGTCCCGGGTCACCACGGTGCCCCCCACCTGGCACCTGGCGGGGTTCTAAGGTTGAACTAGTGGGCGCGACGGCCGGAAGCCCCGAGGAGCGGCGGCTCCCTTCTCAGACACCTCAACAGAGCAGGGGCTCCCCTGGGAGAGCGCAGCCCCCGGGGCCCGCGGTCTCACCCGCGACCGTGACCGTGACCTGCGGCTGGGGGTGAACCCGCAGGCCCTGGAGGTCACCGAAGGCCCCACGCCAACGGGCTCTCTAATGCCAGTAGCTAAGTAGCTGTTTGCCCTACCAATGCCTCAGTTTCCCCACCCACAGGGAAAGGCCAGCCTGCCTTGGGGGGAGGCCCGCAGGCGTGGGGGCACCCACTGGCGGGCCTCTGTGGGAGAAGAGTCGGCCCAGGGGCCGCTCCACGCCCACCGCGTCTCTCCCACCCTCACTGCCCACTCCCGAGACGGGGCGCTGAGGCCTGCTCCCGCGACCCGCAGTTGCCTGCCCAGGAGACCCGCCGGACCCGGGCCACCGGGTCGCCAGACCCCAGTCCCTGGACCCTCGCCCCCGGCCCCGGCCCTGGGCCCCCAGCTCTCGGCCCCGCCCCCGGCCTCCGCCTTCCCAGCCTCGGCTTGACCCCGGGCTGTCGCAAGCCCAGGCCAGGAGGAGACCCGCCCCCGCCCCCGCCCCCGCCCCCGCCCCCGCCCCTCGCTCCTCCCCCGGCGACCCCCCCCCAGCCCCGCAGCGCACGCGCCGCACGCACCGCACGCGCCCCGCGCAGGCCCCGCCCACGGCCCCTGGGCGCCGCCGCCCGCACCCCCGCGTTCCGGCGCACTCGGTGGCCGCGCCGCCCGGCTGACGCGTCGCTGCCCGCCCGCGGCTCCTGCGCCCCGCACCTCGCTCCTCGCTCCGGCTCGTCGGCCTCGGAGGCGCCGCCGCGGCCCTGCGCAGACCCGGCCGGCCGCAGCCTCCTCGGCGCCATGGCGCAGAGCGGCGCCCCCGGGCTGCAGGAGGAGAGCCTGCAGGGTAGGGCCGCGGCCGGCGGGGCGCGGGGGCCGCGGGGGTCGGGGAGGTCGAGGGGGTCGGGGGGGGCCGCGGGGGACCGAGGGGGCCCGGGGAGGCCGCGGGGGGCCGAGGGGACCCGGGGAGGCCGCGGGGGGGGCCGCGGGGGACCGAGGGGACCCGGGGAGGCCGCGGGCGGCCCGGGGAAGCAGCGGTGGTCGGGAGGTCAAGGGGACCCAGGAAGGCCTAGGTGGACCTGGGGAGGCCGAGGGTACTTGGGGAGGCAGCGGCGGTCGGGGGGCCGAGGGGGGACCTGGGGAGGCCGTGGACCCCGGGGAGGCCGCGCGTCCCCGGGGACGACGTCCTGGGCGGCCTCCTGCTGTTGGTGCAAGATTAAATTGCTCGCCATTTAAGGGCTAAATTAGTTGCGCCCCTCGTTTAGGATCCATCAGGGAGACCCTGTAAGAGGCGTCTTTGTCTTGGGGTTTTCTGAGTGGGGCAGAGGTGGCGCCCGAAAGCCGCCGGGTGAGTGTCACCCTAAGTGCGGCTGCGCAGGGGGGCCCCGTTGCTGCGCGGTGAAGGGGTGCAGGTGTGGGGTGCAGGTGTTCGGAAACGGCGCGGCCGCGGCGGGCGCCTCGGCTGGTTCGGCTCTGTACAGAGGACGGTCGGGCCGGGGTGCTGCGGTCACGGGCGCGTCTGCTCCCCTGCCGTCCTGTCTCGGGCTGGCTGCGACGCCCTTTGAAAAGGGACACCTGCCGGCCGGAGCCGCCCGCGTGGGCGGCGCGTGGGCTTCGGGAGCCGCCCCTCGGACCGGGGGCACGCCTCCGCGGACCCCCTGCTTGGGTGCGACCCTGGCTGGGTACTACCCACCTTTCTTAAGTTCTTGTGTGCAGGTAGAACAACTTAAATTCCACATTCGAGTAAAATCTCTATGTTTTATTTTCACATTGTGTAGTTTGGGCCAATATTGAGTTCAGAAAACGAGCCAAAGATGTTGCAGATTTAATTTTATGGGCTTTGATTTTTGAACCATTAATATTTTCACTTCCTGAAAGAGGAAGGAAGGGGGGCCGATTTAGCAGTGTTAGGGCCGTTGCTGCTACTTCTCAGCAGATGGACAACTTTAAAAAATGGTGTAAGTATGTAGTCAGGTTTTTTTTGGTAAATGTTATGTTCCATTTCTGCTGAAGGATCATTGCAACCAAAGATTAAAAGTTGACTTACAGGCTTTAAAAAATGCCAAAGGGCACGTCTGACCTAGAGCCCAAATTTGCCTGTACCCCAGGCAAGTAGGCACAACGCCTTTTTCCCTGTGGCCCCCTGTGCCAAGGGCCCAGGAGGCAGCTGCGGCCGGGCAGCTGCTGACCTTTGTACTCGGCCGGAGGTCGGGCCAAGGGGGCGTGCACCGGGGCTGTGGAGGGGCCTCTGAGAACCTTCCCGAAGATTGCGAAAGTCCTTGTAAAACCAGCCCTCTCAGAAGACTGCGAATTGTCACACTTGGCTTGCTGAGCCCTCACAACAAGATTTTACTAGGCCAGATTTAATTAGCTCATTGTATCGCGTATGGGTTTAAACCTAGGTCCACATTTTATAATCCTGTGACTCAGATCTTTCATTTTCAGTTTAACAGGGATAAATTCCCCGTTCCAGGTAGATTGAGGGAGGTTTTCTCTTTGTCATTAAGATCCAGTGGATGTTTTGTAAATCTTTTGCCTTAAAAGCACGCTTTTCTAATGATCAGACTACATACGTCCTTTCTAACGGTGCCTGTCTTGCTTCTTGGGTCAGGCATTGAACCTCGCGGGCAGTGTCTGGGGGATAGTCGGGGTCCCCCGAGGCGCCAGCTGGCACCTCGGTCCTTGATTTGCAAACCAGCCTGCTGAGTCATGGGTAGCCAGCGTGCCAGAAAGGGTTTTGTTTGGCTGTATTGCCCCTTCTATAAAAAGATGCCACCCGCAGAGCGGAAGTCCGTGGGACGCTCCCCTGGCCGCGCTCTGACTGTACGTGCCTCCAGACACGCGCCCCAGGTGGGCCGGCGCCGCCCGCCACGTGAGTCCACGTCGCGCGCCCGCCCGCGGCCCTCCCCTTGCTGTGCTCTGGCTGGGGAAGCCTTGGCGGCCCAAGCCCCGCCCCGAGCAGCGCGCACTCTCCCTGTCCCGCATTGGGTGTCCTCTGACAGGCGTTTTCGCCGAGGAGCCAACGGGTAGCACAAGGGCATCTGTCCCTTGCCCTGGAAGCCCCTGACTTTGGGGTCGCGCGCTTGCCAGTCTTCTCTCCAAGGTAGTCTAAGACGCAGGCGAGAGGCCAGCTTCTGCCTCTGTGGCCGTGGGAGCCCTGCCTGGGGCTCCAGTCTCAGCTCCAGGTGCACTGGCTCAGGAAGGAGCCGGAGTCCCAGCCCTTACTGCTCTCTGGTCACAGGCCACCTCCAGGGTGGAACGGTTCCAAGAGAAAAGTACTTGGTTCCGGAGGGGAGTTGTAGAATCAGAAGCTGGATTCCAGCCCATGCCCCTGAGCCTACAGGGGTGGGGATGACGCCGGGAGGCTAAGGGGAAAGTAGGGGAGGAGGAAACCTAGAGTAACTAGGGCAGGCAACAGACAAGACCCCAGGGGACGCCGGCGCTCCCGTGGACGCGGGGAGGCTGCGCGACCCCCTCCTGCTAGGAGTCCCCGAGCCACCCCCGGTGGCCCCTCCACCTACCTCATGGGGCGTCTAAAAGTGAAACCCCGGCTGCCTCCAGCCTGGCTGCCAGGGCGCAGCTCCCGTGTCGGTGGCCTTGGCGCCTCTGGGCTCGGCAGCGCCTGTCAAGGAGTCCTCACAGGTTACACAGCGTCTTGGGCAGCCCTGGGGCCTCGTGGCTGTGACACATTCGGCGGTTGCATGTTTGCGTGCCTGCTCTGCTCCTGGCCGTGCGTTATCACAGTTGGAGCTTTTTCAAAATATATTTGTCTGGGTGGCCAGGCTCCTGGAGAGCCTTGAAAAAGCACCTCTTCACAGCAGGGCCGCCCTTGGCCCCTGCTGCGGTGGCCTGGTGTCGAGGTGCACAGGGCGCTGCGGGCACTTGGGCAGTGGAGGTGGACAGCGCCTGTGCCCGGCTGTGCCTGGCTGTCGCCGTGCGGGCAGGAACTGCTGTGGGCATCCGGCGAAGCTGGAGGTCAGATAAAGTTTTCTTTCTTATTTTTTAACAAATGAGGGAATAAATGGAAACTAAGAGATGGGTTGTGAACCCAGAAGTGTTGGAATATAGGTAACTTTTATCGTGGTAACCTCCATACAACACATTTCCCATTTTTAAGTGTACAGTTACGTGCTGTTAATTACATCGACAGTGTTGTGCCTCCATCCCCCCCATCTGTTACCAAAACTTTCCCATCACCCCAAGCAAACCCTGAGGCGTGCGCTGCATCGTAACTAACCGTGAAGTGGTGGGTCCCTTCCTTTTTGGACGTGATCTAGCTGTTTATAGCCCAGGCTTCCCTTGAGGCTCCTCTACCTTGTTCAGAGGGGGTGAAATTGGCTGGTCTGGCTTGCTCTGTGACCTCGTTAGCAATGTAAATTATGAGGAGGAGAGGGGTGGCAAAGAGGAAACCAGGAGAGGCGCCTAAACTGAAAGCAGGCCCGAGGCCTCGCCTGGGAAAGGCAGCCGCGTCTGCTCCTTTCTGGGGCTTAATTATACCAGAGTGACTTGAAATCAGTTACCTGCGATTGAAGGAAGAGTCCTAGGGTCATTAAGCAACCTAAGGCCCATTGCTTTTTCTTAAGCAAGATATAAGTATAATAACAGCACACATTGCTTCATTTTCCAGGAAGTGTGCTTTCTGTGCACAGATGTGGCAGGTTAATAATAAAACTCTTGTCCTTTAGTAAATTATTCTTTGGAATATTTATGTTCTTATTCAGTTAAACCAAAAGGAGTTTCATGGTGAATGAACTCCAGAGTAAAACTCAGCACATTATTTAATAACTGTTTTTACTAGATATCAGAGGTTGAAGTAGCACTGTGACTAACATGTATTAGAAATGAGAAAATAGAAGGATAAATGCAATATTAAATCATCTTAAAAGCAGTTTTCTTTGTTTATTTTGAAAACGCCTGATAAGCACTTGATTCTTTGGACTGAAACTTTGGGGTCCAGAGCCTTTCGCTGGCGACGCTCCGGCATGGAACTTGCTTCTCTGCTGGAGGCCGAGGCTCCCCCCGCCAAGCTCCTCTCCAGTGGGGTGTCCTGAGACCGCTGGGCAGCTCCTAGGTCTGGTCAAACCACGCCAGGCCTGGAACCTGAGTAATGTAGGGCGAGCCTAAAAACAAGGGAACTGCCCAGAAATACCGTGGAGGCTCAGGCCACAGGGCGAGCTGGACCCCAGGGAGGGGGGGCCCAGGAGAAGCCGAGGACAGGCGCGCACTGCCCGGAAGGCGGCGGCCTGCTGAGCATGGCGGGCGGCGCGTCTGTGGGGCTCGTGGCCTCTGAGGGGCAGGGCAGGGCGGCCGGCTCCTCACAGGACTCAGCCTCGGGACACTGACCCTGCTGGGCGGCCAGCACGGCCCGGCCCGTGGGGACGAGGAGGAGCACGCCTGCCTCTCGGAGCTCCTGTGGCCGGCCCGTTCTCGGCTACCCGCAGCCTGCCGAGGGAACCGCGCCTGCGCCGTGTTCCCGGCCCTTGACCTGCTTCACCTGAGCAGCGGGCGCGCTCCACGAGGGGCTGCTCGAGCCGCGGCGTGGCGCGGGGAGCTGCGCCCGCCTGCCTGTGCTTCCAGCTCACGGCACGGAGTGAAGAGTCGGCTGCTCCCCCTAATTGCATGGTGGTGCATCGTGTCTCGCTGGTTTAAGGACAGTAGCAGCTCAGGGTAATTATTATTGTACTTAATAAAATTATAGTGACTACAAAATTGGTTGATTGCGTTCTCCTAGTACATAAATTTCCCGTCTTTTGTACTCTGCCTTCTCCCTCTCCTGCAGTCCAGCCTCCACATACCTCAGAGTGACACAGACTCGCTAGAGAAAAGCAGGTCGATGACACAAAACAGAGAAACTGTCCTGAGCCCAGAAACAGGCCTAGCCGTATATGCACCTGATTTATCACAAAACCAAACGGGAAAAGAATGTTTTCAATAAGCGGTGGTGGGGAAGTGGAAAAACTTGCCCTCTGTGATCATACTCAAAGTAGTTCCAGGCAGGTTTTCGCTATAAAGGCGAAAGAATGATAATATAATAGCATATCTTCACGACCTTTTAACAAATAATTTCTTAAATAGGACAAAAATTGCTTAAAAGGAAACAGATTGATAGGCTGGAAATGAATATGAGAACCAGGAATGTCAGAGGACAGTGAAAGGCAAGCCTCGGAGTCAGTTACTTGCAGCACATTCAGTTGTATCTAGAACACAACTATAAATCAAGAGAAAAACCGACAACTCAGTAGAGAAGAGTAAGAAATATGAATCACAAAAGACAATCTCCACATGGCCAGTAAGCAGGAAAAGGTGTTGCGCCTCGTCGAACATGGGAGAAACGCCAGGTGAACAACCGGGAGAAGCCACCACTGACAGAGAACAGCTGAGACGAGAGGCCAGTGATGGGAGGCGTCGGGCTGGAAGCTGGCCCTGGCTGGAGCACGGTAAGGAGAGGCCTTCCTGCTGACACGCCTGCTGTCCAGCCCGGGCCCCCGCCCTGGGTTCACAGCCGGCGGAAACCTGTGCACCTGGTGGCCGCACACCTGCCCCCTGGAGTTCAAGTCCCCAGGTCCTGGGACTGTTGGCTGATTTGGAGGAAGGGTGTGACAGTTTGGACATGTTCTTGGACGAGTCCACGCCGGTGGGTGCCGGGCCTGCATCGATAAGGTGGAGTTGGGTGGGTCTGTGCCCTTTTGCTGGGGCTTTAAGTGGAGATGCTGATGCAGAGAGAGGCAGCCACCATTTCTGGCCCTGCCATGTGAGGGAGGCGCGAGCACCAAGGCTCCGTAAGGCTGGACCCCTGGAGCCGCTGAAGAGATGAGGGCCCATGGCTGAGCTCAGAAGAAAGCAGAGCAGCCGAGATTGAGAGAAGAGGCCCGGCGCCCACGGCTGAACTCAGAAGAAAGCGGAGCAGCCAAGACTGAACAGGCCCAGTGCCCACGGCTGGGCTCCTGGAGACGGCGGGTGCTGGAGGGGAAGGCAGGGACCAGGCAGAGATGGGGGCTGTGTTGGCCGCGTGGCAGGACCCCAGGAGCCGACCGGTGAGAAAGCACCTCTGGTGGTGCCTCGAGGTGGACTTTTCATGGCCTTGGGGCCCTGAGCCTTTACTCCAGGTAAAGCCCTGCTCTCAGAGCCAGCGGTTCCTGGTGCCTTGCGTTGGCAGCCCTGTGGCAACTAAGACCAGTCTTTGCAGGTGCCAAGGACCTGAGATGAGAGGACCCTGAATTGCCATCGCGGTCTTTCTCGGTGACAGGCTCCACGCTACACGTGGGGGTGGGATGTGATGAGTGGCCACGTGCTGAGGACCCCTGCCGTCCCTGGGAGCTGGGAGAGGCCAGGAGGGGTTCTCTAGAGCCCCGGCGGGCGAGGGCCATGCTGTTAACCCACGCGGTGTCACCTGCTTCAGCAGCCACAGGAGGTGAGGGCACGCGCAGCGCGGGATGCCGCGAGAGCCTGCGGGCGCCCCAAGGTGCCAGCCACCTGAGCGCCTGGCAGCAGGCCGGAATCCAGGCAGCGGCTTACGAGGAACGAACATGAAAATCAGCTCCGTGCAGCACAAGACTCCCAACGCTTGGTGGTCCTCGTCTGGGACCAAGCGCAAACCCCTTAGCCCCTCCCCAGTGCTGCTGCCCCCCTCAAGCCGTAGGCGTCAAGCCGTAGTCCCGCCTCGGAACCATTCGCCCGTTTTCGGGTTTGCCACAACGTTCTCATCTTCCGGCTCTCCCTCCCTCCCGTCTGCCGCCCTCATTCCCAGCCTCCCTCTGCCCCTCCCTCCCCCAACAGGGAGTCATCCTGGATTCCAGCCTTTAGCACCATTTGTGCCCCATAGTTCATGCCGCAGACTCAGTTGCTGAGTTGGAATTATCATTTACTTGAGAGGGGTTGGGGGGCCTCTCCCCCCAGAATGACGGCTGTAAGTGCTGTGGTTGGGAGGGGCTGGCTTCTGTGGGCTTTATTTGCTCAGTGGATGGCCTGATGCTAAGAAAATTCCTAATGTAGAAATCTATCTGGACAGAATCTTCTGGAATATGTACTAACAGGTATCGATATTTAATAAAAGTCTTTTTTAGTCTTCTGGAAAGACTTGGCTAAAGGGAATGAATGCTTCAGTGACATACTGCTATGGTAGTCAAGGTAGCCTGATTTCAGGTTAATCGAAAATTACCTGTTTTATTAGAAAGTATCTTAAACATGTTCTGTCTAAATAAAGGTGGAACAGCATCATACATGCGTTTCCTCGGGCCTCGGGGTCCGTACGTGATGCTGGCCCGTATGTTAAGGCCCCACAAGCCTGTGCTGATGCTGGCCCTTCCCAAGTGTTGCTGTGGGCAGAACCCTGGCTCACTGGCTCCTGGGCTGGCAGGAGGTGTGCAGGTGAGTTCTGTGCCCCGGAGGGCCTGGCCCCCATAGGGGCAGGGTGAGATGCAGGGCAGCAAGGTCCAGTAGTGTGCCCAGGCGTGCTGGGCGAGATTCCTGGTGGGTTTTGCGGGAGCGCCTCGGCGGTGCTGGCAGGCTGGCTGGGCATTAGCACCAGACTCTGGGTGCGGAGAAGACTCCAGCTCTGCCTCTGCTGGTGTTCCTGCAGGCTCGTGGGTAGAGCTGCACTTCAGCAGCAACGGGAACGGGGGCGGCGTGCCAGCCTCGGTGTCGGTCTACGATGGCGACATGGAGAAGATCCTGCTGGATGCCCAGCACGAGTCTGGCCGGAGCAGCTCCAAGAGCTCTCACTGCGACAGGTGGGTCCAGGGGACACGGGCCCGGGCTGCCCTCCCCGCATCGGCAGCCGCCGTTCTGGACAAGGGTGCCTGGCTTGCCCGCAGTCCCCCTTCCTTGCACAGATGGGCCCTTGCCCTCTGGTCAGGGGAACGGGCCTGGGGGGTTGGTCTGGAGGACCATGGGAGAGCAGGGGACAAAGGACAGCTGGGCCCGTGCGCCTGCCCCGGCAAGCAGCTTTGTAGGTCCTTTGCAGGGAGCCCACTGCCAAGACCTTCGCTGTTGCGCCTCGGCCGTGATCGGGGGTTCTGGCCCCTTAGACGTGGCCGCAGGGCAGCAGGGCTGAGGCCCGAGGGCCGGAAGCCGGTGGGTGGGTAAGAGGGCTGCGGGCAGGAGGGCCTGTCCGTCCTGGGTGACATACTAGCCACCGCCTTCAGTTGAGCTGAGCCAAAAAGACCGAAATTGTTAGAGCCTTTGGCTTCATGGAAGAGATAGTCCCCTGCCTCCAGGGCGTTGCTCCTCGTGCTGTGTGTTCATGTGCCGTTGCTTTCCTCTCATTGCCAAGCCCCCCGCGCTCACAGACGCCCCAGGGTGCTAACAGAGCTTCAGAAGCCGACTCCCAGAGCACTGGCGAGAAGAACAGCTCCCAGGTAAGCGGGGAGGCTGTCCACGCAGAGCCCCAAGCATGGCGGATGGAGGATGCCTCGCCTCCAGGGTGGCTCCTGCTTGTGGCATCAGCTCTGTCGGCGGGGATCGTGGGCTCCCAGGAGCAGCTGAATCCCCTGCCTGTGTTTGTGTCAACAACTCTTAGGAAAGTACGGTCTTAGAGCTGGCCTCCTCACTCTCTTCCTTAGGGCTAGCCCCTCAAGGGATCAGGAAGTCCTAGCTGCCACAGCAGCACAGCTGGGCTTTCGGTGGCCCTTTGAGCTCTGGGGCAGGTGGCCTGCTCCAGGACAGTGGACTTGCGTGGCCAGAACTGGTGCACCCAGATATTTAAAGCTTGGTTGTGGCACTAAATGTTTCCAATATTACAATTACATGCTCAGGTATGGAATTTAGGGAATGCGAAACAATCCCACTTTCTGAAGTCTCCTTTAATTGGTATATTAAATTTTACTGTACCTGATTTTTAAAAAAAAATTAGGCAGCTAAGAGCATAGGTATTTATAAGTTTCTGCTTTTCCTTGTGCCTAACGTGAAACATCTTTTCTTGTGAACATGCTTGCTGGACAGTATCTGTTTGCTTAGCTGCTGCTGCTGCTTGGCACCCGCTAATTGTTTGCGTTTTAACCAGCCCAGGGCACCCTCTCTGTGCAGTGGCCTTTGCCCTCACCAGCTGTTTCCTTGGGGTAGCGTTTGCACTTCTTAGACGTTGCACCCTTAGGGGGGCTTTCCCGGGAGCCCCCACCGAAGTCCCCCGCCCCAGGAAAGCAGCCTGCGGGGATGGCTTGGGGCAGAGGCAGGTGCCCGCGGGGGGCTGCGCTGGGCTGTCTGCTCCTCACTGACGCCTGCTTTATTTCAGTCTGAGGAAGACTACATTGAGAGAAGGAAGGAAGTCGAAAGCATCTTGAAGAAAAACTCCGACTGGATATGGGATTGGTCTAGCCGGCCAGAAAACATCCCCCCCAAGTGAGTGTGTGCCCGGGTCGGGGCCTGGGGCCTCCCGGCCGGCCGCGCCACTAATACGCCCTCCCCCCGCAGGGAGTTCCTCTTCAGGCACCCGCGGCGCGCCGCCGGCCTCAGCATGCGCAACACGCGAGCCATGAAGAAGGGTGGCGTCTTCTCGGCCGAGTTCCTCACCGTCTTCCTCCCGTCGCTGCTGCTCTCCCACTTGCTGGCCATCGGACTGGGGTGAGCGGCCCCGTGTGGCGCGGCCCGGGTCCTGGTCCTTTCTTCTGAGTGCGGGTGCTCACACTGCACCGTCACCCTGTGTCCCTGCGCACATCAAGGAACGGGACAGTGGTCACGCCCGGAGGCTCCTCGCTCCGGGTGCCCTGCTGCTTTGGGAGCCCTTGCCCCTCGTCCTGGGCGCCTGGCTAATTGGCCACTTTTGTACTCCCCGTGCGCGCAGTCACGGGTGCTCTTGGGCCTGGCCTCCATCCACACTGTGGCTGGGTGGGGGTGGTTCTCGTTTCTGAGCAGCCACCTGCTGTGGAACTGCCATTCGTTGTCCTCTCCTGGGGCTGGGGTCTCAGTACCTCTGTGTACTTCCTGTAGTTAGCTGTCGGTCCCACCAGGGCAAGTGGGTCTCGGTATGGGGCTTGTTCTAAGTAACTGCAGACAGTGAGGGGCCCTGCCCATGCTTCTGCAGCAGAGCGCTGGAGAGCCACGGTGGGCGCTCGGGGCGGCCAGAGCCCCTCTTCCTGTGCCTGGCCCAGGCCTGTCCGGGCGGGTGGTCATTTGTCCTGGGTTTGTGTACGGTCCTTGTGCCCACAACTTACTGGACAGACTGAAGTGCCAATGAGGGCTTCTGATTTCTGATTTTGGGGCACCCCTTGGCCTGAGGGCTCCCACCAGTACAGGGGAGGACAACAGCCCATGCCTAGTCACAGCCCTTCGCTGACCCCTCATACCTTTTATTTCCGGCTGCCCCATGGACAGCTTCCTGGGTGGGCTGGAGGCCCTGCAGAGGCCACAGGCCCAGGGTGGCCCCCAATTGGCATCACCAGGCCCGTGTTTCCGGGGTGGGACCTTTTTACCAGGAGCCTCTCCTCCAGGCTGGGCCTCCTTCAGATCTGGGCTCCTGTGACACCCACCCACCCCCAGGCCCTCCTTGCATCCCTCCTTCATGCCGACTCAGTACTTGCACCATTCCCTGCCCAAACCCGCACAGCATCCCAGCATTGCCAGGATGGAACCACACCCGAGCCCACCCTAGAACATGCCTGGCTGCTCCCTGCAGGACCAAGCTCCCGAGCTCCCGGAGCCCTGCCCTCCTCTTCCTCTGACACACCCGCTGCTCAGTTGGAGCATCTCTCCCCAGGAAGCCCTGACGCACCAGCCCTCCTAGGTGTGGGGGTCTCAATGGCACCAACCCCCCAGGCAGTGCCTTTTTCCAGTAAAAATGCAAAAGCTGCGTGTTTTAGCAGCATTTCAAGTCAGTGAGAAGCCTCCTTTGCACTATGTGGTGTGCTGGACTGGATGCCTCCTAAGTTAGGCTAACAGTTCTTAAATAATATGAAGGAGGAAATGGATCGAGTCGTCACAGAATTTCTAAGATAGGTATAAATGAGCCAGGCTCCTTTCATAAGGTATACCAGTTCCCTGCCTGTCTCAGCTGTATGCAGTCACCTGCTACTCATGAGACCACAGTAACTACCCGTGGCTTTTCTCTTCAGGATCTACATTGGAAGGCGTCTGACAACCTCAACCAGCACCTTCTGACCAAGACTGAATCTGGCTTTGTTCACGCAAGGGGACTGATACCTGAGTTTGCAACCAGCTAAGTGATGTGCGCTCTTGACCCTCGGGTAGCTGCACAGCTGGTGTTGGTTCTGTAAATGATGTGTCCTATTGAAGTGGAAGGAGAACACTAAATCCACCTGACCACACCCTGGCTGACAGTGAGCATGTCAGACTGGTAACATCAGCTGTGGCATTTGGGAGTCAGTTTTCTTTGGAAATGACAAATACCTAAGTATAAGTAAATTTAAGTACTTTGGTCACGATATATGTAGTGCTTTAACAGAATCATTGGTAACCTTAAGACACTTTATATTTCAAAAGAATTAATAATGTTGATACTAAAATAATGTTGATCTTACATTAAGGGGGCTTGTCCAAGATAAACTTCGTGGCCTTATATTGTCACACTATTGCAGAAAACATATGCTCAATTTAAATGGATGCGGGTTGTCTACTAGAGATGATACTTAGCTGTGCTAGTAGTTCTTTAAGTAAGAAATAGAAAACCAAGGTGGAGACACAGGCTCCGCAGTGCAGCAGTGCAGTGCACGGCCTGCTGGCTGCAGCAGGGGAACGACAGCCTCCGGCTGCAGCTGTCTTGGGCCATCCCTTCTGTTGATGGCACATACCCAACGTTTGACTCTTCATCGGTGTAGACTGCTGAATGTAACCTTTTCTTTTGTGTGCTTTTAAAAGACTGGAAATAGAAAAAATAAATCTTTGCCAAAAACCAAACTTCACAGAAGTGTCTGGTTCAGTGCAGCCCCATGGTCAGGTCACAGCACGGCTACCACAGCAATGTTTTACTGTATCGTGCTGTTGTTTTCCCATTTCCACATTTCACTTGGTTGTGCTAAAGTAAATCTAAGACACTGAGTGGAACGGTGGAGAGTGTAGACTACAATGTAGACCACTGTCCTTGTGGTACAGCAGTGCTCCAAAATGTATTCACCAGGTGCAGTGATGATGGAAGAGGTGGTTGATGTGGGAGGAGTGGGGTGGGGGAGTATATGGGACCTCATATTTTTTTAATGTAACATTTTAAAGAAAATAAGAAAAAGTCAAAAAATCTAAGAGTTTGACTTTTAAAATCTGGGTTTATATTAAATATGTACGTGGAAGCTGGAGTGGCAAGCCTTCCGCTGGAGCCTGCTGGAGGGCAGTGCCTGCTGCGCCTGCGTATGCGGAGTGTTTGGTGTCTCACTGTAGTGGCCAGGGCACATGAGCTCGTTCCTCATAGAGGAACCAGGGGTTTGTCCCTGTGTGTCTCTTGTCTGAATAGCGTCGGGTGATGGGAGGGAGGGTGACGGGAATTAACATCCTCTGATATGTGATCGGGGTGCATGCCCCCCAAGTCAGCAGACCCCCCATTGACCGCATGCTGGCACTCAGCCAAGTGGGGGCACTTGACAGGCGATGGCCTTTGCCACTGGCTGAGCTCTACTCCCAGCAAGCACTAAACTCTTGTTCCTAAAGTGCTTTTCCGAATCAATGGGATGTGAAGGCCAAGACTAGTGTAATTCCAGAGGCTTTTTTCATCAGACTGGAATATCAAAGTGGACACTTTATTAATCTGTAATGAAAAGTCAGGTGAGAGTCTATACAGGCCAGTACCACTCATGAACATTACTTGTGAAATTCAAATTATTGCTTATACAAAAGAATACTTCAATACTAAAATAACATACAATGACCGAGTAGGACTTCTTTCACCAGTGTAAGGTTGGTTAACTATTAGAATCTGTTGATATTATATGCCACATTAACACACTAAGGAGCTTAGCTGTTAGATCTGGAAAATATAACTACATTGAAAGGGGTAGGGAAGAAAATAACCAAAATAACTTTGGAAAACAGTGTCTATATTATCTTGATTGGATACTAAGAGTTAAAGGGAAAAAAACAATTCAAGAACTGTACTCACTGGTAAACTCTTCCCGAGGGCATGGGCGGAGTTCCGAAGCTATTCCATGTGCCGAGACTGAGCAGGTGGAGCATCTTGCAGTGCATGAGAGCTGGGGGCTCACGGCCGGCGAGGAGTTCCAGATGAGGAAAGCAAGGGAGGCAGCGTGAATGCAGTGGTGTTGGGTTAGAACACCTGCACAGGTAAACACAGGTGTCTCCAGCTCTGCTCCACCAGCACCTGGACCTTGCCTTCCGGTACCCCCCTCCAATGAACAGAATCAGGAAAGCGACTGATTCCAAGCAGGATGAGCTGGGATATTTTGGTGCCTGAAAGGAGGAAGTCCTCAAAAGCCAAGGAGTGTATGTACCATAGGCCCTCCAGTGGCCACAGCCAGGACAAGCGGAGAAAGAACGATGGTAACGGCTCGTAACCTGTCATAACCCACAGAAGCAAGCAGATAGCCGTGAGTCCAGACTGCCTGCTGACACACTGCGAGGGGCTGCTGGGCCTCCAGGCTGGCCCGTGGCCGGCCCACAGGGTCGGGCATCCTCCACTAGGCTGACGGCAGATGCCGGCCGAGGTCGCCCCCCGTTGGCTGCTTCTGCAACGAATGGCAGGACTCCTGAAGCTCCACGCGCAGGCCTGCAGGTTTGGATTGTGTTCCTCAAGGGGCTTACTGATGACCAGGAGGAAAGGGGCTCCCCCGGCCTGTGACCTTCCCCACCTGCGCACTGCAGCGGCGCCCCGGCCTCTTTGGCACTGTTCCTGCCGAAACCACAAAACCGCACAGTTAACAAGGAAACAGGTAAACCCAAGTGAGGAATTTCTGCCAAGTAACTCTTAAGCACTCTTCAGAAGGGCCAAGGTCATGAGGCCAAGGATGTGGCTGCTCAGCCTGGCTGGGACAGGGAAGGCAGCAGGCAGCACGGGCGCGAGCCCGTGGTCACAGCCAGGCTCCCGGAGTGTGCTCTGCCTACGCAGGGAAGCTGGTGAAGCCCGCAGCAACTCGGCACGATTTGTGCCATCTTTCCAAGTCTAAATTATTTCAAAACAAAATGTTAAAAAGGTAAAATGAGTAGAAAGACCTTTTTACTCAAGGTTCCCTGGATGAGCCGCATCAGCACTGCCTGGGAGCCTGTTAGAAATGCAGATTCCAGGGCCCAGCCCGCCCTCTGGGGCCAGAACCTGCATTTCCACACGCACTGAAGACTCTTCTCCCCGGGGGCCCGGTGAAGACCAGACCTAGGACTCGGGGGGGCATGGACCGCTCCCTCTGGGCTGGAGTGGAGAAGCAGGAATATTCAGCTGTGTTTGTATGAAAAAAAAAATGGGAAGAAAAACACCTGAGAAATAAATGAAAGAAAAATTGCCCATGAGGGACAGAGGTAGGAGCAAGACTGCCATAGACCTTTTGAAATTTTTGAAATCTGTGGATATTACCAATTCAAAACAGACATGAAGCTAAAGCCACTTCTGCTAAGCGTCAGTTATACCGCATTTAGATGTCTACATTTTAGAGAACAAAAGTTTAGTTCTTGGGATAACAAAGTAATATATCCCATCTTTATAGAATAGAAACATTAAAAAAGTACTAAGCTTTCCTAAGAAGATTTTCATTTAATTATCTCTGAGATAAGTGAATTGTCTAAGGTCACATGAGCCAAAATAAATACCAAACGTTCTGATGATGAAATCTGATGGGATGGGACTGCTCCAAGCAGGTGCAGCCATCCTTGGCCTCTGCTCTGGGAACTCAACGCCCCCCCCAGGCACCTCCAGCCAGCGCTCCTGCTGGTGCCTGCTCCGATGGGGTGTGGCCTCCGGTTTGTGCCCCAACACCTGGGCTCTCTGCAAATGTGTGAGGGACCCAGTGTCCACTGGAATTTGGGATCTGGAGCAAAGCCTCTAAGAAATACTAGAACACTTTGAACGGATGTAAGGAAAAGGGGAGCAACACATCCCAAGACAGGTAGATGTGGGAAATCAAAGACTTGCTATCAAAATATTTTTAAACAACCAAATGGAAAATGAAAGTTGAACATGTCACTTTCAATTACTCAATATAGATATAAATTGTGACTACCAAAGAAATTAAGAGATTTCATCTATTCACAATGCCTTGAAACAATGGAGTTGAGAAGTTGACAAAAGCTTTCTGAGAATAGTGCTAGCATATCCCAAAGGCTGTGTTTCCTCTCCACCAAGACGCTTTAGTTAAGATGATGGTGCAGGCAGGTTCTGGGGTGGTTCTAACCTTGCAATTCCTGTTAGTCCAGTCCATGAAGAAAACCCCCGGTTAGGATTTAAAGTGCACTGTTTAATAGAAAGCTACAATCCTGCTTACAAGGTTCTAGTTTCCATTGCATTAAAAAACAAAAAAAAAAATCCTAGCACTAAAAATGTTCCAGCGAAGATACTTACGCAAAGCCATTTTGCAGCTTGACTGAAGGTGCTGCATTCCTGGGACCCCATGGTCCCTGGGCAGTAGTTCTCTGGAGTTTGTTCCTTCTCTTTCCTAATATCCTCCACGTAGGTCTCAGAATGGCCCAAAGGCTTGTGCTTCTTAAGATGTGAACATAGGATGGAGAACAAAGGCTGGGGTGGTGTCCGTGTTAAGGTGACTTTAAAAAGGGGCAGAGCATGGGTTCCTTGGTGACCTCCAGTAGCCATCAATACACCAAACCAGGTCCTAGGCAAGCTGGGGGCTGGCGGACAGCTCCCGGCAGCGTGACCCTCCCAGGGTGTTCTTGCAGAAAGGCCAAGGTCGCCCTCCAGAGCACTCCAGAGCCCTCTACATCCTATGCCCCCATCTGTTGCCAGCACTCTCCGGGCATCCTGTGCCCGTCCATCTGTTGCCAGCACTCTGGAGAAGTGTGAGCATGGGAGCCCGCGTGTGACCCTGGGCACCACAGTGTATGCTTGCAACCTGCCGCCAGGCCTCTAAGGACGACGTGACCATGCTAAGCCTGGGCCCCGGGCTGCTTGTCGAAAGCACCCAGTCAAGGAGGCTGCCATCCTCCACAGCCACACTCCACTGCTCCCTGCAGCCTGGCACAAGTGCTGCGGGTGGAGGGGTGCTGCAGCCACCAGGCCCGGACTCCACCCAGTCCACCTGCCCTCCCTCCCCCCAGCCAGAAGCCAGTTCGGCTAAGCTCAGGTTCAGCACCCACGGGAAGGGCAGGCAGGCTTGGCCAGGCAGGTCTGGCAACCACATCGACAGGCCACTCCCCGGAGGGCTCAGGCGCCCCGAGGCCTGAGCTTGTGCCCTTGCCTGGGCCTGGAGCAGCCCCCTACTACCCCAAAGGCTAGGCACCCATTATTTCATCAGACAGCTCTGAGACCTGTCTCACTTCCTGGACTTTCTTGGCACAGCACTGATGGCACAGCTTGTAACAAATTTTCGCTCCGTCCCCTTCACACCAACACAAAACCCCATCTCAGACACTCATGTTTATATAAACCTTCTGGAGACAGGTGTCCTGCCCACCCCAGGTGCTCACCATTCCTTTACCTACAGAAGCAGTGGAGATACCGCCACCAAGGCCCTGGTGAGCTGGTCAGCCTCTCAGCTCTGACCTTTCCCAGGTCTAGCCCAGGAATGCGGAAGCTGCTGGTCCGGACGCAGAGAACGCTGGGTAAAGGAACACTTGGTCTTTCCTTCCTCCACCAGTAGACAAGTGGCCACACAGGGCTCTCTGGCTCCAGCTGAGGCTGGGCAGGTGCTGGCTACCCGCTCCCCTTCCAGGCGGACATGCAAGCAGGGGCTCCTGGTTTTGAAAACTGTTGCTATTTGCTTTTGCATAGGAAGAAGGCAACAATTGGTAAGCACTTTAAGATATTGAGTTTTGTCTTGTAATGGCATAAGATGGCTATAGCAAGCTTAAGTAAAAAAAAAAAAAGCATTTCCACATGAGTACAAGCTTATTCAAACTTACTCATCTAAATCCAGGTAGTCAACTTAGCAAACATTAAAGCTTCATGTAAAACAAAACCACAGAATTCTAAGTAATGAAAAAAAAATTGACAAACATACCTCTCAGGAATAAACATATTCCAACTTCAATGCTAGAAAAGAGAGTTTTAGAACAAGAATGATGACATACTTCATTAAAAAGCTTGCATGTAAAATGAGAAACAATCGAAAACACTAAGCCTTTTACCTTCCACGAGAGGGATATATGGAATCAGAATAAAAGAACAAGACAAAGCTTTGAAACGTCTTTTTAAAATAGTATTCTTGGCAGGACATCCTCTTGTGCCAATGTGTGACCGCCATGAAGCTTGGGGCCGCACTGCCCAGCTGACCACCAGAGGGACAGAGCTGCCTGGCAGCCCGTGACCCCGCACGGATCCCACACGGGTGGGCCTGGGCGAGTGACATGGCTGTGAGCCCACCTGCACCAAAGTGGGTGGTACTTACGCACTATTCTGGCCCTCTGAGATGGGAAATAAGTTTTAGAAGAGAGAGAGTTGTCTAAATACACAGTGCAAATCCAGTTAAACATTTAAAATTTATTCTAATTTCTGTTCAAAATAGTTGGACAAATGTATACAATCCCATTTTACTAGAACTTTTTTCTGAAGGACCAGGATTAACTAAAGAACTCAGTTCTGCATTTCAGATTTTGTAACTGCCACAGCCAATATATACAGTATAAGAATTACTTTTAAATAAAAATGTCCCAGAATCTCAATTTTCTAACTTAATGTGAACTAAAGTGGCATTCTGTGAACATCAATTTAGGATAATCACATTTTATTCCTGTGTAATCTATACCATTAGTAACCAAAATGCAGCTCATTTCAAGAGGGGCATGTGCACCCAGCCCAGACGCGCCTGGGGCCGCACCGTGCTGCCGGGCCCTGTTTTAAACCCCACGGCAGCAAGCACTGCCACTTAGCATGGTTATACCTATTTTTTTGTCTTGGGACATCTTGATTTTTGATAGCAAAGAAGTTTTAAAATAAACCACCAAAGTACTGGTGGCATAGCATAATTAAAACGGTTTAATTTTCCTGGCTTGAAATGCAATATGAAATTGAGCATGCATATAATTGTAGCAATATTTAAAAAGTACATTCCCCCCCCCAAAGTACTTCTTAAAAAAGGTTTAAAAATAAGGACTGTAAGTCTTCACTTGTGTCAATTTGAGGCATACTTCAGACCATGTATTTTATAGCAGCAATTCTGTTACTATTTCTTGTAATTTTCTTTCTCTGAGGGGGATCAGTTAAGGCTTCTCCCAGACCTTACCTGGTATAGCAGATAAACCATTTCTACAGAAAAAAAATGAGGTTATGGCCGTTTTAGAGTTTGAAGTATACATACTCTACCTATCTGCCAATTAAGGACAGAAGTTTTCTCAACTATTGCAGAGTAATTCTGTATAATGCACTATATGCAATTAAAGCAAATAAAAAGACGCTACTGTGTTCAAACCCCCTTCACAGGTTACTTGATCAGCAACAGCCCCAGCAGGGGAACTGCAGACTCGGGGTGAGGGTGTAGCCAGCTCCGGCCCCCGTCCAGGTGTGAGGGCGTGGAGAGCTACCACACCACGGATGCGCAAAGGCCAAAATATGACCACAGAAAGAAAGAAAAAAGCTGGGGAGAGAGAGAAATGATATATTTGACAACTCTTGAACGTTCATTTTTTGGTCTATAAACTGGAAAGGAAGGCTCAGACATAAATAAATACATTTATTTTGAATAATGGCCTTTATTGAGCGTGGCCCACCAATTCTGCTTCGAGTGGCTCGTCCATGAGCTGTGGCGCTCACGCCCCGCCTCCCTGAAGACAGAGCCCCCCTCGGGCGCCGACCGGGGCGCGTCTCCCCAGGCCCAGCAGAGGAAGTGCGTGCGACACGGGTCTGGGCGGAGAGGAGGTTCACAAGGCCTTTTCTCTGAGGAACAGCAGCCGGCTTAAGTGGGCAAGGTCAGACATGGTCCTCAGCAGCTGGTTAGTTGACTTTGTCCTGGAATATATACAAGTTATTGGTGGCAGCTACGGCGATGATATTCTCCAGGGGGTGCCAGGCCGTGTGGAGGATCTTCTTGCTGAAGTCTAGGCTGTCCACACTGATCTCGTCTTTCTTTCTCTTTCCACCTGCACATACTTTCCGCGGCTTTAAGATGGCTCGAGGCTTGCTGTTCTCTCTTGAAGCTTCCAAAGTAATATCCCTCCGTGTATTTCTATCAAACATTCTAAAGAAGTTGTTGTAGGATCCAGTCATAATAGCACTGTTTAAAGACAAAAGAGCAATGTTTTTCTAAGTCACCAGGAATTCACACAGGAAGCACCACATCCCACCCCTCCTTCCTGGTTGCACCCAGCGTGCTGCGTGCACAGGCCAATCCCTTTTCATATCCCTTGTCTCTACAGGGCAAAAGTATTTTCAGAAATAATGAGTGAAAAATAATTACAGAAAAGAAATGCTGTGAAAATTCCTTTTCAAACTTCATACATGTAATCATATCAGTAAAAATACATGTTGGGCATAAAAAATGAAAAAAGTAATGGTTTTAAAAATTAATTATATATTAATGTATTTTTGAAAAAAGCAAGAAAAAGTATCTGCCTGACTCATGAGTAACAGAATGTTTGCTTTCCAGCCTCAGGCAATCTGTCAATGACTTAAGCCAATACTGAACATCACATATTCATGTTAAAAAGGCTGATTATACGATCAGATTTGCAAATCTATCTTCACTTTTGTATAAATTTTTAAGTTTCATTCACATGATGCAATAGACACACAAATACTTAGGAAAAGTCTTAAACATAGTGAATACATATAGCAAAAATCAGGCTAATTCCATTTTGCAATAGCCACTGGACACTGCAGTGCTGTCCATGTTTTTAATTCTTTAGGGTCGATTCTGGTAGTTTGAGCACCTCCACAGTTGACCACCACTTAACCACACAGCGTGTCATGGTACACTTCCATTATGTTTGGCAGGGACTTCTTAAGTCTGTCTTTCTCTGCAAAACTCTGAGAACATGGCTGAGCACCAACATGCCATTGCTTCCACCCTGCTTTACTGCGTGCCCGGTTTTCCTGAGGACAGAGGTGTCCCAGTGAGCCCTTCTTACTCTGCAGTCAATTTAAGACCAGCATCTCTTCTCATTTTTCCCAGTTGGCTTCAAAATTTGATTCTTTTTCCCTCTCCTGACAGCCACACTTCCTTACATTGTTTTGCTGCACAAGTAGTAAGTAGTTTTCTTGACAATTTCCACCTGCCACTCTGCAGGAAGAAATCTTGGTGCCACTGTCCAGTGTTCCAGGCCCATCCTGGCTGTGTACAAACATGCTGGTCTAATTAGCCTCATTTAAAACGTCACACCACTGAAAAAGTTAAGCTCAGAAAAGAAAACTGCATCCAGCTCAGGGGCTTTACTTTGACTCTATTATTCAAAACACAGGCCTGCAGCTCCAGAGGCGCGGGACCTGGCCATGCCTGGAGCAAACTGATGACTCCCAACTGCAAGGAACTTTATCTCCTCAGGAACACCTGGGACTGAGCCTGCGTGGGGCTGACTCTACCTGGGACTTCTCCAAGTCAATTTCCACAGACAATACAATGGTTCTGGAAGGATACACAGTTAGAATGTGCTCACCTGAAGTGTATGTACGTTACTGAAATTCAACAGCAGTGGAATAATTATTTGGAACACAAACCAACAAAAATCTTTTTCAGAAAGGAATATTCAATCATTGCCATTGATTAGACTTGCTAGTGTATGGTAATAATTAAAAGCAGACTGACTTTTATCCAGTTTTACTATTTTAAAATTCTTGACAGACAATGCCTGCACCAGAGGGGACAGCTCTCTGGTCGCCATAACAGGTGGCTGCCCTGCCCCTGTAGGTTGTAAGCAGCAGTCGCCCCAGAATGGCCCGGGGCCAGGCTGTGCCCCACAGGTCAGGGACAGCACCACATGAAAGAGCGCTGGCAGAGGCACAGAGGGACGCAGGCTCCCAAGCAACGGGACACGACCACTTCTGCCTGGAGCACACAGGCAGAGTGACAGACAAACTGCCGCCTCCCCCACGTCGCGGAGGCTCCCTGTGCAGGAAGGCAGAGGAGCCGTTAGCCAAAGTGAGTGGGTCAAGTGACCTATTCTGAAACGTGACCCAGAAAGCACGTGGCTGATAACGTAATTGCATTTCAGGTATAACAAAAGGAATAAATAAGAATACTGGGAATATCCACACACATACCCTTCTTCCCCAGCTGAAGAAACAGGAGGCTGCCCTTGTGTGCCCCTCTGGAGAGACCGTCCCCTGTCCCATCCCCCAGCAGGAACTACTTGCTGAGGTGGGGGTGGGTCACTTCTGTCCACATTAAATTTTAAATAGGTACTCTCACAAGTCAGTGAAACTGTCCATGTGCTTTAAACATCACACATTGTCATCAATCCACAGGCAGTCCTTGGCGACAAGCGTTCGGTGCTCATTGCCAGCATGAGCGTCACATGGCTCCAAGTCACTGAGGTCTTGCTTTTTGGTCTTACACGTTATGAACACACAGTGGTCCAGCTGTCCGGCACCCAATCACAGCCACGTGGTGCCTGCTGTTCCAGCCTCTGAGGTCTGGGGCCCAGGCATGGGCAGCACTGGAACACCTTCTGCATCCTGGCCACAGCCAGTCTAAGGACAGAGCGGGGCTGAGGCTAAGTCTCCACGCACGCATCCTGACATCTCATCACCCTGTGGCTTCAATTTGCTGGCTACTGAGGACGACAAGCATTTTTAAAATGCGTTCACTGACTTTTCAATTCACGTTCATTGTTTTTGCCCTTTTCTTTTTTTTTTTTAGTAGTTCGGCATTTTCTTTTTGATTTGTAATTCTTTACATGTTCTGGATACTTATCCTTTTGCTATATTTGATTTTATGGGCTTCATTTTTGCCATTTTATTCTGACATAAAGGAGTTCAATATTTTTAATGTAATTTCACGATGTTTTTCTTCATCATCTGTACCTAATTTAAGAAATTCTTCACTCTCCAGAGTTCTGGACGATGTGCTCCCATAGTTTCTTCCATGTATTGTGTGAGTGAAAGCTCTAGTTTCTGCCCCATCTCCCACAGCAACCAATGTAGACAAATCTAGCCTGACACTGTCGCTGTTCTTCAGCCTTGCCCATGTCATCATGCTCGTTGTGCTCTCCTGCCTGGCTCAGTCCCAGCCCCTGGCTCAGCTCACTTTCCTTCTGTTGGAAGGGCATCCTTGAACTGTTCCTGTCATGGGTTTCCTCTGAATGGTAAAATCTGCTTTGGCTCTGAAAACACCTTTATCAGGTCCTCGTTTTGAAGGGTCCTTACCTAAGTTCACACTGCGAAGCTCAGAGAACACCGAGGAGACTGCGCACGCGTTCTGGCTTCCACTGCCTGCTGAGAGGTCCGCGCTCAGCCTAGATGCCCATTCCGCAAAGGAAATGAGTCTTTTCACCCTAGCTGCTTTCAATCTCTCTGCTTCTGGTGTCCCACAGTTTCATTACGACATGGATGTGTATTTCTTTGTCTTTATCTTGCTGTGGTTTTCTGTGCTTCCTGAACCCACATACTCAGTCTTTCATCAGTTAGGGAAGCTTTCTGGCCATGATCACTTCAGATATTACTTCTCCACAGCTCTCTCAGTCGGGGTATTCTCTCCACTCAGATGCAGGTTCTGTCTGGTCCTGTCCTCCGTGTTTCCTAACCTCTCGTTCTGCTTCTCTGAGGCTGCCCTCTCTTCAGGTCGCCCTGCAGGACCTCCTGAGCCACAGCACACCTGCTGTGCGGAGACTTCCAACGACTGCACGTTCATCTGGGGCAGTTTGTTTTTTTTCCAAATCTCCCAGGTCATTTTCAATGGTCTGGGGTTTCTTGCTCAGATGTTTGGTTCCTTTTTTTGGTTCCTTCATTAAGTCTGTAAATATTTGAAGCATTCTTATTTCATATTCTGTAACTCACGACTTCAACATCTGTAGTCCTCGGAGATTAAGTTCTGTGGTTGCTTTTGCTGTCTTGTTCTTGGTGGCTTTTCTACATGGTGCTGGGTAGCTTTTAACCCTAAGTGCATGTTTTAACTAAACTTGGTCTGTAGGAATCCTGAAGAGCCTGGATATACAGGGGGGGCGCAGTCCACTGTCACCCCCCAGTGCCCTGTGTGTCCTTACTGCTCGGGCTGTGACTGCAGGGAGCAGGTCGGAGGAACAAGGGACAAGGTGCAGGCTTGTTCATTGTGTCCTTTAAGAACGAAGCAGGGGACCCCCAAGCTCGGGGTGCTTGCATGCATCTCTCTGGGTCCCTCTATGTCACCCCTGTGGGACTTGGGGGGGCATGGAAACCCAAGGCCAGCACGAAGCTCCCGTCACCAGCTGTGCCAGGAGGAACGAAGTCCTTTGCTTCTTGACCCGGGAATCTACTTCTTCAGCCAACATGTGTGACACACTAACAGGAAAGTACATCTGTTTGCAAAGAGGCCCTGAAAATGTGTGTGTCCCTCCAGATGCCCAGTGCCTACCTGGAGGTAGTTCTTGGTCTGAGGTTTTCCAGATCGTGCGGGTAGGGCAGACAGGAACTCCACACCCTCACGCGGCACCTTGTAGTTATGACTCTCGAGGGATTTGAAGCCACCCAGACACATTCCTGTCATGACTCCACGTGCCAGCAGAGGACGTTTATGATCCACAAGCCCCCGTTTCACTCTGCTCCTTCTGTGGGCTCAAGGCCTGAACTCATGTCCCTGGGCGGCCGTTAAAACTGAGGCAGCAGAACCCCGGTATCAGCAGGCGCCAGGGGCTGCTGGGGGCTTCGGGGTTCATTCACCACTCGGCTCAGTGCCCTCTTCATTTCTGCCTGTAGTGAATTCCCCTTACTTGTCATCACACCCAGTGCTTCCAGATGCTTGTACAGAAGGGCTTTCCAGATGCCTAGCCAGTCACTTCCTGCCTGGGGAAGTCTTCTGTTTACTTAAGTTCTGAACAAATATTCTATTTAAAGATGATACAAAATAATCTCCTTCCCTCACCTGAAGTGCAACTTTTTATATAATATTAAAGATGAAACTCCCAGTAATGCTAATATTACCAGCTTTAAAGAATGTGCACAAAATAAATTACCAAGGTATCAAGAACTACCACATGATTAATTAAATAAGCCTTTCAGACCTGCCACCTCCACTTTTGTCTAAGGATGACCGACTGAGCTCTACAGGTATGTTCTCCTACTTCTCTCTGAAAGGAAAGGCACGATGAATATGGCCAGGCTGACAAAGTATAAAACTTCCCCACTTTCTTCCTTCTTAACTTATCTTGGGCACAATGGATATTGATAACTATCATTCAGCAAGTATTTTAAAAACAGCCAATATGTATCTAGTCCACATTGGCTATATAAATATAGGTGAAATTACAAGGAAGATGAGACACCCTATTTTCTCTACCTAGACACTATCACCAAAAGGATAAACAAAAGGCCTGGAAAACAAAATTCTATGTGAACTCTGGACTTCAGATCACCTTTGTGCTCTGCCAAAATCCTCACTGCTCTTTTCTGCCCAGGGCTGAGGGCTCTGAGTAGGGGGCTCTGCAAACTGTGGGGAGCTGCCATTTACCTCCGAACCTTACCTATCAGAACCGTTCCAGCAGCACTCAAACTTGTCAAAGATGCAGTCGTTTTCATACAGAGAACAAAGCTTGCTTCGAAGATATTCATGAACCTTAATGAAATCACACGAAGGTTAGAAAGTATTCCTGTGCAAGACGCCGCGTAGCTGCGGAGGCCGCCGCCCTCACCTGGTGCGTCTCCACCGGCCTGCTCTCCATGTTGAGGTCCCAGACTTTCACTGACAGGTAGTCTCTAGTTATCATGTAGCGGCCGCTGTGACTAAATTTTACATCAGATATGGAAGAAATTATTTCTGAAAAGAAGGACCTACTACTGGGATCTTCAGGTTCTTCAAAAACTGAAAAATAAAAAATAAAAACCTCTCAGCTTCTGTTTAAAAATTGGAGCCCAGATAACTTAAAAGCCCAAGCAGGATTTAGCACTCTCACTGAGATCCTTGAGGCTCTGCCTAGAACGACACAGAAGTTAAGCTGTTTCAGAGGGAACATCAGTGGATTCAGGACGAGGTTCCCGGCCTGCTCCTCCGTCCCTGGCTAAGATCTCAGACAAGGCCTGCTAATGCCCCGGCTGTTAACCAGCCTTCCCCGGGCCTTGGAGGCCTCGACAGGACAGTCTGGAAAGCACCTCAGGACACTCGGGCTGTGTCTGGTTAGGACTGTTGTCTCCTGAGCCCGGGACCAGAAGCATCTGCACCCCGCCCCCATGGCACCCTGGCCTCAGCAGCCCCCGACCTGCCCCTGGCTGGCTGCCACAGTGAGGTCATAAAGGGCATTCCACGGCAATGCACACAGGTGCTCTGGGGCCTCGAGGAAAGGGGCCTGTTCTCGGTGACAACAGCCCATTAAATTGCTGGAGTGACAGGTCTATCCACCTGCCAAAGCCAGCCAGGAAAGAGGCATTTTGTCTTTATATTTAATCATCATGATCTGCGGTAATAAGACCGAATGGCAACTTTCAGAAAGACTACCCGCCTCCTGGCAGTGAACCCTTCCCGCTCCGGGCTTGCTTTCCCAGCAGTAACTAGCCCAGCGCCCCACCTGACCCCAGTGGCCCGCAGGAGCCTCCTGCTCAGCAAACCTTAGGGAGGGGCCACGGGCCTCCCCGCTGTGTGAGCGGCCTCCAGCTCGGGGCTAGTGGGGAGATGCTCCGCAGCATCTGGAACTGGCTGGAGAACCAAAGCGCCACGGGAAGCACTGAGAAGTGCTGGCCCTTACACTTGGAGTGCCTGTCGCACAGGGCCGCGGAGCGCATGTCGCAGAGCCTGACGGTGCCCTTGCTGCTGCTGTAGACGAACACGTTGCAGTGGCGCGGGTGCAGCTCGGCCGCCGTGATCACCTCTGTCAGCTCCTCCATGTTGGCCGGCTTGATGTCCACAATGTCTGGGCGTGTCGTCAAGGCAAAGAGCGCCCCAGTCAGTCAGACGCCGGGCCTAAGAGGCAGCCGTCAAGCCCTAGGAGAGGGCTGCATTATGCGCCCGGGGCCCGCGGGGTGGCTGCAAGGCTAGGCCAGCAGACGAGTGCTGCGGGGCTCTCTGCTACGACTGACATTCCATGAACAGCTTTACTGGCAAGGCGGTGCCCGTGCATGGCATGCCAGTAATGCAACTAAGGAAAGCACGCACCCATCTGTGCAAAAACCCCACACTCCAAACAGTAATTACAAACACAAGGATCCTGCCCAATTCCAAAAGACTGTGTTGGTTCAATTACCTGACGGCAAGAGTGTCACCACAGCAGACCCCTGACAGAAAGCTTGCTACTGACCCTGGACTGCTAACCGAGGAGAGAAGACCAAGCACAGAAATCAGTTTAACAACACAAGCAAGGGTGCAATTCTGCTTTGGGCCAAGCCGCAGTAGCAGGGACCAGGTTTACCATTCCAGCCAAACTACTAACCAACAAGATAAACCATATGAAACCATGGCTCGAGACACTGGACATCAGAGAAGGAAAGGCAGAAACTTGGGAGATGAGCTACACAGGTGAACCCCACCCCCACCTGCTGCCTGATGTCTCTAGGTCCCTGTGCCTTGTGGGAACCCAGGCTGAGCATCCAGGAAAGCCAAGGCTGCTCAGTCCCCAGGGCAGGGTGCCAGGGGAGCTTCAGGGAGACAGAACGCGAGCCCTCCCGGAAGGGCTCAGGTGAGGTCTGTCAGCACTTACATGGGAGTTTACGGTGTGGCTGGAAAGAGCCCCAGGACAGAAGGCATGGGAGCTGCCCAGACGGCCGGGCTGGGGGCACTCTGCACAGCTAGTAAGGAGGACCAGTGGCACAAGGCACGCCCAGGTGCCAGAGGTCAGTCGCTGGTGGTCAGACAGTGGGAAGGATGCGTGCGAGCAGCAGGGTCAGCCAGAGGAGCAGGTGCCTGGGACTCTGACGGGCATCATGGGCAGGCCAGGCGCCGAGGCCCTGAGAAGGGCTGTGTGGCCCAGGCCGCCCTTCCCCTGACCAGCAGGCCCCTGCCCACGGGCCCCCTGCGCTCACTCCTCAAGCTCAACATCAGTCTAGGCCCTCCTGGTCTCTCCCTCACCCTCGTCCATCCTGGAAGGCAGCTTGCTCTAATCCCCCAGTCACCCCCAAATCTTACCAACCCAGGGGGACTAAAATTAGGTACTAGTCACTCGTGTTTTCTGTACCCTCTGTCTGAAAGGTCTTTTTTTCTGTCCCTCCCTCTAATAAGCACCACACAGCACCTGGAATGCTTATACGCATACAAAGGGATGCTTGGCCTCACCAGCAACCCAGGAAATGGAAATAAAACCACAGTAACATCCAGTTTCACCCCACCAGACTGCCAGGCATCAAAGAGTCTGGTGATGCCTAGTGCTGACGAGTGTGCGGAACCGTCCTCGTCCATGGAAGTGGCCACTGCCAAGTGGGAGAGGAGGTGATGGGGTGGCGTTACCTGCAGGGCACGGGGCATGCTAGCGCTTTCCTTAAACTGGGTGATGAAGACATAGTCGTTGGGTTTCTTTACATCTTATATACTAAAGCCAAGGCAGCATTTCACATCTCAGGTGCAAGGAAGGGATTGTTCAACAGGTGGCACTAGACAAGTGGCTTCAGTCTGGGCAAAAGCACAATCATGGCCCGTGCCTCACCAGCAAGTGGGTCAAAGGTACCTGAAAAACACAGGGCCGTGCGTGTGTCCTGTGAACTTAGTCACCCGGAAGGCCATATGAAGTATGACCACAGGGGCAAAAATTAAAAAAAAAAAAAGGGAAAAAAAGAAAAGTTCCACGCATTAAAAAAAATTCCTTTATGTATTAGAGTTCACACAAATCATTAACGAAAAAAAAATGAGCTTCCCAATAGCGACAAAAATGACAAAGGGCAGAATAAGGCAATAAACAAAAATAAGATGAACTAATTCAGCAATTATTAAAGAAACGAAAAGTTGTCTTATTTTGTTCTCATAAACTGGAAAAGTTTTTTCCTTCCTTAAAGAGACAACGTGCTGAAAGCAAGCACCCCAAAACCACATGTAAACGTGTGGCTGCCCTCCAGCCAGAAAAAGGGCCCCTCAAGACACAGATGAGCACTTCACATGTGCACCCCTTTGGGGGGCAGAGATGGCTCAAGTGGTTGTGTGCCCACCTCTCACATGGGAGGTCCCAAGTTCAGTTCCTGGTGCCTCCTGAAAAAAATAAAAACAAACAACAAGCAAAACAATGAAAAGCCAACTCAGTGGTTGTGGCTCGGTGGTTGAGTGCCACTGGTTTCCAACATACAGGGTCCCGGTTCAATCACTGGCACCTGGTACCTCAAGAAAAAAAAAAGTGCATCCTTTAATGCAAGGTCTAGGGATGGATTTTAACAGACATGCACAAGGCTGTGTGGACATGGACAGTCACTAGCACTGTTCACTTGCAGTGGTACACTGGAAATAATCTACAACTCCAAATATAGGTAAATAAACTAAAGGACCATGTTTTATGCAGTTATGTAAGTGGATATGCACAATTGAAAGGTTTTTAATGGATACTGGTGAAGGGAGTCCCACTCTGTGAATGTGAACCAAGAGCCCTGAATAATATTCTTCAAAGTGGTTAAAAAGGGAAGGGTCATGGTATATAAAAGTTAGCACAATAAACTTTTTAAAAAGTGGACAAGTAAACTTCCCGTCCCATGGCTGCAGAACAGCAGCCACAACACACGAGGTCAGCCGGAGGCTGGGGAGGCAGCCAGTCCTCCGAGCCAGGCACTGTGCTGGCCACACCTGCCACCCTGCCTGTGTGCAGCACCCGCAGGACATGTGCCAAGCAGCAGCCTGGCAGGTAAAGGAGAAGCCCGAGAGACCCTCGGCAGAACCTCAGCACCTCAGTGGGGAGGATGGCCCTGCTTTGTGTTTTTAAATTAATGTGCTTCATATAGAAATGATATACTTCAATAAAAATATATTTTAAAAAAGAAAATAAACAGGAGGCAGCCAGAAAAATAAACTATTAAAAAAAATATTAATATGCTTATAGACACATAAGAAGCCTGGAAGGATCTGCAGGCTGTTTATAATGGTTGTCTCTGAAGGTGGAGTCAAGAGGGAAATTTTTCCTACCTTGATATTATTTGAATTCTTTTCAACATGGTTATGTATTATCAGAAAAAAAGAATTATTAAAAATACAGGGAGGCGGAGTTGGCCCAGCAGATAGGGTGTCCACCTACCACATGGGAGGTCCAAGGTTCAAACCCAGGGCCTCCTGACCCACGTGGTGAGCTGGCCCACGCGTGGTACTGATGCGCGGGAGGAGTGCTATGCCACGCAGGCGTGTCTGCCGCGTAGGGGAGCCCCACGCACAAGGAGTGTGCCCTACAAGGAGAGCTGCCCAGCATGAAAAAAGTGCAGCTGCCCAGGAACGGCGCCGCCCACACGGAGAGCTGACGCAGCAAGGTGACGCAACAAAATGCGACACAGATTCCGGGTGCCGCTGACAAGAATACAAGCGAACACAGAAGAACACACAGCAAATGGACACAGAGAGCAGACAACTGGGGTGGGGAGGGTGGGGAAGGGGAGAAAAAAATAAAAAATAAGTCTTAAAAAAAAAAAATACAAGGGCTCTAGACAATAGAGAGAAAGCAGGGGCCATGGGCATCAACTACTTCATTCAGGCAGTTTTCCAAAGCCAGAGGAAGGAGAGCAGAATGGCACAGCCGTCGACTCACTAGCAGCGACTCTCCCCGAAGCAATTACATCCCAGGAGCCACAAGACCGGCTTCCCCCGACCAGCAGCAGGCAGAGCACGCAAATGGTCTTAAAGACCTTCCCATGAGGTGAGTAAAGCAAGGTCAGTAACCAAGTAAAAGGACGTCGAAAATAATAAAAACTAAGTGTGAAATGACAGAATTTAAAATGTCATACACACATAATTTTATGAGTGAAAGAAAGGAAATACATATGTGAAATTCTAAATTTTAGCAGAGGATGAAGTAATCTAACAGTTTTTCCTAAATTTGGTCAACTAGACATCATTCCAAAATGTGGAAAATCTGACCAAAGCCACTTGATATGTACATTACCATAGGACTTATTTTCTAGAGAAATCAGTAATTCTTTAAACCTGAGAATTAGCCAGCCATATTCAGATTTTCATATTAAAAATAATAGTACCATTACCTTCAAATATTACCAAAGATGAATCTTTAAAGCAATTGCTTAAACATCTCATTTTCTGACAGAATTGTCATATCACCTTTTAACAGAATTGTCACATTCACAATCTATGCCAATATTGTTTATTATTAACGAATTAGGAGAGAGAGAGAAAAAAAAGGAACATGCCAATGTGGAATTTCAAATACATGTCTTTAAAATTGCCTTTATTGTACCCAATTAGGCAACAGAAGGTCTGGACTTCAGGTCATTCCCACTACAGGGAACTTTTCCCAGAGATATAGAGAAGTTTGCATTTTGAGAACAAATACTTTAAACTGTAGTGAATTTACATCATGAGCTATTGTGTAGCAAACCATAGTTATAAGATGAGAATCTGAGCTACAGGAGGATATATGCATGTGAGAATTAGCTTTCTGAAGAAGAATCCTAAGAATAATGCCGAGATAACTGTGGCAGTCTGAGATTATTTTATGAATCCCAAGAAGAGAAAGATTATGCATATGAAGTAATCTATTCCTCTAGGTGTGGTGACCTTTGATTGCATTAGGTTCAGCTGAGGGGACTTTGATTAAGTACCTGTTAAGACTGCTTTAGGGCTTCTGATTAGACTACATCAGTGAGGTGGGACTCAGGTTGAGGCCTGCCCCTTGCTGGGTCTGACAGAAATGGATCACAGGGACAGGTAGACATAGGAAGAGAGCGCTGCCATTTTGTGACAGAAAGGAGAAGCTAAAGCAGCTGAGGAACTGGGGAGAGATGAGCCATTTGCCTGACACCGTACAGCTGAATTTGGGAAGAGAGCTGAACAGCTGAGATTGCTACAGGAAGCCCTAAGAAATCCAGAAGAAAGCAGAGCAGTTAGGCTAAGAGAGGAAGCCTGGAGGGGAAGGAGAGCCAGACAGATGTCACCATCCTGCTTCACCTCGCGGCAGCTGTCTTGTGAGAAAGCACTCTTATGGTGCCTTGAGTTGGACTTTTCATGGACTTGGAACTGTAAGGTTTTTGTTTTGTTTTGTTTTTTAAAGGAGGTACCAGGGATTGAACCCAGGACCTTCTATATGGGAAGCAGATGCTCAACCAGCTGAGCTATAAGCCATTCTCTGAAACTATAAGCTTTTACCCCAAATACATCCCCATTATAAAAGCCAACAAATTTCTGACTTTCCATCAGCAGGCCTTTGGCAAACTAATACAGTAACCACCCAACAAAGGATACTAAAACTTCTATCTGTGATTTCTAAATGCCAGAGATTAATTCTCAGGTCGTCTGCAGAAAGATATGTTTCATGATCACTATTTACTGAAATGGAATTTATATGATACGTGTGAGCATTTGCAAAAATCCGCCGTGGACTTGCTTCCACCATAAGGTCCATGGGCTTCAATATTGGGACCTAAAAACAGAAAGGAAATAGGAATTCAAAACAATGACCCCAGCAGCATAAAATTAGAACACTTAGAGTACATATCAAAAAGGAAATCTTGGGGAACGGACTTGGCCCAGTGGTTAGGGCGTCCGTCTACGACATGGGAGGTCCGCGGTTCAAACCCCGGGCCTCCTTGACCCGTGTGGAGCTGGCCCACGCGCAGTGCTGAAGCGCGCAAGGAGTGCCATGCCACGCAGGGGTGTCCCTGTGTAGGGTAGCCCCGTGAGCAAGGACTGCGCCCGTAAGGAGAGCCCCCCAGTGCGAAGAAAGCGCAGCCTGCCCAGGAATGGCGCCGCCCACACTTCTCGTGCCGCTGACGACAACAGAAGCGGACAAAGAAACAAGATGCAGCAAATAGACACAGAGAACAGACAACCAGGGGAGGGGGGGGAATTAAATAAAAATAAATAAATCTTTAAAAAAAAAAAAAAGGAAATCTTTATTTGCAATTAACTACAATTAAATACAGGCCATGCTCAAAATAACTGACAAATATATGAAAATAGGTTACAAAATGAAGTAACATCTATGAGATGAATTTCTCCTCCTTGCTTCCAGTGCCAAGGCTGACACCTTCTTGTTAAAGAAAAGACGACAGACTGACACCCAAACAAACTACCCCCAGGACCCAGAGGCCTCCAAACATAACTTTGTTCCTGTCTGTCCACCCAATGGTCACCTCAGACACAATGGAAGTCACCCCACCAGGCCGCCAGGACTCCAGCCTTTCTCCTTTCCCTGAAGCGGGTCCCCTGTGAGGGAGAGCTGGGTGCATTTAAGGGATGTCAACCTTCCATCTCCCTTTAGCAGTGGTCTATGGAGTAGTGCACAGGAGGGAGCCCGGAACGTGAAGGTACATTCAGGGGGAAAGCTCTCTGCTCTTTTTCGTACACATATAATTCATATAACTCAATAGAAAGTGTGGGGAAGAGCAAAGGCCACTCCCCACAGCAACAAAGGTGGAGGGGGCAGCCAAGCCCGGGTCAGAGGACACAAGGCCAGGAAGGGCTGAAATGCTCCACTGGGAGAAAAATAAAACAAAAATTTAGGATATTTCTGTAATCAGAAACCAAAGGGGAGGGCACACCAGAATCCTTTAACAAGGCTCCAATTTATCAAAAAATATCACCAATGCAATACTTATAAAAAGAAGACTCCTTCCTTAATGAAATTCCCTTTCTGGCACTGAAATAATTTAGAAGACCATTAAAAAGGATTAAAAAGCAGTAGCACTTCTGACTCTCACTTAGTGGGGCCCAGACACCTAACAGTGTACTCTGAACTGCTCAAGAGGTCAGAATTTCAAAGTGGTCCTTGGCGCCCACAGTGCAGCCACGTGTAGTCCCCTGCTCTGAGCATGCGCCACCCACCGCTATTCACAAAACTGTTCATGATCAATCTGCCTTCTCTTCCACCAACTGGGCTGGTTTTCTTTTCGGTAAGCCTATAAAAGTAGGCTTGGTAAGACACTAGATTGGGCTCAAGAGGATGTCTAGTTTTCCAGATTAGACGCAGAAGCATAGTGGTGAGTGAGGTGGGTCTGATTAGGAGAAATTTGGGCTGCAATCCTGTTTCTATTGAAATTTGTGTTAAAATAGTGGTGTCAACAACTGTAAAATTAGTGTTACTGTCACTAAAAGTGACTAATCTGAAAACTTTATCACCTATTCACAGACACAAAAGCAGCAGCATGGTATATCCTAGATTTGGGGATCAAAACATATGATTCAAATTATGGTTTTATAAATTTAGATTTGAGCAAAACACACAGTGTTTCTGGTCACAATTAGCCTACTGGAAAAAAATGCCACCACACTGACTTCAGAGTTCTGGAGAGGGTCCTACTCCACCTGCTCCAGCCCACGAGCACTGCTCTCAGGGCTGAGCGGCTGAGGGTGGCGAGGGCGGTTTCTAAGCACGGCGCCCTCCTCTGCGCACCTCCACTGTGACTGCGGAGTGTGCACTTGTGAGGCGCCACCTGAGGGGCGGGGACCTCACACTCACCAGCCATACTCCCCTGGTCCCTTGGAAGGCAGGTGGTGACCAAGGGAAGCCTCTGGACACTGGCAGCACCTCCTGGGACCCCACACACCCAAGTTTGTTTGATCTCTTTCTACCGTATTTCATCTAATTTAAAACACCATCAATTGTGTACAACACCAATCCAATTATAAGACACCAAGATTCTTTAAGTTGTACCCAATTTCATAGATGTTAAAATGCAAAAAGATTTAGGCATAAGAAAATTTAATAGTCATTTCATACTGAACTTGGAGGTACCAAAAAGGGAATGAAGAACTTCACAATTAAAAAAGGAGCAATGATGCTCATGGATTGCTAAGCAAAGAGGAGAAAATTCCCAAGAATTCTGAAACACAAGAATCCACCTTACTTAACTTCTGAGCAATTAAAACACCATTACATTATCCTGGTAGTACAGCACTTATCTTTCAATTTGCAACATTTGCAATTTCACTTGGGGAAGGGTTCCCAATTCCGTTTGGCCTGCCACCCTACCAAGCACTTGGCTTCCCTGTAAGATTCAATTTGGACAGAGGCTTCTTCTGTGGCCAGAGAAAAAACAAGCTTGACGATCACACTGCTCGCTGCCCTTCCTCCCTCCTGCTTCCGTGCAGACAGAATGCTGCCACAGCCCTTTCCTGACCCAGCTCTTTCCTCTCGCACCCTGTGCCTATTTGGAAGTTTTAAGAGGGAAAGGTAGTTGATAAATTTAGAATTATTTCTGTCGTGAAATTAAATCTGACTTATCCCTTAGTACTAACCGAATTTTCTAAAGGCAAGGTGTGATGCTTTGTTTTTATAAAAATAAGGAATGCTTTGTTTCTAACACATTACATAAAAACAATAATTATTATTACAGATAATTTCCTGAATCAAGAAGGCAGATCTCAGAGGATTTCTAAATAATATTCTGTAAATAGCAGATATAAACACCATTTATTCTTAATTTCTGAAAGTGATGGGATCTTTTAAAAGAAAATGCAAGGCATACCCGTAGCGCTGTAATTCTGAATGGATCTCGAAGTCGTCCATCTTCATCTTTCAAGTTATAACCTTCTGCTCTTTTATCCCGTTCACTTATTTTCCATAATTTAATAGTTTTATCTGTAAATGAAAATCTCAGTCTCTATAAAAGAAAGACCCTAACATGTTCCATTATAATATGATTCTTGTATTAGAAAACCTTGTGCTTCTATGTTGGTTTACAAGGTAGGGGTCTTTAAAAATCCACATTAACACTTCCAATTATGGATGAAAGTTTTTATGACAAGCAAAGATGCAGACATGTCTATAAAGTAACACTGTAATAGCAGGGACTGGTGAGGCTGTGGTCTTTTTTTATTGTTTTTTGTAGGCACCAGGGATTGAACCTAGGGCCTGGTACATGGGAAGCAGGTGCTCACCACTGAGCTGTATCCATTCCCAGTGAGAGCTGGTTTTTTCGTTTGTTTTTAGGAGGTACTGGGGATCAAACTTCGGACCTTGTACAAGGGAAGCACCACTTGAGCTACACATGCACCCCTGTGGGTTTTTAAAATTTTTTTGCATATGAGTTTTCAACCCAAGTATCATTTGCTTCCTAGCAAATGACTTGCCCTCCCACCAAAGTTTAAAGTAGAAATAACAAAGAATGGGTTAAATAAAGAGGAATACACAGAAAGTTAAAAATAAAATCCTAAATCAAATAGCTTCTTTTAAAAAGTTCTTACCATTTGTAGATAGTAGAAAATGAGCAGCATTCTGTTGAGGTAACCACCTAATTTTATTGATTTTTTCCTCAATTTCCAGACTCTTCAAATAGTCAAACTCGGGTTCATGACTTTGAAAGGTACTGTAAACATTATACTCTCCTCTGGAATGAGGGCGGCCTTTACTCTACAAGAAAGCAGGACAGCTGCGTGATGAACAGACCTTAGCACAGAGAAAACCTTGGAGCCAGCTATCTGAGCACCTAAGAGCCACGTCTATGTCTAAAGGTTAAATGGAATCCAGCATCAAAAAAAAAAATCCCAAACAGATGAAACTCAGAATTAATTTTGTTGGAAAAACAATTAAGAATATTTCCCAATTCTTCTCTTCCACTTCTCATATCCACTCTAGAGATGGGTTGGCCAAACTTGGCTGCTGCTTGTAAGACAAGCTTTGTAAAGCACAGGCTGGAGGGGCGTTTCTGTAGTATCTCCGGCAGCCGAGCCGGCGCTCTAGAAAACTGTAGGGGCCCTCGAGGCGGCAAAGGCCAAGGATGAGCGCGGCACCACACCTGTGCCCACCAGAGTGGAGAGAAAGGTGAGTGGCAGGCACATGGTGGAGACCATACAGCAGTTAAAAGAAATGAACCTGAGCTCCATGTATTAACATGTACAAAGCCGTTCTATAAATTATAGTCAAAGTAGACAAACATGCTGGGAAGACAAGACATCATCTTCCAAATCGTGTTCAAAACCATGACAGCGGGTGAGTGAAATAAAATGGGGAAAGAATGCACACTCCCTGGTGTCTGAGTTCCCTTTCATAGAGGAGTAACATCTGGGTGTGGGTTCCTGGGTAGATTTCTATTAATCCCTGAAATATTCTATGTCTGAAATGCAATTTTATATGAAATGCTAAATGTCACCATTAAAAACCAAGGATCTCAATATTTTATTTAATTCTTACTCCAGAATTAAGATCTAAAATCTTACACAGAATTTTACACTTTTAGCATATGTGCCAAAGTTTCTAGATAGATACTTTTACCTCCCTCCCCTCTAGAAAAAGTCATAACACACCCAATAGGTGGCTCTAACTAATGTGCAAATGAGAAAAAAAAAACGATTTAAACAGAAAATAATCAAGTTGGTCCCATGCTGTCATTAGAGTTGACATCCATCCATGAAGAAAAGCCATCAGCACAGAAACAGACAGACTTCCCTGGCCGTTTTTCCCAGAGAGCAAAAATAGCTGCTCTTACACAGGGAGCTGGCTTCTTGCTGCCCAGAGCCTGCCATCCTGGCCCCTCCAAAAACCCCTGCCCCTCGGCCGTCCCCAACACATCTGAGCTCTCGTACCAGCCTTGGGGGCACTGGAGCAGGTGGTGGCCTCCATGGAGGGCTCCATTTCTCTTCAGTGAGGGGACAACAGAGAGATCGAAAAGGGGAGAGTAAAGAGTCTGAAGGAAGACTCAACTGAGAGTAGGAGAGAGGGGAGTCAGAGACTGTGGAGGCTGCAAGCCTGAGCTCCTGGGAACAGGACGGTTACCCTGGGAAAGCAAAGGTGGAGAGCATGTGCGAATATTCAGGCATGATTCTGCAAAGAGGGTTGGAGCTGCAGGCCTGGGTGCCCCAGCACACAGGTGGTCTGCAGAGCTGAGTGCTGAGGGCAGGGAATTCTCCCAAGTCTCATGCACATGGTTTCCTTGTAAGACTTAAATTTAGACAGGTGTTTCTTCTGCAGTGAGAGAAAAATAAGCTTCAAGAACACACTGCTCGCTGCCCTTCCTCCCTCCTGTTTCTGCGCAGGCAGAATGCTGCCACAGCCCCTTCTTGACCCAGCTCTTTCCTCTCGCATCCTGCGCTTTCAGCACTACAGCCAGGTACTGTCTTGGCCTTTAGGGATCCTCCCAGCTGTGCTGGCTTTAAAGCACACGCCACCCCCAAGTCCTGACACCTCCAACATCTCCGTGCAGCTCCATGCTGAGAGCCATGGCGTTCAGGGGCAGCAGAGACACAGTGATGACCTTGCTACATCTTTGTAGCACAGGATATCTTACTATTAATAACAGATTAAAATCAGTAATTTATTAAGTTATCAAATATTATACAACTCTCGAATAATTTATTATATCCACAAGGGGAAAATTCAAGTCCACAGTATTACACATGACAACCACTAAAACAAGTGACCAAAATCTAAACTAAGTGAACTTAAGAACATAAAACACCTCTCAGAATTCAGATACTGTATTTGAGAAGAAGGTGGATCATGTAATCCTTCCTTATGTTATTCAAAATATGAAAAAGTGGGGAGCAGATGGAGCTCAGTGGTTGAGTGCCAGTTTTCCATGTATGAGGTCCTGGGTTCAATCCCTGGTACTCTAAAAAAAAAAAAAAAAATCCACTAATGAAAAATATGAAAAAGGGATGGAAAAATAAGATGACCAGGGCTCAAAAGTTGCAGTTAACTGAGTTTTTCCCAACAACCTTAGGGACCTACTCCAACATGAATTGGTCCCTCTCTGTAACAATTCCTTAATATAATTGAGCAAGGCATTTAAAAGGACAATTCCCCAATATATTTCCAACAAGATGCTTGACTCTCATGATAGCCAATTTCATAGTTGAAGCTAGATTTTTTTAGGTGTAAGACATGATCCACTGGCGTATGTTTGGCTGAACAGCCAAATGGGTGGGCGGGGGGAGGAGCGTCTTCCTGTGGGATTAGGACCAAACACCTCCACGTCAGAACCCCGCCGAGGCAGGACAATTAGGCAGTGCTGCCAGGCCGCAGGCGGCTGGTCCCCTCTGCATGTCGGGACCCGTTCATGGGGACCCTGGTGCTAAACCATTGGTCGACGGCCTGCTTCTGGGTCAGGGTCTCTTAAGTAGCAGTGCAGCTCCCTCGCTACTCCCTACTGAAAGTTAGCCTTCCATACAGCGGCTTGTAAAAAATATATATAAAGAGAGAAAGAGATGGAATAAAAAACGAGCAAAGAGCAAGACTACAAACACAAAGAAAAATTTCATTTTCTAACCTAACACTTATGAGGGTAAGGGGTGGGAATCCTTCATAAGGATACCATGAAAATGGCAAAGGCTTTTAAAAAGGAGATAAAAACGAAGTCTTCAATATAAGACAGCTATGACTCTGCAATTCGTTAAATAATTCTGCTAAAAATATTTAAATTCCACCACCCATTTTTTTGCTTCTGTTGAAAATTACAGGTACACAGTTCTTCTTAAGTGGCATTATGAGATATTCTGCAACTGGAATAAGACTTCAAAATTTCAAACTTACTCAAGTATCTGTGAAGATTTTGAATGATTAATGATAATATACATAATTTTCAGAGAAGAATTTCCCAACACCCAAAATCAGAGAAAATATTGTTTTAAAAAATCTTTAGTTTATATGGATGTAATCAAAATTAAGAGCTGCAATAGATATATTTTGAAAATGAGCTCTGTCAGCACTCAGTCTAGCCAAGCAACCTCCCCCCACGGCTCTCCCTTGTGATCGCAGAAGCCCCTCTTCTTGCTGGCAGCAGCCTCCTTTACTGCAGCATGGACCGCCTGGCAGACAGAAGGTCGATGGGAAGGGAAAAGGGACCCGCCAGTCTTTGCGCTCAAGTTTTACTGCAAAAATTTAGGGACTAGAATCTGAAGATGAAAAACTGCCCACCAATCTGCTGGGAGTTAACAGAGCTGGTAAAAAACAAGTGCCCCTACAAATGAATGTGTTGGGGAAAAAGGCAACAGAACAGCCTGCAGGACCCCCAGGCTTTGCTGCATGGAACGATGGACAAACAAGCAATTCTCCTGCTTCCTCCCCCGCCAGTCAGTAAGCACTGATGAGGCTCACCAGAAATAACAGGGAGCTGGCAAGGCCTGGTTCCATACCCTGTTTCATACCCTCTTAGCATGACTGAAAAGAAGTACCTGTCCCCATCCCCCAATGCTACCCGAAAGGAAATGACAGGTCAGCAGAGCTTAGGAGTAAGGTTCATCTGTGGGCTCCCTTCCATTGCTGCTAGGGTACACTCTCAGGATGAAGTGTGGGAGCGGGGGCTCCTCACCAGGGATTTTACTCCTTTTCCCCCATCGTGAAGTACAGAAGCTTTTCATCCAGGACATGCTGTCACCCCGTTTGTGGGGAACAGCTGCTTCAGGAGCTGGGCTCCCCTGGACCACCCTGGCAGGGACCCAGAGCCCTCCCCAGCATCGGGATCAAACAGCTAATCAAGTGAGCTTTTCACTGGAACAGTGATTAGCAGAGAAACACGGACCTTTCTCCATGTTCTCCTTGGGTAATGTGCCCAAATCAGATTTGGTTTAACAAGGAAGACAGGAAACCTTTCACAGATTGTATGCTAGTACCTAAAAAGATGACATGTGATGAGCTATTTTTAAATTGGCTTTGTGTCACTAACTTGGTAATAAGCAGCCTTTAAATATTAATGCTTCAGACTGATTTTCACATGCTCTTGACTAATCTACAGATTGACTCACAAATACAGAGAAAAGGGCCATGCTAGGAAAAGGCCTTCTGAAACATGCACGTCATCCGATTCAGCACCCACGAGGTTTGTCATCCTGAGACCAGGCAGAAGGACACACAGGACCTTTCCCTTTGTCAGATTCTAAACTTAGACCTTTGCACCCCCAAGACCCTATACACTACTAAATTATCACAGATGGCACTCAATGATTTACTGACAACTGATGAAAAATCAGGTCCAATTATTTTTCTCTAAAACATTGTTTCTTCAATAATATTTGCTAATCCTTAAAGCTGTAAGGTAAAAATTTCTTACTAAAAAGAACCCAACATGTAAAGTGATACTTGCAGACAGTCAAACTATTACAGGATGAAAGCAAATTCCGAAGAACAGCTCCGCGATTCTTCATGTGGTCCTAGCTACAACCCGGGAGAGGCAGGCAAAGGTCCTAGCCCCGCCTGGAGAGGGCGGCGCTGGCAGGTGCTGTCACTGACGCCCAGGGTCAGATGGTGAGCCAGCTGAAAAGTCAGCACTGAAGCACACATCTCTTTCTTCATGCCTAAATAATTTCTGAAAGAATGTTCTATAGGGTTAATGTAATATAACTGAACCCAAATGAAATTACACACTGAGAAAGTAATTTTGCTTCCTTTCTTACAAGTGACACAAGAAGGACTGCATTACTGTGTTTGGTTTGGGGACGGTAAATCACTGACCTCTTGTTCCCGCTGAAAAATAACGACTCTGCCGCCCTTGTCTCCTGTTGCGAGAAGATCTCCCGAGTAATTAAATTCCACAGTTGAAATGATGTCAGCTGCCAACAAACACAGAAGCAGTTTACAAGGTCATGATTTGGGGAGAAGCCACAATGACTATCAAAAACAGTAAAAAAGAATCAGAAAGAAAGATAAGCACATACAAAACTTTCTCCCTAAACATAGCACAAATTTCATGGCGCATTGTCTATTACCAGTAACTACCTCATGGTTTTGGGGTTGGAACCTACGTGTGGACGCATGAGTTTTGCTCCTATTGATCTGGACCCTGGGAGCACCAGAACTCTGGGAGCACCAGTAGGCCAGGTTGCTTGGATATAAGGATACAGGACAGAACTTCAGTAAATTGATTCTTAAAAGAAAAAAAAAGGAGGGGGGGGGCAGAGACAAGAATTGGTCCTAGAAGAATGCTGCCTAACTTCATAATGCAAGCCTAATGCTAACTCTGAAAACAAATCTGATTCTTCCATCAACAGAGAACTTTTCAATGTTCTCTGCACTAACTTCTGTTACCTTCGGTACAAAGTAACATTATGGACAGAACAAGCGGTGCTTCGCTGTCAGGAGTCACTTTCACTGGTTGGACCACTGTGGAGGTCCACCAAGGCTGGTTGCCCACCCCTCTCCCCAGAAGTAAAGAGTACCGAAGAGCAACATGCCAGCACAGGGGGGCGTACCTCAGGCTGATCCCTTTGGTTTAGAGGGGACTGTTCTGAGTTTATGATCAGCCTACCTGAAGCAGACCTGTAACAGAAAGATTTTCTATTTTAAAGAAAAGGTTCAATGACGAACTCTAGAGGAAAACTGCTGACCCTGTAGCTCAGCAGCTGAGAGCCTACATGATTGAGGACCAAGGCCTGGGCTGGGGCCTCTGAGGTGCCAGCTTTAGCTTGTTCCGGGACCATGGACTGGACTCCTCACTTTAGCCAGTGGTCCCGGGATGTCTCCCTTCTGGTCACGCGTGGCATGGCTGAAGTGTGTGGGCACCAACTGGACGAGCTGCAAGGCAAGGCCCATAGCTGCCTTTACATCAAGAGTACAAACAAAAACTGCTAAACAGCAACTGTAAACAACTTATCTGCTACCAAAGAATGGACCCAAAAGTTGAAACTATTTGAAGAGCTCCCCCAAAAGGCAGCCATGCAATCTTGAACCAACACTTTAATCAATTCTGCTCTTTAATCAAATAATTGTCCACATATGGGTTTCATGCCAACACCTACAAAGCAAGTTTTTATTGCACTGGCATTGTTCACTGACTTTTAAAAGACTGACTTCTATTGCCTGGGATTTTCCTTTTTTTTAATCTTTGGGAAGATTTTGGAAAAAAAATGAAGCTTCTTGTTAGGAGAGTCATTTAAAATCAAATTACTCAAAATAACCTAATTTGCCTAAATGAACCTAAAATATTCTGTATTGGATTAAAAGGGACAAAATTTATATCCTTAATACTCAGAGGGTATACAATATTATATAATTAATGGCATTCTAGCTATGTCAGTGATTTCCTGACTTAATTAAAATGTACCGAACCTTTTAAAAGAGAAACTCCCACTGACTGCCAGTCTGAGAAATTATTTTCATTATGCCATGTAAATATGCATGAACCTAAAATAAGAAATAAACTCTGAAGAGCTTCTAAGAGCTCTAAAACCAAAATAAATATACAAATTAAAGACCAACAAAATTATAAAACCAATAAAATTTAAATTACCAACATCAATTTAATCTGAGGGATATTGTTCTTTAAAAACTAGACTAGAAGCCTAAGTGTGGCACTGACTGAGCAGAGTTTGAATGAGGTATTCCAAAACCACCCAACTGCTGGTGAGCCTCCCTTGCTTTTCTTTGATGGGTGGCTCAAGAGACACAAGGGCCAGCCTGGTACTACAGGCCATCCCACGGTGGCAGTGTGTGGCTTGCTACTGTCAGTGCTTGGACCTCGTCTCACAGCCAGAGCACCATGCTGCAAGATGGTCATCAAGATGATGGAAAACATGCTTACTGAACTGCGGAGATCATCATCAAAGAAGAAATCACAACGCACCTTCAGTGGCCCCCAAGAATTCCTCTACTAACTCTTAGTTAAATGTGGTGAATTGTCTACATGTGTCTCTTTTCCTTCCCAACACCACTAAACGTCAGAAAGGAAGTTAAAAAGGCATCCAACTACAAAGCAAAAGAAGAGGCAACAACTGTGAGAAGGCTGTGACAGAAGTCTTGGATGATGGCCAGTGGTGAGCAGACAGGACTTGCTCAGGTGTGGTCTACACACATGCAGGGCAATGCCCAGGTCGCAGGGGCCCCTCTCTAGTACTGGACACAGAGCTGGCATGAAGTCTGTGGAGAGAAGTGCTGGATCTCCAACACCCCTCAAATCCTGTGAGGTAGGAACACACAGCAGTGTAGCAGTTTGATATGGTTATGAATTCCAAAAACAGATAATGGATTATGTTTGTAATCTCGTCTGTACCTGGGCGTGATTAAGTTATGATTAGGGCTTTGATTGGGCCATGTCATTTGGTGGGTGGGGACTCACAGATAAAAGGCATGGCAAAGGACAGAGTTGAGGGCTTTTGATGTTGGAGTTTGATGCTGAAGCTTAAGCTGGAGCCCCAGAAAGAAAGGAACCCTCAGTCCAGGAAGAAGCAAGCCTGGGAAGAGAGGAACCCTGAACCGAGAGAGAAGCAAGAACCTGGAACGGAGGAACCCAGAAGACTGAACCCTCACAGACATTGGCAGCCGTCTTGTTCCAACATGTGAAAATAGACTTTGGTGAGGGAAGTAACTAATGCTTTATGGCCTGGTATCTGTAAGCTCCTACCCCAATAAATACCCTTTAGAAAAGCCAACCAATTTCTGGTATTTTGTATCAGCACCCCTTTGGGTAACTAATACAAGTAGTTACTCCCATTTCTTGTTCCCCAAATCTTAGCAGCAGGAGTTTATCATTCCTACCATCTCCAGGATTCTTCTCTGAAATGCTGAAAAGCCCCAGAGAAAGATGCCCTCAATATTCAAGCATTTGTAGGTCCTCAAAGAAGTGACCAACTCCCGTGGAGCTCTGCAGACTCTAAGCATCGCATTCTTAACTATGATCATCAGACACGTGAGGGAGGCTCCAAAACAAGGAGAGAACAGAAATGGATGTCTGTGGGGAGCTAGTGCCTCAGAGCCGTCATTACAACACCCAGGTGTGCTGAGGGCTTGCTGGGTGCCAGGTGCTGCCTTAAGCACCATCGCTGTAGAAGCCGAGTCAGCCTAGTTCGGCCCCACAACGGCCCTGCGCCGCTGGAACTACCATCAGAGAGGAAATGGTGGGGTGAGGAAAGCCCAGGGTGGCAGGGGGTGCTGGGGAGGGACGCAGCTCGGCAGCTGCCTCTGGGGGTCTGGCGAAGAGAAGCGGGGTGCCACGAAAAAGGAAAGGAACGAGGAAGTGCTACCTGACAGTTAAGAGGTAATGATAAGGATAAAACACTGGAGGCCTCTTCTAAAGACAGGTGGACAACAGGAAAGACGTGACCAGAGATAAATTTAGGTGGCCCATTCACCCAGGCTGTAAATTCCAGAGAGACAATGGAGAAAAATGAAGGGCAAATCATCAAAGCAACAAGACAAGAGTTTCCGGGGCTGCAGGACATGAGGCACGTCCAGGTGGAAAGGGCCCAGTGCAGGCCTAGCGTAGCTGGGCAAGACTCACCTGCAAGTGCCACACTTTGAAAGCTGAAGCACCAAGGAAGAAGATTCTGAAGCTCTCCAGAGAAAACACATCAGTCACATATAAAAGGGAGGGAATCAGAAGGGCATCAGGCAGTATGCATGAAAAGAGCGGGATGTCAGGTCTATTAGAAAACTGAGGGAAAACACTTCAACGTATTCTATGCCCAGCCAGATTTTCAGCTAAGTTTGAGGGAGAAGTAAAAATGTATTCAAACATGCAAAGAGCAAAGAAGACAAACTTGCCACCCCCACATCCTTTCTCAGGAAACTACTGGAAAATGCACTTTGGCAAAATGAGAGACTACATTATGAGAGAGGGAGATCAGGGATCTGACATCCAACAAATGGTGATGTCCCCAGAAAGAGATATGCAGCCCACCCTTCGGAGTCCACAGGCTCAAAAGGTCGGCTCTGGGGTAGAGAAGAGCCCTGGGATTACGTGACGTGCTTGGGAAAAGTTATTGCTAAGTATTTGACAGTTCTGTTGAAGAGTGTGCTAAAAAAATAAACAAAAGTATAAAAGCCAGAGAGCCAAGCATAGGACGAACTAGGTCATCACTATTAACTCTAGGAAATAGAACTAATATGAAAAAGAAACATATATCTTTGTTCAGCAACAAGCAATATTTAGGCTCTGCATGCATTTATGTATTACAATAGATTCTAACTCTCTTGTGTGGGGAGGAGTACTTATGGACTGAAGGGAATATAAGTAAAAAATCTAATTCATCCATGATCATAACAGGAAGTTCATATGTGTCAAAAATCAGGAAATAAAAAATTAGCAGTATAAGCATTATTATTTAGAAAGTGGGAGGAAAAGTCCAGAACAGTTAAATGAGCTTTGTAAAATAACTGAGATGTGGAACTGAGAGTGCTGAAAAGTTGAATAGGCAACGTTGTCTAAGACTTTTAGTACTATTTTCTTTTAAACTAGAGGCATGTGTCACTGGATAAAAAAACAAGGGGAGAGGACGAGGTTCAAGCAGATGAGCACCCACCTCCCACATGGGAGGTCCTGGGTTTGGTTCCTGGTGCTTCCTCAAAAACAACAACAAAAATCCAACAACAAACAAAACAAATGAAAATACCAACTCAGGGGAGCCAACGTGGCTCAGCAGTTGAGCACCATCTCCCCACATATAAGGTCCTGGGTTCGATCCCGGACCCTGGTACCTTAAAAAAAAAAAGAGGATGGAAACCGAGCTGGGGACAGCTCTGCATCACAGGCAATTTGTACAGGGCCTGCCAGGAGAAGGCTGCAGGTGCACACAGGGGTGCAGGGGCCCGGCAGGCCAGCAACAGTTTGCGGGCAGGAGGGCGGCAGGGTATGGGACCAGCAGATGGCGCTCTGCTGGCGTTGGGTCATTTCAAAGGCCGCCTCAGAACGCACAGCCCTTTCCCTAATGCAGCCAAGTGACTTCAATCGCCCTTGGTATGCGGCCCCAAGAGGCCAGCCTACCTTGGTCCCTTGTGGTCTGACAAGGGTGGTGGGCCTGACGGCTTTCCAGCAATTTCTGGGCACAGAACCCCCAAAGGAAACCCTGTGTTCTTTGCAAAATAACACAAAATACTAACACACTGCCTTTGCAAGTGAACTAGACACACTTTACATACCAGAAGACAGGGCTTGAAATAGCTGCGAATTATAAAATCATTAAAATATACCAGGTTCTCAAAAAATAGCCCTCAAACTCTTGTGCGGTCTGGAGTTTTTCTGGTTAGGTTTGTTGTGCTTGTCACACTTGCTGCCTGCCAACTAGAGACATGATGTTCTCAGCACTGAGATTTAGGAGCACTTACGGGGAAAATCTTCAAACAAGAAAGCAGTGCTACATTTCTACAGATGGGGAAAATGGGTATGAGAGTAGTTTAGCAGCAGCATGCCTGGGTGCAGCCACCAAACTTCTCACCGCCTTTCAGGTTCTCCAGGCCCGCTAGGCTGCAGGCAGCAGGCGCCTCCCAGACTCTGGCGCCCCGCACACAGCCTGCTTCCCTGGGCACGACTTGGCAGCCAGAAGCCAGCCTGGACAGTAACGGACAGTCATCTGCGCCACTTCCCCTTTCTCCTGCTGACAGTGTGGGGCTGGATGCCGTGCCCACCTCCACCCCACCAGAGGAGGCTCTCTGTTGTGAGGACTGCAGGCCCCTTCAGAATGAAGACGGAGTTTTCAGGGAAGGTGCTGCGGATTCTTGGGTGAAGAGGAGACAGGAGGGCAGGAAGAGCTGTCCCTTGCCTCCCACACCTCGCCCAGACCAAGTCCTCAGGTTTCATCCCCGAGCCATGCGCCAGGGTCTGGGGAGGCTGGAGCAGCCATGCACAAGCTCATGACGGCTGCAGGCTCCCTCAGTGGAGCGCGCGCAGATGGTGCCACGTGAGGAAGGGGCTGCAGAATGAAGCCTAGAGGATGATGCCACTCGTGTCAAGCACACGGAGCACTGCACACCCCGTGTGGATACACACATGCACAAGTGTAACACGAGGGTTTACACTAGCTAAATGTTGACGGTTACCTCTGGGGAGGCAGCTGGAGCAGTCGGAGCTAAAGGGGACTTTCTTCAATGCTTGCTTTTGCTAAAAGAAATAAACCTGAAGCAACGGTGAGCTAATATTAATACAGCCAGCCATCTGGCAGCTATTTAAGGGAACTACCATGTGACACACACAGCTTCCCAGCAGGAACCAAGCACCTTCCTTCGTGGACTTCATGCCTGCCAGGAAGTTGCACATGAACAAATACAGAAGTAAATGTCGCTAGCGCAGTCTTATCTAATGAAGTGGGACTTGCATTTTTCTATCTTTTTTAAAATTTCAAGTTTCTAACAATTTTTCTTTTCCACAAGCACTGGTCCAAGATGGACTGCAAATATAAAAACTGCTCTTCACCACAGAGAGCGCAAGCGGCGCTGACAGAGAAGCACTATGAAGCTGACAACAGGGACGGGGCTACTGACGTGGCTGCGCAGGACTGGTCAAAGGCCTGTGGGAAGAGGTGTCGTCTGGGCAAAGACCTCAGGGACTCGCATGCCGCGCAGAGGCTGGAGGGAAGACCACTGCAGGTAGACAGTGCGGCAGCTGGGGCGGCGTGGGGCTGAGAAGGGGACTGCGGGGCAAGGGCTGGGGCTGGTGGCTGCCCGGGCACCAGGGCCAAGGTTTCCTGGGGCAGACTCCCACGCAGCTCCCCACCAGCCTCCCTTACAGCTAGGGTGCAGGCACTGATCAGTTCCAGCCACCCCAGCCCACCCACAGGGCATCAGGGGACTCCGGAGGGGAGGCAGTCAGGAAGAAGTGTGAGACCCTGCAGGATGTAAGTGGTTTCTTGGCCACTGGGCTCAGCAGCCTGGGCACCCTTGGTGACCTTAAAAAGAGTAGTTTCAATAGAACGGCCAGAGGGGGCAAACCAGGAGTGCCAGTTGCTAAGGAAAGGGACATAAGGTTTAAAATAACATTTCTGTGACATAAGGAAGCAGGAACAAAGAAATGGCGAGGAAGGGGACTGGGAGCTCAAACCAGAGATGAAGTCAACAGGATTTTGCTAAAGTAGGTCCCTGGGAACAGTCCAGTAGAGGGGAGAAACTGGTGACGCAGGGGACCCAGGGGTGACTGCAGAGCAGGGCAGGGAAGCAGGCAGAGGTGGAGTGGAGAGGCCCAAGGCAGGCAGAGGGGTGGTGTGTGAAGGAAGGAGCAGCCAAGGAGTGTGTGTGTGTGTGGGGGGGGGGGCGGGGGGGGGCAGAAGAGGTGGCTACAGGGCTGCACTGGGCAGACCAGAACTCAATGGACTGCATCTGCTTTTTCCACAAGGCCCGTGAGAAGGCTATCAGCAAGGCACTATAGGGAGGGGTGCAGCAATGTGGAGAGTACCAAGGGGGTCTGTGGAGAGAAGGATGACTGCACTGCAGAGAGGCAGCCTGCCTCAATGTAATGTGTCCACTTGAGATGTGAGGTAAGCAACTTATTATTATTATTATTTTAGGAGGTACCAGGAATTGAACCCAGGGCTAGTACATGGGAAACAAGCACTCAACCACCTAAGCTACATCCACTCCCCTATCATTTTTTAAAATATATTTTTAAATTTAATTAAAAAAGATACACAGATTACATAAAATGTTACATTGAAAAAATACATGGGGGAACGAGATGTGGCTCAACCAGTTGGGCTCCCGTCTACCATATGAGAGGTCCAGTGTTTGATGCCTGGGGCCTCCTGGTGAGGGCAAGCTGGCCCACGTGGAGTGCTGGCCCACAAAGAAATGCCGCCCTGCGCAGAGTACCACCCTGGGTGGGAAAACTGCCCCGCATGGGAAAGCTGCCTCATGCAGGGGTGCCAGCTGACGTGGAGAGCTGATGTAGCAAGATGATGCAACAAGAGACAAAGAGGAGAGAAAATAAGAAGATGTAGCAGAACAGGGAGTTGAGGTGGCACAAAAGAGTAACTGCCCTTCCCCCAGCATGGGACACGACTCCCAGGAATGAGCCTCCCTGGTGCCGAGGGATTACTACCAAGTACCAGCTGATGATGTAACTAGAAATAACCTTGAAGAAAAGGGTCAACTCAGACCAGCAGAATATCTCAATCTACATATAATACCCAGAGTTAAAAATGCTTTTTGACCTGAATAAAAGGGGGAAATGGAAAGGACAAATGAGTTTATATGGCTATGAGTCTCCAAAAAGAGTCGGGAAGTTATCAGAGATGTTGCCCTTATGCACACCTGAGCAGAGTCCCAGAGATAGATAAAGTAGATACAACCCCAGGTATTGGTTCTTCTGAGAGCTACAGAGACCCACAGGTTCTATGGTCATGGCAGATGGAGTTCAGTGCCATCTCAGTTGGCCCTACTTTGGAGTTTGTGATTCTGTGTGATGGAGCTGGACTTAGATGTGATCTTTGTCCACAAGTCTCTCTTGTTACTTTTACCGGAACTGTAGTTGTTGCTGGGGTTTAATGTATACCTAGGGGACCTGAATCTCTGGACTGACCATGTGATAGCCAGGCCCTGAGCCTCAACAGACTTGCAATTCCTACACTCTGGTTTATGGGACTTACTCCACTCAGCTAACATGGAGGTGAAGATCTACCACCACACCAGGGAGCCAAGAATGCCTACAACTGAAAGCAGGACGATTGCATCCAGCATCCATGTGGAATCTAAGCCCCCTCCTAAGACAGACGTGGAGTGGACACAACACATTCTAAGGTTCACAGGATGGAGGAATAGAATATGGATTAGAGTGGACTTACTGATATTCTATTCATGAACTATTATGATTAGTAATCGAAGAAAATGTGGCATTGGTGTGGAGAAAGTGGCCATGGTGGCTGCTGGGGGTAGGGAGTGGGAGGAAGAGATGTGATGTGGGGGTATTTTCGGGACTGGAGTTGTCCTGGGTGGTGCTGCAGGGACAGTTACCAGGCATTGTATGTCCTCCCATGGCCACTGGGTGGACTGTGGGAGAGTGTGGGCTATGATGTGGACCACTGACCATGAGGTGCAGCGGTGCTCAGAGATGTATTCACCCAATGCAATGAATGTCTAAAGATGATTGAGGAGGTTGTTATGGGGGGGAAAGTGGGGCTAGAGGGATATATGGGGACCTCATATTTTTTTGATGTAACATTAAAAAAATAAAGACAAAAAAAAAAAAAAAAAAAAAGAGAGAAGGGAAAAAAGAGAGTAATTGCCTCTTTCCCACTCCGGAAGGTCCCAGGATCAGTTTCTGGAGCTGCCTAATGAGAATACAAGCAGACACAGAAGAACACACAGCGAATGGACACAGAGAGTAGACAACAAGGGGAATGGGTGTATGTGTGTTTGTGTGTGTAGAAATAAATACAAAATTAATTAAAAAAAAATATATAGGGGATTCCCATATGCCCCACTCCCCATACCTCCCACTTTTCTCACAGTAACAACTTTTGTCATTAGTGTGGTACATTCATTGCAATTGATAAACACATTTTGGAGCACTGCCACTAAGCATGGATTATCGTTTACACTGTAGTTTACACTCTCTCTCCCTGCCTTCAGCAACTCTCCAGTGATACAATTTCTTCCATTGCTAGAATCAGAGCAAGTCTATAGTAGAATACCAGTAAGTCCACGCTAGTCCATATTTTATTCCCCAGTCCTGAGGATTCTGGGATAGTGATGCCCACTCCCCCTCCAATTGAGAGGGGGCTTCAATCCCATATGGCTGATGGATGGGACTCTCCTGCTTGCAGCTGTAGACTCTCTCAGTTCCTTGGTGTGGTGATTGTTCATCCCCACCTCCTTGTTGGCTGTCCTGTGTGAGTCCAATGAACTGCAGAGTAGGTGCTGCAACTCTGCAGAGGCTCAGGGCCCAGCTGGCATGCAGAGAGCCCAGAGATTCAAGTCTCTTGGACATACACCTACCAACTCCTAGCACCAATGACAGGTTCAATAAAAGGGACCAAAGACTATGTGTAGAGAAGTCACATATGAGTCCAACCGTCACACTCGGGAGCACAAACTCCAAAGTAGGGCCCACTGTCAAGGCACCATATTTCGGGGCTATCTGCCATGACCGTAGGACCTAGGAGTCTCCAGACCCTCAGGAGCCCCACTATTTGGGGTAGTATCTACTTTGGCTGTCTATGAGATCCTGCTGATGACCTCTTGACTCACTTTGACGTCTCTTAGCCATATAAACTCATTTGTTTTTATCTTTTCCCACTTTTATTCAAGGTCTTTTCCCAGTTGCATCACCAGTTGGTGCTTTGTAGTAATCCCTCGGTGTTCCCCTCTGATTTTTAAAAATTCAACAAATATGCTGAGGGATTCCTCAAAGCCAAGCACTCTGCACAAGGTCCTGGGGATAGCACACTGAACAAGTCAGAGTTCCTGTCCTCATGGAACTGACATTTTAATGAATACAATCATAATTTAAAAAGAGCCATACACCCTAGTTAGTGCAGCTGGGTGTTCCTAGTCTCCAAGCTTTGGGGATCTGCCTAATGGCTGAGCACCTCTGCTCCCTGGTTTGTTGTGTCTCTCATTCTGCTTTTTCTCCCCACCTCTCTTGTTGCATCATCTTGTTGCATCAGCTTGCTGTGTCAGCTCGCTATCTTCTATAGGAGGCACTGGGAACCTTTGTTCCCTGCTCTGTTGTCTCTCTTGCTATGCTCCCTCTTCTTGTGTCTCTTTTTGTGTCAGCCTGCCGCATGCTCTTCTTGTGCCTTTCATTGTGTCAGCCTGCCGCACCTGCCTGTCATGCCAGCTCGCCATCCTTTTTAGGAGGCACCAGGATCCAAACAGCAAACTCTGGTGTAGTAGGCGGGAGCCCAGTCACCAGAACCACATCTGCTTCCCTCAATCCATTTTAATAATTACAGTTCTTTTAAATATCGTTTGAAAAAATCTTTGAGGTTACCCCACCTCAAACACAATACCTATACCTGAACAGAATACCTGTGACCTGGGTTTTGAAGTTTTTACCTCAGCTACTTGTTCTTCAACCTGCTACTTCCTCTCATGCTTTTTCCATTTACTAAACACAAACTGTCAGATTTTTTTCATGGGCCCTTCTCCTCCAAGGCCCTATCAGATAACTGTGTAAATGTGCATTTTCAGCCGTCAACACCAATATCCTAAACTGACACTCATACCTAGAGCCACATTTTTAAAAAGTTTGTCACTACAGACTGACCAATCTGGGAGATTAACTTAATACTACCTGAAAAAAAAACTGAGTTCCAGATATTTTAATAAATCTTCAAACCCCAAACTGGAGTTCTAATGAATTTTTTAAAAACATTTTTCCCAAAGAAAAGGCAACTGCACTTATTACATCAACATCATTAAAGTATAAGTGACACCAACAAAGGACCTACTCATATTTTCAAAGACCAACATTTACTCCGGCAAAATCTAAAAGTAGGCACAAAGGACAATTAACCAATTTCACAGGAGATGAATAACCAATTTCTATCTTTGTCTTTCTTCTGCTGTATGAGGAACCAAAGAAGTCAAATAGAAAATTGTTGTGCAGAGCCAACCACGAAAACTTCAAATACAGATATGTATAATATTCCGTTATTTTTTCAAGGCATTACTTTACATGTTAAAAAAAAAACTTCAAAAATAAAAATAGTAGTTATTTAGCCTTGTGCACATTTTGCAATAAAGTTTCTTGAATTTCTTTGGCAAATTCCTCAATCACTTCAACTTTTCAAGTAGAGTCATCACTAAAAAGTCCCTCTGACATGGGATCTATCCCACCATGACAAAGCAGCTTCCTTCTTTGCTGAAAGTGAGAGTGGCTCGTTGTTGCTTCAGGATCCCAAACCACACATTCAAAGTCATCCTGGTCTGCTATCCAATACTATTTATGTCAAACTGTAGGGGGACACCTCAAGGAACTTTCTTATATCAGATGCTCCCACTTTGCTAAGAATGAGGGCACAGCAGTCTGAGTTAATCGTGGTTTCTGAGTTGCAGGGTACCGCACTGCTCCAGGATTTTCAGTGGATACAATTAAAGTTCCTCCATTTGTGGCAGAAGTCTGCTGTTGACAAGTTCTCTCTGCTACTACATCATCTAGCAGTTGTTGTGTTTAAGTGGGTCTGAACTTTCAGACCTCTTTGGAAAGGAAAGTTGTCTGTCAGACTTTTCTGATGGCTTAATTTATTTCCACTTCTGGTAAAATTGGCTGGGATGTTATTTTTTCTGCTTAACTGGTTAGGTCTCGAGAACTGCAACTGGTTTCTTTTGCACTTCATTTTGTCTTGGTCTGCCTTCCTTTTTAACACAGGAAAATATCGCTCTATGTTCTTGTCAACTAGGTGACCACCTAAGGGTGGTTGAGTCATAGGACAAATTTCTTTTCGAATTCCTAGCTGGAAGACCAGTGACAGCCCCATAAGGACATCTCCTTCCAGGCATTACTCCACAGCTAAGACTATTCTTACCAAAACCAGAATTCTGCTGGATTCCCCATCATCTTCTCATCCTGAATTGCTGGGTACCACGTGGTTGGAGCCTTCTATTTAGTCTTAGAAATTTGTGCTTCTTTCCTACCTTTTGATTCAGTTTGATTACATTATCCAAAGATGTATCGATTTCACCCAGGTTTTCATTGCTGCAAGTTTTCGTTGGCTCTCGACCAAGAGGTGCGGCTAAGGCCTGCCACCTCCACTCAGGCATACAGACTAGCTGCACCATGGGAGCATGAACAGGTCCCTAGCGACACTTTTCACCCTGAACAGTATTTTAATAAGTACACAGAAAGGCCTAACTGGATAATCTTATAATTCAACTGGATTATTCCTTTAACTACTTGAATTGTGCTATTCTTTAATGAACCTTAAATAAACTAAGAGTAGTTAAAAAATAAAATTTTGTCATTCTCTATATTTTAAGTTAAGATTACTACTACATAACTAACCTTAAACCCGGTTTTATGGTAAGGGAAACTAGCTATAATTTTGCTTAATGCTCCTAGAAGGATTATCTCTGATATTTCAGATGACTTTAACAGCTGATAGCTACATCCTTTATGGTACCATCAACAATCCAAAAGACAAAGTCAAAATCTAAGAACTGTAACCTCTGGCACTCATTAAGGTCAGACAAATAAAGTCAAGGTAGCTGGAACACAGCATCACTGGTAGCAAAATAGCACAAATCACACTAATCACTGCGCGATGAAAGACTTTTTAAAAGGCAACCTGTACATCAATTTTGATAAAAATTCAAACACACAGACAGGCCATATACCTAACTCACGGTAGAAGTTGGCACTGGTGAGGAAAGTAGGGGAGGGCAGGGAATGGAATTGGAGAGTTAAAACAGAGGACCTCACTTTTAATTGTTAACCTTTTACTTCTTATAAAAAATTTTTTAAAAATCACAGAAGTAAATAAGAATACCAAATGCCAACAGTTGTCAGGTGATGAGAGCATGGGTATTATTGGTATTATTGTTAATAATTAATATGTATGCATACACTTATTTATTTAAACACAGTTTATCAAAATGTGAGGTAGCAACTGGTTGAGACTTCAAATTTAAACCACTGATCCCATTTGTAAGAAGGATGAATCAAGGTAAATAATGAAGTTATGGCATTTCTTTAGAATATGCTGGTCCACAGGTTACTACAAACAGCAGAAAACAAAGCCAAGCAGCAGCTCCGACACTCAGTAAAATCAGACACTTACACAAATGCACCAATGCACATAAGTCATCAACCTCCATCTTTTCAGTAACTAGAGCTTTCTTAACAGGGAAATAAACATTTGTAAGTATTTGTCACTCCAGATACCCAGAAAATAAAAAAAAAATTTTTTTTGTATTAAGGTCTTTTCAAGCACAAATAAGTGACAGCCAACAAAACTGCTCAAAATTTAAGAAAAATGGAGCCCACAGAAGGTACATGACTGTGTTGAATGAGAATGTATAACGAGTCCTTATGAGGTTTAAATCAGTAGCAGCAAGAGACTTTTTTCCACTGAGTTCTTCTGAAACCACCCTCTTCAGTTTTAACTGGCCTTTTTCCTCTTACTACTACACAAACAGTGCACTCTCCATGTGGAACATTCACACAGTACAAAGGTCTGAAGAATGAATCCCTCGGCAATGCAAACTGCACTGATATTAACTGCTTGCTGTCTAAGCATTTACACATAAGGGATCGCTGCTCTGCAAGTTGCTTTATATCACCTAATGTGTCACAGGCCACTTTCCAATAGGCATATTCCCCTTTACTCCTTTTAATGGCTGCAGAATAATCTACAATTTGGGTGCACCATAAGGGATTTAACAGCTCTGCCATTTGAAACCATTTGGGGTTTTCCAGATGTGTTACTGCTGCAATGCACAAGTCTGTAAAAACATCTTTGAGAAATCCTGGCATACTCCTACAGGATTCCTAGAAGTAGAATCATTGGGTTCTTACAGTGTTTGCTTAAAGTGTGAGTGACAACTGCCAAAATGCCCTCAAGAGAATGGAAGGTGCTCTTTCCATAAATAGAATTTCTTTGATAATGCCATTGTTTAATAATTTGTTAACTCTTCTGCTAATTCCTTTCTAAAATGAGAATCAAGCCTATAAACATGGTTAAAAATGAGGATCTATCATTTGGGTTTTCACCCAAATTTTCCCAATAGTTAGCTAACTTTAGGGCAGATGTGGCAACTTGCTGTGAATCCATTATCTACTAAAACACCTCCTATGTGCCCAGCACTGTAACAGGTGCTGTTCAGGACAGAGAAAGAAATAAATACCTACCAGTTTTTGCACAACTGTGCTCCTTATTTATGATTTCTTTATCTTTTGAGATCTTGATAAAATAGGCTAAAAATCCACTCTAGGCTCTGAGTAAACTTAAAATCCTTAGGATCTTCCATCTTCGTGGTTCCCCTGCCTCGGAGCTCTAAACTCCTGCTACTGCTTAAGTTCAATTCATGTATGAATCATCTTCTTGTCCCATGAATTGCTCTTCTTATACACCATTACTGGATCTCAGCTCTTCTTTAAAAAATTCTAACATCAGCAGCAATAACAACAAAAAACCCACTTATAAAAGACACGTGTCTAATACACTTGAATTCTGGGGCAGAGAGTATGGAATGGGGCAAAAAATTAAAATTTAAGTTTAAAAGGAAAGAATATTGAGAGATTAATATTCTATAACACATAAAGAACTTTAAAAATATGCAGCATGTGCAAGATATGCCCCAATCTCAAAGTCCTTAACACAACCATCAGAATGTACACAGTGCAGCCTTGGGTGCAGTGTGTCCACCCCCAGGGTTTTATCCTGGAAATGATGAAGCAACCCTAAATAAGAGCTGGTAAGAGTGGGAAGCCTCCCATGGAGAACTGACTGAATAAACAAGGTTACCCACACAATGGAATGCTGTGCAGCCATTCAAAGAGTCCAACAGAACCACGCAAGAAGGCAGTGTGAGTAAAAAAGACATGCACGCACTCTGGTCTCAGAGCACTAGGAATGTAGCCCTAACTCCAATACCCACTAGCTCTATGACCCAGAGCAAGTTACTCAATCTTTCTGAGATTGTTCCCTCACTTGTAAAAAAAAAAAAAAAACAAAACCAGAAAGAATAAAGAAAATCCCAGGTGAGCTAAAGTATATATATGGCTATAGCAGTTTCATATAGTTATGAATTCCAAAAACATATTGGATTATGTTTGTAAACTGGTCTGTACCTGGGCATGATTAAATTATGTTTAGGGCTTTGGCTGGGCCATCGGTAGAGCGTTGAGATCCCGCCCCTCAGTGGGTGGGGACTCACAGATAAAAGGCATAGCAAAGGAGAGAGTTGGAGATTTAATGTTGGAGTTTGATGCTGGGGTCTTGAGCTGGAGTCCCGGGAAGCAAGCACACAGAGGAGCTTGGTTGTGAGGGAAGAGAAGCAAGCTCCAGCAAGACCTGGGAAGAGAGGAACCTAGGAAGCCTGAACCCTCGCAGATGTTGGCAGCCATCTTGGGCTCCTACACATGGAAATAGACTTTGGTGAGGGAAGTTACATATGCTTTTTTGGCCTGGTATCTGTAAGCTTCTACCCCAAATAAATACCCTTTATAAAAGCCAGCAGATTTCTGGTATTTTGTATCAGCACCCTGTTGGCTGACTATTACAATGGTTTAAACCTGATTCACTAGAAGGTCTCAAATTCCAAACCAGTAATGAAAAAAAGTTTGTAATTTTTGTAAAGAATTAAAAAAAACCACTGCTTATATACGAACTAAATTTTAAAATAAAAATAGAGATAAATGCATAGAAAATGGCAAAAAAAATATACACAAACTGTTAAGAGCAGTAATGTCTGGGGAGAAGGATTTGAGGATAGCAGTAGAATAAAAAGGAACTTTCCCATGTACTCTTTACACATCTGCATAATTTGATTTTCTTTAAATAAAGAACACTCTGCTTTTGTGCTTTAAGACAAAACAATAAAATTTAGTAAAGATGGGAGGGATGGCTAATCTTGAAATCTGTCCTGTCTTTATTCCTACCACTAACTGTTTGCTTTAAAGCAAGCAGATCTCAAGGTGTGATCCAAGGATCCATGGGATCCCCAAGAACATTTCAGAGGGGTCTGTGAGGACAAAACTATTTCCATAATAATATTAAGACATGATGTGTCATGTTCACTGTGTTGACATTTGCAGAGACATGCAAAAACAACAGAGAGCAAAACTGCTCGTCCCTTGGCACAGATCACACCAGTGGAACCAGGCTGGACTAATCAGCACGTTAGTTGCTTGGTTGACATATGTAGGGGAAAAAAAGGAAAAAAAGCCAGTTTTACTTAAGAATGTCCTTCATGAACAGTGAATATTATTAATATTACATCTCAACCCTTATGGCAAAGCAGGTAGTATGCACAAAGTACTTCTGCAGCACCCCAAAGTCAAGGATGGGCTCAAGGAAAAGCACATGTGTAGCTCTTTGCGTTGCAAGCTAAACTAATCACTTTTTTTCATGGACTGCCATTTTTCTTTGAAAGAATGACTTAACAACTGTGGTTATTCAGACTTCAGTATCCGGCAGAAATTTTGTTGAAAATGAACAAAGTGAACCTCTCACAGAAAACTTGACAGAATGTGTTTCCCATGATAAAATCCAAGCTTTCAAAGAAAATCAGAACTGTGGAAAACTTCTGTGAACTTGATAGGATTCTACTTTTCTGATAAGACCAGCAATGGTATTAATGAATGTAGTTTAGTCTGATCTCGTATGATGAACTGTATCAGAATTTGGAAGATTTGCATAACTCAGTGGATCAATATTTCCAAATGAGCAATGTGTGATGTCACCAAATCACACAAAAAGATCCATTCAAAGAGGAAGACAAAACTATGATACAATGTAAAACAGTTTTTATAAAAGGGTCTTGGATATGGTTTCAGATTTCCAAGTACAGCTAAACTTGAAGAAACAACCACTTCTCAAATTTTAGTGTAGTATCAAAAAAAGAATACTCACAATCATGAAAAGGCTATTAAATGACTCCTCCATTTTCTAACTACATATCAGTGTAGGGCTGGATTTTCCCCATCTACTTCAGTAAAAACAATATATTATAAAAAAAAATCAAAAACAATATATTGCAACAGATTAAATGCAGAATCAGATATGCAAATCTAGCTGTCTTCTATTAAGCCAGATAAAGGGCTTGTAAAAGTATAAAACAGTGCCATTTTTCTCACTAAAACTTTTCTGTTTTGTACGTTTTTTTTCATTAAAAATGTTATGTTAACATGTAACAGATTTGTTTTTATTTTAAACTGAAATAACAAATACTTAAGTTGTTCTGATTTACTTTCAAATATAGTTAAGTATCAAAAGATAGAACTCACAGGAACAAAAGTTTTCTGGGGTCTATAATAATGACAAAGAGTGTAAAAACGGCCCTGAATCCAAAAGGCTTTGAGAATCAATGATTTAGAGCAGGCACCAGCAAACTACAACCCAAAGGCAAAATCTGGCTCACTGCCTGTTTTTGTAAATAAAGTTTTATTGGAACACAGCCATGGCCATTGAATTCGGTATTGACCACGGCCGCTTTCCTGCTACAAAGGCAGAATTGAGTTCAGTAGTTGCCATGGAGACCATCTGGCTGGCAAAGTCTGAAATAGTTTTCTTTGCTATTGTAATAACTTTCTATTTTGCATTTCTGTCTCCACTCTTACCTCCTACCATCCATTGTCTAAAGGCTAATGACCTTTCCAAAAACTCCTGCTTAAAACGAAAGGTTCAGGTTCACCTTCAGAACACAATTCAAATTCCTCAGCACAGCATTCAAGGCCTTTCATCACCACCGCCTAGCCCCGCCAACCTCGAGTCCAAACTTCACCACTCTGAGCTCACCCCTGAACACTCTGCTCTTTGCTCTACAAGCAGCCCAAGTGATTTCCCAGAATGTACCATGGAGTCTCAAATTCTCAAATCTCCACTCCGAGCCCCCCTCCCTGGAACATTCTTCTCTCCTCTGCTTCTCCCCTCTCCCTGCCCTGTCTGAGAAGGTTTCCCGACCTCCTCCCCTGCATCTCCCAGCCATGCCTGACAACCAGCCTCCCTCCACAGCCCAGGGTATCAACTGCGCTGTCAGGATCTGCTGGTCGGTCTCTGAACTGAGGGCATCTCAGGGCAGAAACTGTGCTTCTCTCTCCATCCCCAACATCTAGCCCTAGCAGCCTTCAGTACATTTTCGTGCACTGCCTTCACAAGACAACAGAATCTTGACATTTGCCCATTGCCAGTGCCATTCATCCACTGTCTCCAAACTTCACCCCAACCCTATAAGAGCCACAGGCAACACCATCCCCACCTTACAGAGGAGGAAACTGTCAAGTTAGCACAAAGCTAAAAGGAGGAGAGAAACGGGATTTGCACCAAAACTCTAGCATACCAGTGTCTTTCCATCAACCATGACTTTCTTTACTCCAATTAACATCACTGTGAAGAGACAAACCTAACTTAGGTGACAGCATGAGGGAAAAGGCAGGAGATCACCCACTGCTCACGCACGGTGTGCTGAGAGAAGGAAAGGGCAGCCTCTAAGAGAGAATCCACCCTGTGGCTGCAACAGTGATTCATCAAGAGGTGGAATTTAAGACGGGTTTTGAAGGATCAGTAGGGTGTGGAGAGTAGACAGGAAACAGAAAGAATATTCTAGGTGGGAGAAATATTTGAACAATGATCAAGGAATGGGAAAAATCACTGGATAATAATGGAAAAATCAAGAGGCTAGGCAGAGGAAGGGAACTGGGGTGAGTGGAGAGATGAGGGGGAGGTCAGGAAAAATTCAAGAAACTGCTATCTTTGTGTTTAAATATAGCTAAAACTAAATCCACACACCTTAAAATACACACAAATTAATTAACACTTGAGCAGCACTTCACAGGTTACAAAAGCACTGCATGCTGTTTAATCTTAACAAAAATCTTAGGTTGTAGTAAGTGTTCCTGATGTCTGGATAAGTAAGTTGAAGTTCAGAAGTGGCTTTCAGAGTTGATAATGCAGGCATGCATTATCAACTTTTTAAAATCAAGGACTAAAAGAAGTCCTGCCTGAGCAAGACAAGGACAATGAAAATGAACATTATTTTAGTACAGCCATAGACCTTGCAAATTTATATCTGATTATATAACCATGACTAGTACAGGTTCTTGAACACATTCTGAAGATATTGAAGTGTAGTCAATGCTCAGTAATTATACTGAATGAATTTATCAGAAGAAAGGCACACATTCGATTCCCCAAAGGCAACATTTCCCCATGAAGCTCCCTCAAAAGTTAAACTGCAAAATATTATAAGATTGTTTGATGGCCTTTCCCAGATGATGCTCTCCTGAAAGCCCTTTTCAACAGCACAGGTATAATACTAAGTAAATGGGAATCGTACAGTGACAGCATAAAAATCAGATTGGGAGTATTTCAAGTAACCAAACAATCCTCAATTGCGCCTTTAAAAAAAGGATTGATGAAAAATACTGAACATGAAATTTTCTATACCCGGAAGAAATGAATCATAATATTCTAAGATAATGACTATGGCCAAAAGCTTTACATTCATTTATATTGTATTTCATTGATTTTAAGCACATTTTCCTGCATTTTAACATCTTAGAAATCAGGGTATAACTTAAATTCAATGAAATACAATAACTTCCTGGTTGCTGTCCAAGTTTTTGTTGCCTTCCCCAACTTAAAATGTGTCTTTCTTTCATAATATGTAACCTCTCACAAAGACTTGGCCTACTGGATGACCTGGATATCCATATTATTTATGCAACTCCCAAACTTAAGCTCGCACTAATAGTTTTATTATTTCTTTAGAAAAAAGGGAACATCTACTTTAAAGCAATAATCAGAGTAGAGATTAAAAAGCTGATTAAAACAAATCATTAAATAAAAAGTCAAGGCACTTAATACTACAAATTCAGAGGGGAGAGGAAAAGGTGGCTATCATCCCATACACTGCTATGTAAAACTAGGCAATTAGAGTTCCTAAATCCCTCCTCTGGCTCTCTCCCATGTCTCCAGTCTCCAGAAAAGAACTAATACAAAGGCAGCAAGCAAGCAAACTGCCATTATGTTCAAAGTAGCTTTGCAGAGGAAGGCTCTACCGCATTTTTTTTTTGGCATGCAGGCGTTTCAATTACTCATCCCCTCTGTGTGATACCTCTTCTTCAAATACTTGGAGAACTGTTCTGAAAACAGGTCATTCTGGAACCCTTGTCATCCATCTTACATCATTTTGATAGGCACTTTCTTTATAGGCATCTCATTTTCATTTGTTTTCGAAAGACTTCTTCCTATAAATACTGGAGAGCTCTACTCAGCCTTAGGAAGATAGCAAACCCCAAGGCTGGGCAGCCACATCCCACAGTGTGGGCTATTTAGCTGAACTGGCTGGGTCCAGTGGCTGTTAATTACTCTGGGTTTCTGTGCCTAAAATCCAGGGAGCAATAGTACCTCTCCTTCCTGGGGTTGTGAGAAGGCAAAGCTGAGAGGTAAACTCTTGGATAAGCATTGAATAGCTGCTAGCTGGCACGACCTCCATGCTGGGTCCTGCCATGGCCAGAGAGCCCTGAGGCTGGCCCCAGCTCCAGGGGTCCCAGGTAGACCAGAGCTGTAGGGAGGGGAGGCCTGGCATCATTGTCACTCAACATTCTTGCTGTCAGCAGTGCAATTACTAATTTCCTCTAAGCCCAGGTTCTCCTCCTAACTAGAGAAAGATGGAGATGGGAAATCAATGCTCGCACACCCAGAGTTACTTCCTCTCTGCACCATGGCTGACACCCGACCCACGGCAAAACTCAATTCTTGAAAACAGAAAAGTATCACGTTGTACACAGTTCAACACTCTCATCAGGAGTTATGATGAAAGTCCCTCGAAACTTAGTTTTAAAAACAAAAAGGAAACCAAAACCAAAGCTTCTTTCCTTTTTACTCATTCCACAACCTTCAAAGTCAAGAGCACTTACTTTTGGAGTCCTACCCCCATTCCTGCAAAAAAAGGCAAGACCCCAGGCCTCAATCTCCACCGGACTTTCTTCTTAACCTGCCCAAGGCAGGGGAATGCAGGAAGGCCATCCATGTAGGATTAAGGTGGAACCTGAGGAAATAGACCTTGAGCCAGAATAAACCCCTCAAGAACAGAATGCCTCAGCAACCACAAACTTACTCCACCTCCAACTGTACAAAATATCAGTTCCAATAATCGCCCTTAAATTACGCAGCTCCTATAAATTTTCTCTAATCAAAATTTCTTTTGATTCAAGGTCGAGTTTGAGTCACAAATTCTGCAAATCATGTCACCCAGCTCCTTCATACTTGTTCCTTAACAATAGGTAATTGCTAATGACTGCATTTTCCTTCTCTATCATCAACTTCTATGGTGGCAATGCAATTCAAAATAGTTACACATGTTTAACAAAATGATAGAGTTACAAATGTATTTACCTCTAAAGCAGGGTTTCATAACCTATTTTGTTCCATGGATCCCTTAAGCACAGACCCCTTACTGAGTCCATACTATACTGTGTATTATTTAGTAAACATATCACACCTGCACCAACATGTCCCCACAAGAATGTTTTCTTTTTCAATTTCAAGTCAAGCCCACAGACCCCTTATTAAGAAGTCCTGCTCTAAAGTTAAATATATATGAACTGAAAGCTTTTAACACATATAATGAAAAAAAGTGAATTACTACAAGCGATGTTAGAAAAAAGGTGACAATTTAAAATATCAAACTTTTAGATGAATTAAAAATTTTACTTTAACTAGGGGTTTAAAATTGCAAAAATCTCCAATCAGTTTAATTTAGAGAACAAAATATTTTTGCCATGATTTTTAAAGGGAAAGAATGTCATTTTTAAAGTGTAAAGTCACATGTAATTTTGATTCATTCAGCTTGCCAATAAAAACTAGAAAAAGAGATGGGGAATTAAGCTAGGACTGAAGCTCTTCCAACTTTCCTACTCCCCACAGACACACCTGGCTTTGCTCCTGAGAGAAATCACCACTCCAATGGAGGAAGGCTGAACTGCCCCCTCTACATGGGACACGTGAAACGAAACAATGAGAAAGAGTAATTACTTTAAATAAATACAAAAGAAACAATCTTTAATAGATTAGTTAGGTTATATATAAAATTACCTAGTTTCAAGCTCCAATCATATATACCTTCACAAACTTCTCAGAGCCCAGTTTCCCTTGCTTAATAAAGGATCTCCAGATGTCCTCTCCCTCCTTCGACAAACCAAACCGTGCCAGGGGGTTAGGGGGTGGGGGTGTGTGGGGAGTGGGTGTGGGTGGAGGGAGCAGTCACCCCAAAGGCCAAGGTAGGGGAAAGTTGACAAGACATCTGACCAATTTCTGGGCGCAGGAAGAAGTATTTGGTGCAAAGCATGAGCCAAAGTAAATCATTTTTAAGAGAAGTTTAAAGATTCACAAAGTTCAGCAAGATAGTTGAACAATGACAACAAAAATCACTCCTTGGTTCTAAACCTAAAATGCTAATTTCTCAGTCTCTAAGAATCACTTCTACTTTCAACTGTGTCTAAATACATTATATATATATATATACACACTTACAAATTATATGCTTACATAATAGTATATATATATATACTTTTTTTTTCACTTTACAAGGACATGTGGGTTTACCGGAAGCTGAGGTAGGAGAGGCTCTCCCCAAGTTCCACACCCACCACCTAAAACTGGGCCTTGGCCCACTTTAGGCTATGATTAAGGAAAAGAACAGCCAACTTAAAGCAATACCTGAAGGTTCAGGATTAAAATCTGGAGTAGGAACATAAAGCAAAAATCAAGAATTTTAGAACCTTAGAAAGACCTTAGAGGCTCCAGTAGTCCAATTCTCTTGCTAAGGATGAAGAAACTGAGGCAAAATACTTTGCCCAGGATCAGAACGGTGACTAGCAACAGAGCTGGGCCTTGCATGGAGGCCCCTGGCCCGGTCCGACAGGCCGCCCCGCAGCACCACCGCTGCTGTGCAACTTTCACCAGCACAGCGACCCGGCGTGCATGCTCCGAGTCCGCAGTTCCTGCGTTACTTTCTTGGCTCCAGCAGATGGAGGAGGCAGCCACGGATACGCAGATAACGGAGAACTGGGTTCGGAAGACCCGGGTTCTTGTCCAGGCTCTACCAGTCCCCGTCTCGGTGACCTTGGTCACTTACATAAGCCCTCTAGGCCGGCGTTCTCTTCTACAGAAAAGGGATGAGCATCCCCTCACGCCAACAAGAATGACAGGTCCGCGAGCGCGCCCAGAAGCCACCTCGGGCCACTCGTGCGCCGCGCCACGTCCACCCGAGAGCGGGCTTCCCCGACACCGCCGGGGCCGCCCGGCCAGGAGGGGGCCTGGGTCCTGGAGCCTGGGCAGCCCTCCCTGCGACCCTCCCGCTGGGCACGGCCGCACGGGGCCGAGGCCGCACCCGGCCCGCCCGAGAGAGGCAGCAACGACTCGGACCCCGGGCGCCGGGCGCGGCAGGACTGCCCCGAGGGGCCCCGCGCGGACGCCGGGCCCAGGACGCGAGGGTGGGGCGCGGAGCCGGGCGCGCTCGCGACACCGACCGTGCACTCGAGGCGGCCGCCCGCGCGGGGCGCCGGGTCCGGGCGGGGCGCGTGTCCGGGAGAGGACGGGACGCTCCACGCGCGGGCGCCTTACCTTCGGCCACGTCCTCGTCGATGGCCCCCTTGACCTGCGAGAAGCACCACTGGAAGTCGTTGCCGCCCGCGGGGCAGCCGCCGCCTCCGGCTCCTGCAAACACACCAACCCGCGCGTCAGGCCGGCCGCGGCCCCCGCCCCGGGCGCGCCCCCCGCCCCGGGCTCGGCCCCCGCGGCCGCGGCGCAGGCCTCTCACCTGCCATGGCCGGCGGGCGGCGGGCGCGCTGAGGCGGCGGCGGGGGCGGCGCGCCGGCCGCGCCGACTGTGGTGGGCCGAAGGAGGCGGCCGCCGCGCTGCTGCCGCCCGAGAACCTCACCCCGGCCGCCGCCGCCGCAGCCGCCGCCGGGGAGTGATTTTTTTCCCTTTTCAAAATGGCGCCCAATGCCCGTCGCCCCGCTCGATGACGTCATCCCTCCTCCACCTCCTCCGAGTGCGCCGCGGGAGGAGGGCGGGGCGGACCCGGGAGGTCCCCGGCACGGGGGCGGGGCCGGGGCGGTGGAGGGGGCGCGCCTCGCGCCTACTGCGCCTGCGCACAATATGCGCGCGCCTCAAGTCCTGGGTCGACCGCCCCACGTAGGGTCCCTGCACCGCGCAAGGCCGGGAAAAGGGGCGCCTCAGGGCCACGGGCGGCCTTCTCGCCCCTCGAGCCTGTTGGCGCCCGAGGTGGCCTCGTGCTTGGGACTTAGTGCCCGGCGCTCTTGAAGGAACAACGGTACGGCCGCCGCCGGCCTCTCAGGTCTCTGGAAGGTTTTAGGACAGCTCGAAACTGCCCCCAAGAACCCATCGGGTCGGCCTTGCGGCGGCCGCAATATCAACCTCATACCGCGCCCCGCCCCTCCCGGCCTCGGCCTATGGAAGCGCGACCTTCCGTGAGTCGCGCCCCTGCTGCCCCGGCCCTCCCCTCCCGACCTCGACCGAAGGGAGTGCGGCCTCCCGCGAGTCCCGCCCCTGCCGCTCTGGCCCCGCCCCTCCCGGCCTCGGCCGACGGGAGTGCGACCTCCTGTGAGTCCCGCCCTTGCTGCGAGCCCCGCCCCTCCTGCCCTAGTCCCGCCTCTCCCGGCTTCGGCCAATGAAAGCGCGGCCTCCCATGAGTCCCGCCCCAGCTGCCCCGGCTCCGCCCCTCCCGGCCTCGGCCGACGGGAATGCGACCTCCTGTGAGTCCCGCCCCTGCTGCGAGCCCCGCCCCTCCTGCCCTGGTCCCGCCCCTCCCGGCCTCGGCCGATGGGGGCGCGGCCTCCTGCGAGTCCCGCCCCTGCTGCGCCGGCCCCGCCCCTCCCGGCCTCGGCCGACGGGAGTGCGACCTCCTGTGAGTCCCGCCCTTGCTGCGAGCCCCGCCCCTCCTGCCCTAGTCCCGCCTCTCCCGGCTTCGGCCAATGAAAGCGCGGCCTCCCGTGAGTCCCGCCCCAGCTGCCCCGGCTCCGCCCCTCCCGGCCTCGGCCAATGGGAGCGCGCGGGGCCGGCCGGCGGTCACGCGGCGGCCGCATCCCGCCGGGCCGCGGCGAGTCTGCGCAGCGGGTGGTCCCGGGCCCTTCGGAGCCGGGAGAAGGAAACTCGGCGCTGCGGCTCCACGTGGCTGGCCGTCTCTGCTGTCGCGGGCTTGTTTCCTGCGCCCAGGGCGGCTCGCGCTCTCTTCAGGGCTTGCTGCGCGCGGGAGGCCGCGACTTCGCTCGGGCACGCTGTGGAGGTGGCCGGGACCGCTTCGCCGCTCCCGGGGCCGCGCGAGGGGCTTCCCTCCAGCCGCGGCCACGCGCGCTCCGGCCCCGGTGCGGCGGCGAGCAGAGCAGACCTGAATTTCAGTGAGGAAGACAGACGGCAGTGGAAAAAGCAAAATATCCGCGGAATCAGAGCGCGCTAGGTGGAGGAACAAAGTGGGGAGGCGTGTGTGGAGAGGGGAAATGCATTTGCCTGGGCGTGTATTCGTTTTCTAGGGCTGCCTAACAAATGACCACCAACTTCTAGGCTTAAAAGAATGTGTCGTCTTACAGTTGAGAACAGACTTCGTAACTTTAGCTCATCTGCAAAAACGGTATTTCCAAATGAGCTCACTTTCCCAGGCTCCAGGTGGACCCGGATTTTGGGAGGCACAATTCACCCCAGGGCCAGTGATTGTGGAAGGCCTCCCTGAGGTGGCAATGGAGCCGAGGGCAGGAGGGAGCAACCCACGGGCACATCTGGGGGAAGGGGGACTGGTGAGTGCAAAGGCCCTGAGGCCTGCCTGACCCAGCTGTCCAAGTTGGGCGAAGGCAGGGACGGCGGGGGCGGGTGCACTCGTGTAGGCTATTTCGAAGACCCTTGGGGGCCAGGTAGGAGGCTGGGGGTGGCCGTGGTGGGTGGTGGGTTTCAGCAGGGTCCCTGTGGCTGCATAGTTGAGGCCCCAGGGTGGAAGCGGGGAGGCGGGTGAGGAGGCCCCGCCTTGGTCCAGGCCGTCGGGGGTGGAGGAGGCTGAGAGTTCAGCTCCCACAGGGGTGGGCGGGCGGATCCCCCAGGCCTGAGCCCGGGAGAGTGGGGCCTCCAGGCGGAGCAGGCAGGGGCAGCGCCGGCGGTGTGTGAAGGGGGGGAGGGGGCGAGCGCTGCACTTGCCACTGCCAGCCTGGGTGAGTTCTCCCCAGAGGGATGGGCCCTGAGAGGAGCAGCCTGGGGGTGGACGGAGAGGAGAACGGGGAGGTGGCCAGTCAGGGTGCAGGGAAGACGGGGAGGACGCGGACGGTGGCTTAGGCCGCGGGGAGGCGCTGGCCCCTTGCTGGGAACAGCTGTCAGACCTCTTCAGTGTAATTGCTTTTGCCCTGGAAAAGATAAATCTCTGGCAGGGATGGCAAGATAGTTAGCGTCAGAGTGGCTTGTGTGTTGTGTTAGTCACTACCATTACCTGAAAATTTAAAAACAAGATGTAGCCCCCAGGAGGAGGGAGTTCCTGAAGCCTTCCTGGCCTTCCCCTGAGCATTGCTGGTCAGCTGGGGGCTCAAGCTGCCCTCTGTCCTGCTGAAGAACTCTAACTATCTCAGGGAGCTCCTCTGCGCTCTTACTGGTGTTTAGAGGAACCTGCGTCCTGCAGGGCAGTTTTCTTTCATTATTATTTTTGGACTTCAGAGCTGAGTTGTGCGGTGCCTGCTGTTCGCCCGTGGACGGACCCCCACGGGCCCGCAGTGGAGCTACTCCTTCCCTGAACAGCAAGGACGAATCTCAGAAATGAAATGCTGAGGGAAAGGAGACCCCAAAGAGTCTGTGCTGGGCTAGCCATTTGGGGGAAGCTCTAGCAGGCAAAACTACTTTGAAGTGCTCAGGGAACGAGGCTGCAGGGCAGGTGGGGATAGCCTGGGAAAGAGCAGGAGACCACCTTCTGGGGTGTTTCTATGTCTTGATCTGAGGCGTGGTTACCTGAATGTATACAGTTAGCAAAACTCAAAACTGTACCCTTGACTTGGGAACGTTTTGTTGCATCTGAATTATACCTCAGTAAAACTGATTTTTAAAGATTCTAACTTAACTGTGTATCTAATTTCCCACTTAGCTGAAAGGGATTTTCCATATTAAGTGTTGGAAAAGGATCACAGAGGATTAATGATTCTTCCCCACATACTTTTATGTTTTAAAATGCCTCTGATGTATTTTGATTTCAGCTGTGAATAGCATTTAAAATTCAAGTTCATATTTAGCAGCCAGGTCAGAGTTCTAGAGAAGCACCCTATTGGTAGCATGTGCAATCTTCCCATCTACTATAAACCAGATTTAGAAACTTGTTCTAGCGAGGGGTGTCCTGTGAGCATGTCTCGTGAGCTGGCAGGAGGGAGTTGCTATGTGAAGCCAGGGTCCCTGGGTCCCTGGGCCAGCCACCCCTAGCCTGTGTCTCCCTGCCTTGCACACAAGCTGGGCGGGCAGCAGACGGTGGTGGCTGAAATTCTTTCTCTTACTTTCTACAGCTCACTGCTTCTCTACTGCTTGAGATCAGCAGGCTCTCACTCCATTCCATCGCTTTTCTTTACTCCTGCCAAAAAGGATTGGATCCTAGGATTTTTCTCCGAATAATGGCAGAAGGAAGGAGAGGCGGGAGAGGACTAATTTTGGTGCTGTGAAAGTGGGACTCTGACATTTCAATGGACAGACGAATTTCGTGATCTACATTCCTGGTTTAATGAAATAGGGGGATAAACTAGATTTATTTTTTATTAATGCTTTTATTTGTGCTTTAGATTTATGCTTTTAATTGTGATCGTCAGTCTGTATATTCTTATTTCTTGTACGAACTGAGCTTTATTATTCTGTTCAAATTTTTTGTCATCCTCAAGACTGATGGTGTACACACTGACTTAGAGATGGGGCTGTACCTGCACCCACTGAACTGAGTTAAGGAACCCCACTCCAGGGTTCTTGAAAGTGAGCAAGCAGTGGTCTAACACACCTCACTGCAATCAAGAAAGCAGACAAACGTGGGAAAGGACTAGGCAAAGGGGAAGACAAGAGGAGCTGCACCTATGTGTGTGGTCAGCAGGTAAAGGCCCCCCAAATGCCCATGTCCTGTCCCCTGGGAGCCCGTGGCTCTGGGACCTTATATGGCTTTGCTGATGTGATTAACTTCACAGCCCACAAAATAGCGAGATTGTCCTGAATTATGGGGGAGGGGGTACGCAGTGCAATCAGAGGAGCACTTAGAAGCAGAGAACTCTCCAGCTAGGGTCAGTGAGCTGCAGAGATGCTGCAGAGAAACAGGAAGCAGGAGGTGGACTCAGCCCACCCTCCCTGGTGCGGCCATGTGGAAAGTGTGAGAAGAAGTGGAGGGCAGGAGCCTCCAGGAGCAGCCAGCAGCTGCCATCTTGCAGAAAGGACCCTGCCCAGCTGACCCTGTGGCCTCCTCTCCTGAGGCTCTGAGCAGGGAACTTGTACCCTGACCTCTGGCACCCAGAACCGAGAGTTAATAAAGGCCGTTACTTAGAACCGTAAGTTCCTGGTCATTTGTTACAGCAGCAGTCGAACACTAACAGCTGTGCACGTGTGGAAGTATATGGGCTTGTGTGCGCTTGTTCACTTTGCTGTCCTCTGCCCTCTTGGAGACGAGGCGTTCGGTTTAGTCGTGGATTTGCGTTGACGTGAGGCCACACTGCGCCACGGAGTGCTAACCGCCCTATGGAGCCCCTCTGGGGGTGTCAGGTGCAGGGGTGAGTGCGCCCACCTGCACCCTGCCCCCTCAGTCAGGGACAGCACAGAGCACTCTCCATGCATGTCCCTCAGTGCTCTTGAGACCCCAAGAGCAGGTATGTCAGCCCATTTTTCAAATGGGGAAAACTGAGTCTTGGGGAGAAGAAGTAGCATGCCCAAGGCTTCCCAGCCACTCGGAATTGAAGCCCTGGTCTAACTTCAAGGCAGGGACCCTGGACCTCGAGTCCCGGTGCCACAAAACATGAGCTAACACAGGACCCACCCTTCCCGGCATGGATGAGACGCAGGGACACCCAGCACTTGGGCCACCCGGAATTATCCCCAAGAATGGAAATGGCTGGTGGCCGCCTCCCAGGTCAGTGTGTGCCCAGGATGGGAGAATAACGGGGCAGGGGGCCGGCTCCGCAGCTGCTCAGGCCGGTTCAGGGGAGGTGACATCTGTGCCATGGCTGGGGAGACCCTTCATTTTACTCCTGGGACTTGTGCAGCCAGCCTTGGGGTGCCGCCTGCTCTCGTGGTCTCCCCGCCCCATGGTTATTTCTTTCCACACACGTGTCTGCTCACAGCCCATTTTCTCATCTCTCCTCAGTCCTCGGGTTTCCCATCCTCTCCCTGGCACCCTCAGAGCAGCCCCCAAAGGGTCCACCATGCCCCTCCACCTGGAGGGAATCCCCCCATATTGAGAAGGACGGGCCAGGAGACTCAAGCACTGTCCCTGTAGCCTCCGTTCAAAGGCAGCTAAGTCGTGGGCCCTTTCACACAGGGCCAGCTGATGGCACGGTGGCCAGGGGTCGCTCTGTGCCCCACTTCTCCCCTCAACCCTCGCCCATCAGGTGGGGACCTCCTTTACCCCACGGGGTGGCCTTCAGCTTAGAACCAGCCAGCACACTATTCAAGTCTTGACTGCTGAGTGAAAAGAGAAAACCCTGAAGGACAGGTATAAGGGAAAAACAGGGAGGCTGCATGCTACGTCCGTCCTCCGTCCTGCCAGGCCTGAGCAGACAGCACGAGCAGGGGAGGCTGGGGCCTCCCAGGCAGCCCCCAGCCCACCCTTGGCCCTGTGGCCGGTGAATAATGGCCCCAAGGGTGTCCACGTCTTAATTCCCAGCTCCTCTGAAAGTCATCTTATGTGGCCAAATGGACTTTGCAGATGAGATTAAGTGAAGGACCTTGAGGTAGATTAGTCTGGATTCCAGGGTCCTAAGAGGGAGCCCTGAGAGCGAGAGGGAGCTGATTGGAGGAATGCGGCAGGAGCCAGGGGTCTTTGGTGGCCCCCAGAAACTAGAAGAGGAAGCGAATGGCCTCCCCCTGGGGCCCTTGACTGTAGCCCTGTAAGCCTGATCTGGACTCAGAGAACTGCAAGAAAGTAGGTTTGGGCTGTTTTGAGCCACTCGGATTCTGGTCATGTGATACAGCAGCTGTAGGAAGCCACACCCCCAGCCCTCGTGGGCTGCCAGGTGCCTTCTGTAGCCTCGAGCAGCAGAGCAGCAGCCTCCGCAGCAGCACAGCAGGAGAGGCAGGGGCTGGGGCTGCGAGGGGGCCAGGTGCAGGGAGGCCCTAGGCAGCTCCGGGAGTGCTGGCCCTGCGGGGGTGCAGGAGAGTGTCCCAGGGCTTCCCCGTGTGGGTGCGGGTGTTCATACAGTGTGTGAGTGTGCAGGTTTGCACATTGTGCTTCTGTGGTGTGCTTACATGTATGGGCATCCGTGGTGTGTGTGCATCCATAGTTGTGCATGTGTGTGCACCCATGGTGTGTGTGTGTGTGTGTGTGTGTGTGTGTGTGTAGGGGTCCATGAGGCTCCCGGTCACCACGAGGGTCCCCGCCAGGTCCATGCTCAAGTCTGAGGTCCGTGTCCAGGGCTCCAGGGGCCGAGGCGGGAAGGGCTGGAGGTGTGTCTGAAAGTGTTGGCAACTGGGGTAGGATCCAGCCCCTTTGGGCAGGAGGCCAAAGTTCTTCCACAGTCTGGTCCTCATCTGCAGACCTTGGCTCAGGTCGCAACCATTTCGCTGGGCCTTCTCCCACTGCGGGCTCCCCAGGCTCCTCTCGGGCCATGGCACGGCTGGCGGGGACAAGGGTCTGGGGTGGGGGTCCAGGGGTGGGTAGCCAGGTTGGCACGGATCTAGCGCATCCTTGGAAAGTAGGATGGCGAGGCCGGGCACGTTCTTGAGTGCACGGAGGCTGGCGGCTGGCTTGCCTGGCGTCTGACCGGGTGTGGGCCGGGCAGGAGGCTCTGCCACACCTCGCACATACTCCGGTAGCGCAGCCGTGACCTGGTGCAGCCCTGCCAGGTGGCGTTTGAGCATCTCGGGGCGCACGTGACAGTCCTGGCGGTCGCCCAGCTGCAGCCACTGAAGACGATGGCGCGTGTGGCTGGCTGTGCCATGCTGGTGGTGGCAAAGGCCAGTGGGTTCCAGATCTTGCTCCCCTCCTTGACCCGCATGTGCACTGCACCGGGCGCCAGGTCGGCGAAGGGGTCAGAGCCCTTCAACCCTGCCCCCAACAATTGACTTTTGTATATTAATCTTGTCTCCTGTAACTTTTGATAGTCAATTATTGTTCTAGGAAATGTTTGGGGTATTCCTGGGGATTTTCTTCATAGATGATCATGTTGCCTGTAAACAAAGACAACTTTATTTCTTCCTTCCCAATCTGTATACCTTGTATTTCTTTTTCTTTTCTTATTGCAATAGCTGTTACTGTCAGTACAGTGTTGAATAGGAGTGGTGAAGTGTGTCCTGGCCTTGCTCCTGATGTTAGCTGTAGGGTTGTTGCTTTTTATAGAGTTTTTTTTTGTTTTGTTTTGTTTTAATCAAATTGAGGAAGTTTTCCTCTATTCCTAAGTTGATAAGAGTTTTTATCATGACTGAGTTAGGGATATTGTCAAATACTTTTTATGCATCTATTAATGTGATCATCTGATTTTTCTTCTTTAGCCTGTTGATGTGAGAGTTTACATTAATTGAATTTTTAAAAAAAATTTCCTCTCCCCCCTTGTGGCTTGCTTGCTGTCTGCTCTCTGTGTCCATTAGTTGTGTGCTCTTCTGTGTTTTCTTGCTTGCCTCCCTTTTTTGTTGCGTCACCTTGCTGAGTTGGCTGTCCGTGGAGCCTGCAGGCCAGGCAGCTCTCAGTGGCTCTTGCTGGCCAGGTGGCTCTCCGCAGCGAATGGGTGAGCCTGCCTTCACAAGGAGGCCCCGGGACGCAAACCCAGGGCCTCCCCTATGGTAGACGGGAGCCCAACCGATTGAGCCACAGCTGCTTCCCTAATTAATTGAATTTTGAACCAACCTTGCATATTTGGAATAAATCTCACTTGGGCATGCAGTATTGTTATTTTTACACATTGTTGGATTTGATTTCCTAACATTATTTGAAAACGTTCACCCCTCTGTTGATGAGAGAGATTGGTGTATTGTTCTCTATTAGATAACAGTTGATTGATGGTGCTGCTCATCCCTAAACCCTTCCTAATGTTCTGCCCGTGGGCCTGTTACATGCTGCTAGCGGGTTGTTGAAGTTCTCTGGAATGGTGAGTTTGTTTCTCCTTGCAGCTGTTCTATCAATTTTTGGCTTATGCATTTTGACACACTATTTTTAGGTGTATACATTCAGGATTGTTATGCCTTCTTAGAGAATTGACCCTTTTACCGTGATGCAGTACCCCTCTTTATCCCTGATAATCATTTTTGCTTGGAAATCTGCTTTGACTGAAATCAGTATGGGTACTCCAGCTTTCTTTTTAGTGTGGTATATCTTTCTCAATCCCTTTACTTGTATGTGTATTAGAGAAGTTGTAGGTTTACAGAAAAATCATGCAGAAAATACAGAGTTCCTATAAATGTCCCCTACCCAGTTTTCCCAATTATTAGCTGTAGCAGTTTGACACAATTGATGAATTCCAAAAAGAAATATTGGACTATGCTTGTAATCTGATCTGTACCTGGGCATGATTGAGTTATGATTAGGGCGTTGAGTCCCCATTCCTTGGTGGGTGGGGACTCCCAGATAAAAAGCAGGGTGAAGAACAGATTTGGGGCTTCTGATGTTGGAGTTTTGATGTTGGAGTTTGATGCTAAAGACTTAAGCTGGAGCCCCAGAAAGTAAGCTTGCAGAGGAAAGAGAAGCCAGCCCCAGGAAGAAAGGAACCTTAAACCCAGAGAAAAGCAAGCCCCAGGAACGTAGGAACCCAGGAAGCCTGAACCCTCACAGACATCCAAATAGACTTTGTTGAAGGAAATAACTTATGCTTTATGGCCTGGTATTTTATTTTGAGTGTGTACCACATTTTGCTTAACCATTTATCAGTAGCTGGCCCTCTCCCTCCATCTTTTGGCAACTGTGACTAATGCCAGTATGAACACTGGTGTCTCTTCTAGTGGATGTTTGGGTCATGGTAATTCTGTACCTCATCCCTTAACTGTCAGTCTACTTGTGTCTTTATATTTAAAGTGGGTTTCTTGTAGGCAAAAGGGAGTTGGGTCTTGTTTCTTATCTATTCTATAATCTCTCTCTTGTAATTGTGTATTTAGATCATTCAACATTTAAAGTGATCATTGATATAGTCAGACTAATACCTACTGTATTTGTAACTGTTTTCTCTTCACTGCCCTTGTTCTTTGTGTGTGTGTGTTTTCACTTGTTATTCATTCTTGGTTTTAAATGAACAGTTTATATTATTCCATTTTCTTTTTTCTCTTAGCATATCAATTATACTAGGTTTTCAAAAGTTTCAGTGGTTGCCCTAGAGTTTGTAATATACATTCACAGCAAACCTAAGTCCACCTTGCAGTAACCCTGCACTGGTCACAGGCAGGGCAGATGCCTTCTTGCAGACTCGTCCCAGGGCCGCCCTCCTGCCTCCCACCCCCTCCCCACTGTCATTCATTTCCCTTGGCCATACGTGGGAGTCCCCAGTGCACTGTCACTGTTACTATCTTGAACAGTTACCTATGAGATCTTCAAAGTAAAGATTTCATTTTCCTTCATTAATCCCTTCTTGAACACTTGTCCTTCCTTTGGCAGGTTTACTGGCGACAGGGTCCCTCTGTTTTTGAGCAAGTCTTTATTTCTCCTCTGCTTTTGAAGGATAATTTCACTTGAATATAGGAGGGTGGGTTTTCCCCCGTCAGCGCTTTAAACCTCTGCCTCCACTCTCTTGCTTGCAGGGTTTGTGAAGCCAAGCCCAGTGTAACCCTCGTGGTGCTCTCCTCCCCCTAACTGCTCTTCCACCTCTCAAGGCTCTGTTGAGCTTAGCTCCCTGCGGTTCGCGTCAGTGACACGTCTGGGCATTGCAGCGTGTCGTTTCAAACTCCGTCCCGCCCACCCTTGTGACAGAACTCCCACGAGCATCCCCTGGCAGCTGAGGGCAGGAGACCCAGGAAACAAGTCTGGGGGGCTTGGCAAGGGGGGCCCCCTTGGCTGGCAAAGGTTTACCTTACTAGCTTTGTCCCTCTATTTATCGATGAGGAAGGAAGCCAAGTATTACTTAAGTGCTGGAGCCGTAGACGTCCTCCCTCTCTGCCACCCAGGACCATTCTTACCCCATTCTCACCACCTGGAACGTGCGCCAACCTCCCCTCTGCCCCGCACATGCTCTCCTGCCACGTCTGCATAACACGTGGCCCGAGGTCCGTTCCCAGCCCTCACACATGCAGGTGGCCACTGGAGAAGCCTTTCCCAGCCCTGCAGGGCCACACCTGGCCCAGGGGGGCCATATCCTCCACAGCACAGCTGGGATTCCACCACGGCCATGGGCACCCCTCCAGCGAGAGGCACGATTCCTGCGTATCTCCCACTGAGCCTAGCGGGCAGCTCTGGGCCTTTGAAGGGACCCATGTGTCTTATCGAACAAGAAGTGTCAGGGTTAGGGATTAAGAACCCAGGGCACTAAAACGGGAACTTCAAGTCCGTTACACTTGCCCTGCATCCTGACATTTTGTTACTATCACTTGTCCAATAAACCGTGACCTTTATGGGCTGAGAGCACGAAGCACGAAGCACGTGCCTCCTACCAGCCCCACGTGCAGGGGAAGTGGGAGCTGCTGCTTCTTGGTGGGGCCGTCTGTCCTGGGGCCGTCTGTCCTGGCATCTTCGGCTGATGCTTCCTGCAACCTACTCAGGGCAAAGGAGAACCTTTTTGTGTCCCTTTGGAATTTCAACATTCTTTTATTTATCTCGGGTCCCTTGCAGCATTTATTTTTTCCTTTTATCAGCCCTCTGTTCCATTTACGAGACTCTAGTACCAGCTTTTCTTGCGGCCTCAGTTTCCTGGCAGTTGCCCGGCGCTCCCTCCGTTCCCGGGTTTCTTCCCTGTTGGCAGAGCCTTGGCCGTTCTCCGGCTGCTCCCTCCTGCCTTCCGCTCCTCCCTGGCCACCCGCCGGCCCCTCTGGGCCCGTCTGCACCCTCCCCTGCAGCCGAGAGGCCTGCGGGCAGCTGGGAGAGGGGGACAGCGCAGAGCCCGAGTCAGAGCAGAGCTGGGAGCCCCTGACCCCCTCCTGGCAGGTGCCCAGGACCCGGAGGTGGTTCCCGGGGGCAGCAGCCCTGATCTCTCTAGAACTTTCCTTGGGGGCTCTTGGGTCTCCCCGATGTGTTTTAGGAAATCTTGGGAGCATATCAGATTTCCTGCGTACACGCACTTTAGTTACATCCATCTGTGACGCCTCTCGCCTTGTGAATTCTTGTTTTATCAACTGTAAACTGAGGAAAATGGGAGGGGCAGCCTGTGGGCGGCGGCGCCAGGCTGCCTCTTGGAGGGTGACTGCTTCTTGGGAAGGGTGACAAGCTCCAGGAGGCAGGTATGAAACAAGGGCTTCCAGCTTCCAGGAAGGAGGAGAGGAGCGAGGGAGAAGCGGTGCGCAGCGAGAAGGATGTGCCCAGGCCCCGCCCCTGGCTCCTTGAAGCTTCCTGAAAGTTCTTGAATTTCCCGCACACACCTGGGAGGGGCAAGATGCTGAGGATGGTTGGGACCAAAGCGGCTTGGGCGGGTGTGGGGGTGTGGCAGCAGGGGCTGCTGGGGACGCACCTGACCCAGATCCGCGCGCCCACCTTGGGCCTCCGCGCGGCCGCGGGGCTCATCCTGGTGCATCACTGTTTAAGGCCTTCACCTGGGTGCGTGTCACCTGTGACCGAGCCACACCTGGCACTGGGTTTGAGCCCCTCCGGAGCCGTGTGTCTCCATGCTCGGCGCCAAGTTCTCGGGGGCCACTCGGGATGGCCTCTGCCCGGGATGCTGCTCTGGGCTTGAGGGGCCCCAAGTCTGCTGCCCCCCATTGGGTCTTAAATGCCCCCCATAAAGGCATGTTGACGTCCTGCCTGTGCGCCTGTGGGGTCCACCTGTCCCAGGGTCTCTAGAGGTGCTGTTAGCTCAGGTGGGGACCCAGGTGAGAACAGGATATTTGAAGGGCCTGTTGGATGGGCCAAGATGCATCAGGGCGGCCTCTCCCTACGGCTGGAGACGCAGAGCAAGAAGAAACCAGAGAAAGCCAGAAACCTCCGGAAACCGGGGACGCAGGGAGAGCGACCCCCCAGGGTCAGGGGCCTGTACCCCATGGAGCCGTAGAAAGCAAGCCCTGCCCACCTCTGCCCCCCAGTCCCGAGGCCGAGGGGCTGGGGCTTCAGCCCCCCTAGACGGGCCTCTCGGCGGCCCCGGCCCGCGTGGGCACCCCCCTGCTGTCTGCTAAGCCGGCCTGGGGGCCCCGGCTGGGTCCCAGTGCCTCGTTTCATACTGTGCAGATGGGCAGCTTGAGGAAGTGAGCGTCAGCACCACAGAAGGGGCTCAGCTGTCAGCCCCCCACCTTCCCACTTCTGAAGGTCAGTGTCACCAAGCGCACAGAGGAGGGGCACAGCTGGCAGGCGGGGTTTCCCACGGCTCTGCCCCCTGGGTGCAGGGCTTGCCCGAGCTGGCGGCTGATGGTGTAGGGGGCAGGGAGGGTCCTCTCATGCCTCCCGGTGAACAGCCGGGGCCTGGGGGGAGGGTCAGGAGAGCTGCCCTGCACCCCAGGAACAGAAACTTGGGGAGGGGCCTGGCTATGAGCCCCTGGGCACAGGTGGGGTGGGAGCTCTGGGGGGGCTGCCTGGGGAGGCCGGCAGAGCCAGGTGATCACAGCCTTTTACAGACTGAGGGAGGTTGGGTGACTCATCCGGGGTCACACAGCTCATGAGTGGCAAAGCCGCACGTGGCTCCCAGCTTGGGGACCTGTCTCCCACCAGCCACACGTGGCTTCTGGCCTGCCGATCTGTCTCTCACCAACCATGCATGGCTCTAGCCTGGGGACCCATCTCCCACCAGCCCCACGTGGCCTCTGGCCTGGGGCCTGTCCCCTGGCTGGGGGAGAGCTTCCAGCCAGCCCTGAGACAGCTATGGTTTAAGCTCACCGGGGAGGCAGGGCTCAGGCTGTGTCATCTCCCCCCAGGGCAAGGTGGTTGGGAAAAGTTTTGGGGGCCCCCATGTGGGTGTTCTCATCGCTCGAGAGGCAGTGCCACCCCCACTGTGGATGGGAACTGTCTCGCCACAAGTTCCCTGGGAAGCACCCAGGCGAGTGGGCTCACAGCCCAGCCTCGGTCCTGTCTGCAGAGCGCTGGCCTGTGGCCTCTGGAGCCTCAGCTACGCTCCAGCCTGAGCATGGCTGGGGACGTCGGTGGACAACATGCTGCGGCCGTCTCCTCTGCGCACGGGGGAGCCCGTGTCAGCACCCAGGCCTCGCCTTGCCCCAGCCCCCAGCCCTGGGCTGCGTGGCCTCAGCACGTGGCTGGCAACCTGGCCCCCGGGCTCAGGGGGGTTCCCTCTGTCTAAGTGGATGGCAGGGCAAGGTCAGGGCCACAGACTCTGGCCGCACCCTCCTGGGCTGGGGCCGAGGCTGGTGGACAAGGCCGGGCCATGTGGCAGGGCCTCAGGAGGGGAACCTGTGCTCCCAGGGTCTCGGGAAGCAGATGCCTGAGGCAGGGGCAAGGGTCTCCTGGGGGACGCCGTGGAAGGAGCAGACAGGCTGGACTGGCCATACCTCTCAGCGGATGGGAAGCTCCACCGGGGACGGTCTCTGGCTGGGGAGCATGAACTCTGTGTCCTATGATCCTCCCTCGTGGCCACGGCACCGCATCACGGGCGACAGGCTCTAGCCTTGTGCCAGCTCTGGAATCCGACCGCGTTTGAAAAGAGCGTCTTTGCCGCTGGGATCAGTTAAGATGGGGCCACACTGGGCTGGGGTGGCCCTGACCCTGTATGACCAGAGGCCTTGTTGGGAGAGGGTGTCTGGACTAAGCAGAGAGACATACAGCCGTTGGGGACGCAGGGTTAGGTTCTGGTGGCTGCAAGCCGTCACCGGAGCCTCGCAGGCTCAGGGGAGCCTGGCCCCTGCCGGTGGCTTCCGGGCTCTGAGAGACTGCGCTTCTATCGGTAAGCCCACCTGCGCGCCCCGCGGAGCGGCACCCTCCTGGGGGAGGTGGGCTGACAGCATTGCTCGGGCTGTGGGAGGAATGGGGTGGGCGGTCCTGAGGCTGGTTCCTGGAATCCCTGCCACGTCGGAGCCCCCTGCCGCCCTCCACGTCCCCCGGGCGCCTCGGAGCTGCGCGGCTGTCATTTGTGGGGTTGGATGACTGCGCTTGGCTCGCAGAGCTGCGTGATGGGTACCATCAGCGCTGCCCACGCTGGCGGCTCGGACACGTGGCTGGAGCAGGCGCCGCGAGCACCCGGGCTGCGGGGCTCGAGGGTGTGTGGGCGTTTCCTCCCTCCAGGGACAGCCGGGTGGCCTGCCGGTGCGGGAGCCTGAGCACCAGGACAGGTGCCTGCTGCTCCCTGGGGTGGGGCTGGCCTAGCGCAGGCCCGCGGTCACTCGGCTGAGGAATGTGCTGGGCGGGTGGGCGGAGGCAGAGGGTCCGCACTTGGCCGGGGGCGGGGGGGACAGGCCGCTGCCTGCAGGCAGAGTGGGGCGTGCCTGCTGTGCCATGTGGCAAATGGGGCCTCGGCCATGCGAGGGGACCTCCGGCGACTGGGTGGCCGCCCCCGGTGGATGCACTGGACTCTGCAGGCACCCTCCTGGGGGGCCGCAGGGGCCGGCAGAGCTTGGTGACCAGCTGCCCGTTTGCAACCCTGAGGACTGCAGCCCAGGCACGCCGGGACATGGGGTTTTGAAAATCTGGAGTTGGGAGGGAAAGGTGGTGAGAAGGGCTGTGCCTCGAGGAGCGGCCTGGGAGGAAGGGTGAAGGCAGCCAAGAGCACCCAGGAGAAGCCGGCCTGGGGAGCGGGACGGGCCGTGAGTGCCCTCGTGGCCCCGAGGCCGCTGTCTGAGCTGTGGGTGTTGGCAGGGCTACCCCCGAGGCTCCGGGGCAGGGGCCTGCGGCCTCTTCTGGCTTCTGTGGTCGTCCCAGCGGCCTGGGCTTGTGGCCGCGCCACCCCAAGCTCTGCGCCCGTGGCCGCGCCCTCAGCACATCTCTTATCAGGACCGCGGCCACCAATTCAGGGCCTGAGAATCCCGGAGCTCACCCCGCATCCGCAGATGCCCTGCTCCAGATAAGCTCGCCCTCGCGGGCGGGGTGAGGGGCTCCAGGGGTGGACTTACCTGTGGGGGCCACCGTGTCCCCGAGCACGGTGCAGGGTGTGTGTATTCAGAACACGTGTGCCCATAGCGTGCAGGGCGGCCACGGCGCTGGTGGGCGCACCCAGGCCAGAGGACCGGGGCATCTAGCAGGAGGGCGTGCACCCAGGGCAGGGTGGTCGTGGGGGCCAGATGCTCCTCGAGGGCTGGACGTCACTGGCAGGTGGAAGGCCGCTGCCTCTGACCTCCGCCCGCCAGCCCCACTGCGCGCTCTCTGCTTCCCGGCGCCTGGCACTGCAGCTTCGCGGCCGATGCGCCAGGCCCCCCATGCCGACGCAGCCCGGCCTGGCGAGCAGGCACAGAAGCAAGTGGGTGCACCTCTCTTCCTTTGCGTTTTTGGAGCTTCGGAGGTTGGAGTGAGGTCGTGGGACTCCAGACGCTCCACCCCACCTCTGTGGGCCAAGAGCCGCGGGCGCTGCGGGAAATCCACGCAGCGCAGGGCCCGCGCCGCCGCATCTGGCCTCCGCTGCACCTGAGTGCTTCTTGCAGCTCAGAACATTGTCAGGCTTTGAGGTTTCTTATTTTAAATCAGTCACTTAGAGGCATGAGAAGCACCTGCTCGTTTTAAATGATTTTTAAAGAAATAATTGAGAGCTGGGGCTAGTTTCACTTTAAAAATAGTAGGTTTACAACCTTACACAACGTTTTTTTCTCTAAATTATCAAATGAAGGCAGACCTGACACATTTTGAACCCTGATGTCAGCCAAGCAACAGAACGGAAGGCTCAGGCACAGTTCAGGTTCCTTGTGATTTTCCTTCACTGTGAGCCTGTGTGAACTTAAATTATGTGCAATAAATGTCAACTCTTTCCCATTTATCTTCATAACTCAGGAATTCCATGTATTGAAAAGAGATTTTTGAACAAAGTTCCCTGACAACGGGAACCTCCTTATCTTCTCGTGGGAGAAAGTGTCACTTTGATGGATAAGATGATTTTTAGGAGATGCGCAAGCGCCTGCTCTGGGAGGAGAGGGCCCCCTGCCCAGAGGCGCCGCCACGTGCGCCGGGACCCTGGCCTATTCCTGCCGCCAGCGACCCGAGAGGTTCCAGGGGGGCTGAGCCCGGGGCGTACTCAGTCACCCCAAAATGGAGCAAGCAGGGCGGGGTCTGTGCCACCGGCGGTTCCCACCTTGGGGCGCGTCACCAGAATGCTGGCCCTGAGCCGGGGGTGCACAGGCACGTCCCTCCCGGGGCCACGGGGTCCTGGGAGGACAAGGGGAGAGGCCCAGGGGGCACGGCCAGGGGTACAGCAGGTGCTGCGGGCAGGCAGGGGTGCAGGAAGAGGTAGGTGTCCCCGGGCCTCTCCGAGTTGGTTTCTCCGCGCTGATAAAACCCCTGAGCTTCCCCGAGGGGCCGCAGGGCCGCAGGAAAGACGCTGCAAGCCCCTGAGGGCCGGGAAACCATCGGGCGGACCCCGGCTCTCATCGTCAAAGTGGAGGTGACAGCAGGCCCCCTCCCTGCCCTGTCCAGCTCCTGGGTCCAGGCTCCCCCCCACGGCCCCTAACTCCCCAGGCCCTCCCTGGCAACGTCCTCCTTGGGGCGCTGCTGCCCCCTGCTGGTGCCGGAGGGAGGTGGTCAGTGTGGGGCCAGGGTGGCGGGGCCCAGGTCGCCTCCGGAGTCCCTTACAGTACGGGGGTCGCCGCGGCCCCTGCCCGTGTTGTGTTGGCCCAGGACGCAGGGGGAGGGCCGGTGCCTGCCAGGGAAGGGGCGCCCCATTCCACGAGTACCCCTAAACTCGGCAGCCCTTCTCCTGGCTGGAGGAGGCAGCCGGCAGCGCAGGGGTCCACCTGGGGCTGTCTCGGCACCCAGCTGCTGGGGCGCGGGCCAGGCTGCCCGGGAGCGGGGTGCGGGCGGCCGGGCTCACGTGGTGGGCTGCGGGGTCGCGGCTGCTCGCCGTCTCTGGGCTCTGGACCGTGGGAGGAGTGACGGGCCGTCGTGTCGCCGGCTTCCGGGAGCGGAGGCCCTGGCTGCCCCGTGCTCGGGGCATTGCCTGGTGTTTCTCAGTTGGGTGTTCCAATAGATGTGATTCACAATTCTCCCTCTTGTTTTTATTTTAATTTTTAAAAGCAAGTCTCCACTCAAGGAAGGACACAGCTGCCTGGGAGCTTGGAAGGGGCTGTGCCTTCCGTGTGTCTGAGCTGCCCTGCGGTCCGGGAGCAGGGCCGCGGGTGGCCCCCCGCCACGGGATGTCGCCCCAGGAAGCGGGCAATGCCAGGGACCCCCTTTCAGGTGGGCTGCCAGCCCACACCAGCCTCTACACAGAGCTTCCTGGAGGACCCAGCAAACGAGTCCGACCGATGACGACAGGGGTCAAGGTAGGGGTAGGAGAGAAAGGGGGTGCACACAGAGAAGCGGGGGAGTGGAGCAGAACCCGTGCCTTAGCTTTAAGTGGAAAAATACCAGTGTGAGCACACATCCGCACGCCCCTCACACACGTGCACACGCAAACTCGCCTGCGGGCACCCATGCGCGCACACACTAGCAGGAAGGAGGGGTTGGAGGGGAGCAGCAGAGGGCAGGGGCGTGGCCATCCCTCACAGCACGTCGGGTACCGCTGAAGCTCCGGGGCCCCTGGTCTGGAGCGGGGCCGCAGCCTTCTGGAACTCCTGCCCCCCAAGCCGCCTGGGCTTCTCATCCCCTGACCTGCCCCCTCCCTGCCCCGGGAAGGAGGACGGCGCCTCACCTTGTACCACCTTCTGGTGCCGGTCACGTGCAGGGCCCTGTCCACCCAGGGCCCTGGTCAGGACCCCCGGGCCCCATGTCCCTGACTTTCAGGACCCCCAGGCCCCGTGTCCCTCACTTTGGACCCCCGGGCCCCATGCCCCTGACTTCTGAGTCCCTGCATGGCCCAGCTCTGGCCCCGGCCTTGTCCCCTCAGGGTCCCGGTGGTGTCCCCCTGGGGTCCCAGCCGATCCCCCACCCCCTTGGGTCCTAACCTTAACCCTGACCTAACCCACCCCTGGGCCTTCTGGCCTCGGGCTCACACCCCCTGCCGCCTCCTCATCTCTGACACTTTAAATCGATGTTTTCCAAACACACCCTCGTGCTTCAAGCCGTTGGCCGAAGCTCCACGTTGCAGTTAGGAAAAAATGCATTTGAAAAAGAGTCCAATATCCAAAAGCAATTAAAAACCTTTTCTGCCGTCCCTGGAAAAGCCTTGGGGAGGACATGTGTGGCGGGAGGACTGCAGGCCGTGGCTAAACTGTCCTCTTCCGGCCTCGGGATCCCCCCGCAGGCACTGGGCCTTTTCCTAAACTTCACCCAACCCTAGCCTCAGCCGGGGCCCGCCCGCCTCCCTGGCTGCCCCTGGGTTCGGCCCGTTGGCCTCAGCGCAGATCCTTTTCCCCGTCAGGGCAGCAGCGGCCGCGGGGTCCTGGCGCAGCGGCCCCTGGTCAGCTTTCTCCAACCCAGCCAGGAGGCCGGGGCCTGGGCTCCGCGCACCTCCTTTGGGGGAGCTGGGGGGCGGGGGGCGTAGACCAGCGCTGAGCCCGACCACGGTGCGCTCTGAAAGCCAACGCGTTCCGACCGCGCCGCCGCGGGAGGAAACCAGCCGCGGAAGGGTCCCTTCGCCGCCGCCGAGGCCGCTCGCGCGCCCAGGGCGCAGGGACCCCGTGCCGAGAAACACGGCCGGGCCCGCGGGGGCGCCCTTGCCTGGGGCCGGGCGGCGCAGGGTTTCCAGGCCAGCCCGGGCCCCTCGGAGCCCCGAGCCGCGCGGGCCGCGTCCGCTTCGTCGCGCTGCCCTGCAGGGCGGTGCGCGGGAGCCGGGCGGCGCGGGGAGCGCGTGGGCCCCGCGGGATCGACCGCCACGCCGCCGCGGAGCTTGCCACGGGGTGGCGCGCTTGCACCTGGTTTTGGGCGCTGCTCAAGTCCTGCTCATTTTTGGTTGGACTTGTGCTGGTTTCCGAGCAGAATGAAATAGTGTCCAAGTGGGTAGAGCTGGTGGAGACTGAATAGGGCTTGTACTTCCAAGGTTATTCTCCTCCTCCTCCAGCTTCTTTCAACCTTCTCTGCTTCAGAGATGAGGAAACTGAGGCACCTGCCTGTCCTTTAAAAGGAGGGAAGACGGGGCGTGCCCACTTGGCATGCATCACCCAGTGGCCACTGGGGCACCAGGTTCTGGTCTCTCCAGCTCCTTTTGACTGCTACCTTTTAAAACATTATATACTTATTTATTATCATTATTATTTTTTAAGGATTTATTAACTCCCCCCTCCCCCGACCTGCTGTTTTTTCTGTGTCCATTCGCTGTGTGATCTTCTGTATCTATTTCTCTTTTTTTGTCATCTCATCTTTCTCCTCTAGGATTCAGAGGGATTCGGGTTCCTGGTCTCTGCTGTGCTTCGCCTTGACTCTCCCCTTCGTCTCTCTTTTTGTTGCACCATCTTGCTGAGGGACCCCCTTGCGCGGGCGCTGGCTCGCCGCGCAGGCGCGCTTTCTCTTCTTGTCACCAGGAGGTCCCAGGGATCGAGCCCGGTAGGGGGAAGCCCCATCACTTGAGCCACATCTGCTTCCCTATTATCATTATTTTTGGCTCTTCCTTTCATCAAGGACCAGGTTCCACCTGCCTCTGAGTTAGAGGCGTCAGGAGGTGCTGTTGTTTCAGAGTCTTCTCGGAGGGTTGTGACGGGTAGAAATTTTCTTCCATAAGGATGACAAAATAGGACCTGCTAAATGAAGGAAAAGAAGCGAGCGTGCCAAACGGGGTGGAATCGCAGCTGTGACGGTAGCTCTCCTTGGTGCCTGCGTCGCGCTCAGGGCGCTCAGCGTCGCAGCCTTCTCCCAGCAGGGAGCCCGGAGTCCTGGGGAGCCTGGCCTCATCGTTCCCTGGGATGGAAGCGTCCAGGCGCGTGTCACCCCACATCTAGCACCGAGGGACTCAGCTGTTCCCAGCACAGAAGGGAGCGGCTGCAGAGCCCGTGAGCATGGCCCGGACAAGGCCTCTTCTTGCGGGAATTTCGCGTCCAGCACCAGCCGCTCTGCTTTCAGGGCCTCCGAGCTCTGCCCGCCCCAGGCGCCGGACCCTGGTTTCTCACTGGACTCCGGGGAGCTCTGCTCTGAGGCTCAGCCTCCCCTGCATTGTGGGGGCTGCCTGCTGAGGGCCCCTGAGCCTGAGCAGCCCCCGGGGTGCTCCCACAGGTGCCAGGGCAGGAGTGAGCCCCAGCCTCGCCCGCTTCCCTCAGCTGCCCAGGTGCGTGGGCCGCGTGGACGTGAGGGACAGAGCCCGTCCACCAGGCCGTCTCCAGGCCCCCAGGGCCCTTCCCACCTGCCGGGTGCGTTGATGGAAACGGGGTGTCCTGCTGGGAGGGGTCCGCTGCTCGGCGCTGTCCATGAGAGGGGCTCCCAGGCTCCGTGCCCACCAGGCCCCTGGCGCCCTCTCTGCAGGGTCAGTGTCCGGGGAGGTGCCTCTGGCTCTCACTCCCGCCTGCAGAGGGCAGTTTCTGGTCAACGAATTGGGGGGACGGGCCCCAGCCTGAGCCCTGGGACTCAAGCCGAGCCCCACGACCCTGGGAAGGGCGGAGGCTGAGCAGCCCCCTCCTCTGTGCTCTGGGACGTGTCACCGCCACGAGCCCCTTCCCCACACGACTAGATGAGTCTACGCAGGACAGGGCTGACCCCCGCCCGCCACGTCCCGTCCCTCGCCCTGAATGACCGGCTGAGCCGCTGTCCTCACCGCTGTCCTCACCGACCTGACCTGGCGAATGCCTCGCTCGAGCCTCCCCGCGTTGGCCACGCCCACCCCTCTGGGCCGTGCAGGCTGCCCAGTGCTCCCGTGTGACTGCCCTCTTGTCCCGCGTCTTTCCCTCTGTGTCAGGAAGGCCCTCGGCCCGGCTGGGGAGGCTGCGGGCCTTGTGGACCCCTGGCCGGCAGCGGGGCCCTTGCCCGCTGAGCCCCCTCCCCGAGGCTGGGTCTGCTATTTCTCTGAGAGTCAACGCAAGAGGCTGGGCCCCGCCACAGCTACCGCGCAGCCTGTGCCCTGTCGCTGCGCCATGTCCCGGGTCCCTGGCCTCGCGCGCAGACTGGGGGGCCTCTGCCTGGGCGGCTGTGACGCCTCCACGCTGAGCCAAACTGCCACCCCGCAGCCCTCAGGACACAGGGCAGAGTCCGTCTCTGTGGGAAGGCCCAGCAGCCTCGGGGGGCGGGGTCCAGGGGGCTTCTCTGCTGGATGGGGAGGGGCCCAGCTTAGAGAGCGCCCAAGGGCCTCCAGGGGTCCTCGTGGGGAGGGGGCATCCAGGCATGTGGCTGCTGGGGAAGCGGCGGGTCCCGGCGCAGGGAGCGCTTTGGGCTCACCTGCAGCAGCAGCAGTGGGGCAGCGAGGAGCAAGGGTGCTGGGCTTGGGAGCCCCTGGTCTCAGGTTGCCCATGTCCCGGACAACTTGGGTGTGGGCGGGACGAGGTGCTGGGCTTCCTGGGAAGTGCCTCTGAGTATGTCCCACGACGCGGCACAAGCATCCTGCCCTCTCTGCCGGCCAGGGCGCTCACTGAGTGCCCTGAAGGCACCCGGGGTCGTCCAGCCTGGTCCACAGGAGGCGCGCCTTGTGGGTGCCGGGTGGGGCCAGTCCAGGGATCCGGCCACGGCGCCGGCCTCCGGGGCCCACGAGCTCAGGCCTTGCCGTCGGCTCCGCTGCTCGGATCAGGTCTCGGGATGTGGTGTCCCCAGAAGCACCGCCCGGCATCAGCATCGCCTCGCACTTGCTGGATGGACGCATGGCTGTCCCGTCTTCATCCCAGAACTCAAAGATCCACCCTGCCCGCCGCCCCCTGCTCTCCCCGTCAGACGAGCCTCCACTGGCCTGAGCCCCCAGGATTCCAGATTCTTCTGGTTATGGATCGGTTGACACAGCACAGACCCTGGTTCTTGGAAGACTTTGCACAAGTCAGGTGGCCCTCAGGGCCGAGGCCAGAGCACTGCCTGCGTATTTACTCTCCTTTAGACCTGGCCTGTGAGGAGTTTCCCAATCTGCAGCTGAAAACAGCGAGCGCCATGGCCGGCACGTTAATCTCACCAGAGTTCCTGGCACCTAGGCTACTATAAGGAAAGCGAGGCGGTGAGTCTTTAAATTCTACTACAGCTAACCTCCCTCAGTCAGCTGATACCATAAGTGCTCACATTTCAAGTAGGGTTCTGGAAATTTCTGTGGCTAGACTTGAAGATTCATTTCTCTTTGATTTGAAACTCATTTTGTGTGCAATGTTTTAACCCTCGTCATTTCAATCCAATGTATCAGAGTTGAGGGGAAAATAATGTATTTGGGAAAATGAGATGCTGTAAATAATATAATAACGAAATAGGAATGAGTGATTTCGGTGCACTTGTTGCATCCCGAGGGCTTGCTCTGGCCTCTCCCGGTTCACTTTGATCGTCATTAGATGGTAATAAAAGAATAATTTGGTGGGTCAGAGGCAGGAGTGAGCTGAGGCCCCAGCCATGCCTGTGACCTGGTGGGCACACACAGCTCGCTGCAGTGGAGCTTGAGGACGCCGTGAAGTGTGAGGGAGGGACGGCGACCCTGCTCGGAGGTCGCCCGTCTCGTCCACAATGGCGCCACATGGAGCAAGAGTCCGTGAAGCCCCTGCCTGGTTGGCAGAACCGCCGCTTGCGCGTCTCCAACGGGGGCACATCCCTCTACGCTGGGGTGCACAAATCACTGAGCATCCAGGGTACACGAAGCAGCTTCCTGAGCTCCCGCCCTACTCCCGGGGACTCGTTTTAAGCATTGTTTTTATAGTAAAACAAATGATATGGTGCGGCACCAAAGAAGTATTGGTGTGCTTTAAAAATGGTGACTACAGCTAGGATATATATATATTTTTTAGATGTATTTTTTATTTCTCTCCCCTTACTACCACCTCCCCCCCCCCCCCGTTGTCTGCTCTCTGTGTCCATTCTGTGTCTGCTTGCATTTTGCATTCTTTTTTTTTTTTAATTTTTATTTTATTTTATTTATTTCTCTCTTTTTCCCTCCCTGCCCCGGTTGTCTGTTCTCTGTGTCTATTTGCTGCATCTTCTTTGTCCGCTTCTGTTGTTGTCAGTGGCATGGGAATCTGTGTCTCTTTTGTTGCGTCATCTTGCTGTGTCAGCTCTCCGTGTGGGCGGCGCCATTCCTGGGCAGGCCGCACTTTTTTTGCGCTGGGCGGCTCTCCTTCCGGGGCGCACTCTTTGCGCTTGGGGCTCTCCTACATGGGGGACACCCCTGCATGGCAGGGCACTCCTTGCGCGCATCAGCACTGTGCATGGGCCAGCTCCACATGGGTCAAGGAGGCCTGGCGTTTGAACCATGGACCTCCCATGTGGTAGACGGACGCCCTAACTACTGGGCCAAGTCTGCTTTCCGCATTTTGCATTCTTGTCAGTGACACCGGAAATCTGTGTCTCTTTTTGTTGCACCATCTTGCTGCTTCAGCTCTCCATGTGTGCGGCGTCACTGCTGGGCAGGCTGTACTTTTTTTTCCTTATAGGGTACACTCCTTGGGCTTGGGGCTCCCCTCTGCGGGGACGGTACGCCTTGCACACATCAGCACTGCACATGGGCCAGCTCATCACATGGACCAAGAGGCCCTGGGTTTGAACCCTGAACCTCCCATGTGGTAGGCAGACGCTCTATCAGTTGAGCCATATTTGCTTCCCCTAGGATATATTTTGCTCATGGCCACCTCTCACTATGTTCACTCTCTTCTGAATTTGAGGAAAGTTCCGGCAGCCCTGGGTTAGGCGTGGCTCTGCCTGGCTCAGTAGGAGCCCTGATGTTTATACTCGACTGATCCTGGGCTAGTTGCTTCACCTCTGAGAGCCCCTGATTCCTGGGCTGCAAATTGGGGCGGGGAGACCCCCTCAGGCTAATGGAATTGCGATCTGCTCCTGGGTTGGCTGCCCTCCTGCCAGGCTGGGGAAGGCCTGCAATTTGGCTCCTCCAGTGCTTTCCATCTCAGCCTACTTCTGCTGCTTACTCAAGACGGGGCATGCTGAGCATTCGGAGGCTGCGCCCTGGGAATTGATGTGACTTTTGGTCTTGGGCTCATTTTTGCCTTTACAGGTAACTGTGCGTGTTGAGCCCAGGGGACAGCAGCTGATTGCTGGGGACGAGTGCAGCTGTGGGGCATGCTGGAGCTATGAGCCGGAGGACCAGGCTCCCACGGAGCTCACCCCCATAAACCTCCACTCTACACGAGGTCGCCGTGGGAGGGGTGCTTTTAAAAGGGTGGGTCCCAAATGAGTTCCTGTGTGTGTGTCAATAAAGGGGACGAGAAGGGAATGATGTGCAAGGGGGATTGTCAGCTCCCAGCAGCCAGCCCTGGCAAATCCACTTTATTTTAAACATCCTAAATCTATGACAATTTTGCTTGCTTTGATACTAGCTAACCTCAGTAGTTTACACAAACTATGTTCATATACCCTTCTGTCCCCCAATTCTTCGTAGTACTTGTCATAAATTACATGTTTATACATTATGAGTCCAAAACCCCTAGTTTCTCTACATTTTATGCGTTTGCCTTTTAGATCCTGTAGGAAGAAAAAAGTGGAATTGCAACCAAAAATACAATAATACTGGTGTTTTAATTTACCTATGTTGTTACTCTCACCAGAGATCTTTATTTCTTCATATAGCGTCAATCTATTGTCTGTTAACCTTTCCTTTCAGCCTGCAGGACTCTCTTTCGCATCTCTTGTAGGTCCGGTCCAGTGGGGACAACTCCCTCAGCTTTTGTTTCTTTGGGGGTGTCTTCATCTCTCTATTTTTGACAGGCAGTTTTGCTGGGTATAGAATTCTTGATCGACATTTCAGCACTTCAAATGAGCCTTCTTGCCTCCATGGTTTCTGTATTAGTTAGTCAAAGGGGTGCTAATGCAAAATACCAGAAATCTGTTGGCTTTTATGAAGGGTATTTTTTTGGGTAAAAGCTTACAGTTACCAGGCCATAAAGCATAAGTTACTCCCCTCATCAAAGTCTGTTGCCAAGCGCTGGAGCAGGATGGCTGCTGATGTCTGCAAGGGTTCAGCCTTCCTCTTCCTCTTAAAGCTCTGTGGCCCCAACTTCTTCCAATCGCAGCTCAACGCTGGGATAAGTCTTGTCTCTCCAAGGGCTTGTTTCTCTCCAGGCTCAGCTGCTCTGCTCTCTCCACAAGGTCAGCTGTAGACTATCAGACAAACAACTCATCTCTTTTCCCAGAGCCTCTGCCATGTCTAATGGAGCCTTCTCTCCTTCCTCACACATCTGCTTCTCTGTGTGTTTACTCCCCACGTCTCCAATATAAAAACTCCAACTAACTCCTCTGCCATGTCATTTTCTCTGTGAGCCCCTGTCCCCTTGGTGGGCAGGGACCCAATGTCCTACTGATGTGGCCCCATCAAAGCCCTAATCATAATTTAATCAAGGAAGGTGAAATCTCTGAAGTTAATACAATCTAATAATTTCCAGAGGAAAAGAACAGTTTACAAACATAATCCAATATCTATTTTTGGAATTCATAAACAATACCAATCTGCTAGAGTTGCCAATAAGAAATTGGCACTTAATCTTATTGAAGCCCCTTGCGTGTGACAGTTTGCTTTTCTCCCGCAGCTTTCAGAATTCTCCCTTTATTTTTAATTATAATAGTCTGCAGCATGGATCTATTTGGGTTATCCTGTTTTGAAGTTTGTTGGGCATCTTGATGTGGATATTCATGTCTTTCTTTTAATTTGGGCAGTTTTCTGCCATTATTTCTTTGACTCTTCTCTCTTCCCTCGCTCTCTCCCTCCTTGCCTCTCTTCCTTCCCTCTCCTTCTGGGACTCTCTCTGTGTACTGATGGTGTCTCACAGGTTCCTCAGTTTCACTCAGTTTTCTTCATTTTTTCCTCTTTCTGATCTTCAGAGTGGATAATTTCAATTGTGTTATCTTTGCATTCTCTGATTCTTTTCTGCCAGCTCCTATTTGCTGTTGAAACACTCTAGGAAATTTTTTAATCTTGTTACTTTGGTCTTCAGCTCTGTTTGGTTCCTTTTCATAATTTCCATCTGTCTATTGAGATGTGTTCATCTACCATTTTCCTGATTTCCTTTGCTTCTTTGCCCATGTTTTCCTTTAGCTCTTTGACCCTACTCAGACCACGTTTTTATTTTATTTACTTAGTAAAAAATTTATTTTTATTTTTATGTTCTAGAACCATGTTTCTAAAGTCTTTGTCTGCTATGTCCCAAGTCTGGTCCTCCTCATTGATAGTTTCTAATGCTTTAATTTTGTCCTTCACCTGGGTCATCATTGCTTGTTTCTTTGCATGTTTTGTGATCTTTTGTGGACATTTTGATATTTTAATGTGTTATCACTGGAATTTAGACTGTGAGCATCTGTTCCTTAAGCTTGTATCCAGCTAATGTTATAACAGAGCTTTCCTTGACTGCCAGGAGCTAACAACAACAACAAAAAAGTAGAAGGACAGAAAGGAAAATGCCTTTCCCAGTTGTGATGGATAAGCTAATGTGTCAACTTGACTAGGTAATTGTGCCCAGTCATTTGATCAAGAAAACACTGGGCTAATTGTAATACAAGGACGTTTATGGGCTTTAGTCATCAGTTAGTTTGCTGCACAGATAACTGATTACATCAACCGGGAAGAGTGCCGTCAGCAATGAGTGATGCTTCATCCCATCAGTCATATGCCTTAAAAGGGGAAGTGATTTCAGCATTCAGGGAGAATTTCCCAGCTCGTCTTTGGACAGCCAACATCTCCCAGATACTCATCAAGGACCTTCACTGAACTTTCACTGGAGTCCCTGGTTGCAGCCTGCCTGCGGAACCTGGACTTGTGTATCCCCATGGAAATGTGAGAGACTCTGATAAATCTCATACTATTTACAGATATCTCCTTCTGATTCTGTTTCCTAGAGAACCCTGACAATAAACCAGTCTTTGCAGATTGACCTGTGCAAATGCTCTCCTTCAGGGCTTGTGCATACAGTGAGTTTAGGGACTAGCTCCAGGCCCCAGTGGGGGAGCCCCCTTATTCCTTTCTGCCCCTGCCTCTTGTCTCAGGCTTGCACTGGGGCCCGAGGAATTCCACCATTCACGTAGATACTGGTCCCTTCTTCTCTAGGAAGCAGTGTCCTCACTGTCCCAGGTGCAGCACTCTACGTGCTATGTCCAGGTGCTCCCAGGCAACGTGACTTGACGGCTTGCCCACAGTGCTCTGTTGGAGAGCGCCCTGAGCTGCCTTCTACACGCAGGGCAAGTTCTGGGACAGCCATGCCCCGATGGACACGCGCTCCCAGCAGGTGCCCGAGGTTCACTCTGCTCCCTCTGGAGCCAGGACCTGCGTCCTGCACTGGGAGCACCTTCATCAGTGAGGTGATGAGTGAGGGAGGGGCCAGCCGGGGCGCCTGGAGGTCCTACAGCTTTCACGTGGCCTTCCTCTTGATTTGGCACTTGCCCTTCACTGCAGTCCTCTGTTTTCTGGAGATTTGTGAGAGGTGTCTCTCTGCCAGTTCTTGTGGGTTGTTCAAAACTTCTGCGGGGGGACAGAGCCTTGAAGCATCTCGCTCTGCCATTCGAATAGGCCTGGGACTAGCAAATTTATTTTCTTGCTTTGCCCTATACCTGCCCACCTGCCTGCCTGTCCCCCTGGCTTCAGCCCAGGCCCACCTGCCTGAAACCCTCCTCCTCAGCACAGGACTCTGCATGAGATGGGGCTCACATGTTTATCACCATGAATTAAATATGCTTATTTCAGACAACATTAAAATGTTTCTCATCACCATCTCTGACTTCTGAAATACCTGCTAAACAGCAGCAGTTCCGTTTTTTCCCCTTGAGTGGGCTAAGAGCCGAGTCGATTTTATTTAGTCTGTTTACCATCATTGCAAGGCAAGTTCTTAAACACAGCTTATTAACACCTTTAATAGGGCACGAAGAAGAAATTTTCATCTAAGAAAATTCTGGCACAACAATAAAAGCAATTACGATGGCTTGAGGAGGTAGAAAGCCCACTACGTGCCTCGGAGATGAGTGCCGGAGGTGAAATTAGTGCCTGGGGTTTATGGAACCTGGGAGCATCCCAGGATGGAGGGAGGGGTCCAGGGCACCGCCGTGCGTGCCGGGAGCATCCCAGGATGGAGGGAGGGGTCCAGGGCACCGCCGTGCATGCTGGGAGCATCCCAGGATGGAGGGAGGGGTCCAGGGCACAGCCTTGCGTGCCGGGAGCATCCCAGGACCAGGGGAGGGGTCCAGGGCACTGCCGTGCGTGCTGGGAGCATCCCAGGATGGAGGGAGGGGTCCAGGGCACCGCCGTGCGTGCTGGGAGCATCCCAGGATGGAGGGAGGGGTCCAGTCCACGCCGTGCGTACTGGGAGCATCCCAGGATGGAGGGAGGGGTCCAGGGCACCGCCGTGCGTGCCGGGAGCATCCCAGGATGGAGGGAGGGGTCCAGGGCACCGCCGTGCGTGCCGGGAGCATAGCAGGATGGAGGGAGGGGTCCAGGGCACCGCCGTGCGTGCCGGGAGCATCCCAGGATGGAGGGAGGGGTCCAGGGCACCGCCGTGCGTGCCGGGAGCATCCCAGGATGGAGGGAGGGGTCCAGGGCACCGCCGTGCGTGCTGGGAGCATCCCAGGATGGAGGGAGGGGTCCAGGGCACAGCCTTGCGTGCCGGGAGCATCCCAGGACCAGGGGAGGGGTCCAGGGCACTGCCGTGCGTGCTGGGAGCATCCCAGGATGGAGGGAGGGGTCCAGTCCACGCCGTGCGTGCTGGGAGCATAGCAGGATGGAGGGAGGGGTCCAGTCCACGCCGTGCGTGCTGGGAGCATAGCAGGATGGAGAGTGGGGTCCAGGGCACCGCCGTCCGTGCTGGGAGCATCTCAGGATCAGGGGAGGGGTCCAGGGCACCGCCGTGCATGCTGGGAGCATCCCAGGACCAGGGGAGGGGTCCAGTCCACGCCGTGCGTGCTGGGAGCATAGCAGGATGGAGGGAGGGGTCCAGTCCACGCCGTGCGTGCTGGGAGAACTGGGCTGCCTTGGAGGCGAGCAGGGCCTCGTTTGGAAAGCCCGTCCTTCCTCCACACACTGACGTGTTCCCCGCTCTCCTGTTGCAGCGGGTTTGGGGTGAAACGCACCACAGTCGCCCTGAGGGACGCTCTTGGCCCGCAGCTTCTCCGGGCATCCCAGGCCGTCCTGCCCCAGCCTCCCAGCCGCAGTGGCGGCCCCGTCAGCCCGCGCGGGCCCGAGCCCCCGGAGGGGCTGCCAACCCCGGGGAACGACGCCCCGAAGGCCTGCTGGGCTGCTGGGGGCCGGGGTCGGCCTATTTCTTAGGGGAAAGGTCTTGAAGAGGCCGCTCGGTTCTTTGGGGGTGCACGCCGCCCCTCGCAGAGCCAGCCCCTTAGGGCAGCACGAGGCCCCGCGGCAGCGAGCAGCGCGGCCTGGCCCGGGCACCGCCGGACGGGCCGCCAAGAAGAGCCGCCAAGCAGTGCACGCGCGGACCACACCTGCAGCGCTGTCAGCCCCGCGCGCAGGGTGACGTGAGTATGAGGAAGCTGTCATAAAATAATGTTCTCGCTTTGCTGTGGCCAGGTAGTAACGTTACTTCCATGTGATGGTGACACAGGCTGGGGTCCCCTCAGCCCCTCCTGTGCCGTTTGGTCCACATGCATGCTGCCCTGTCCACCCTCTGCCCAGTGCCAGGCGCCCCCCCCCTCCAGGCGGATTCAGGCCAGTCCCCAACTCCTCACTCTGCGTTTTCTGCCCCTCCTCCCTGGGTTTTGAGGGGCCGGCATCCCCAACCAGCCTCAGGAAGCACCTTGAACTTTGGACCCCCTCGAAAACCAACCGTGCAGCACGTCCCCCTGCCAGCAGCAGGGCAGTGTTCCCAGCTGAAGTCCCCGGGACAGCATGAGGGCAGCCACTCTCGGGCCCGTCCAGGTCATTTGTGCCGGGACGGGCTAGACTCGGAGACCTGCTCCACCGTCGCCAGGAAAACCTGCCCCTCCAAACTGCAAGGTAAGGGCTGGGCTGCAGAGTGGGAATCATTAGTCCCTTTTCCTGCAGGGAGGATCGAATCCCCCCCTAATTCTTTGTAAAAGTGGCGGTCTTTCTCCCCTGAATATCGCAAGCTTTTAATAATTGCCGCAAGAGAAGCACCCCGGGGGCCGCAGGTGGCGGGAGAGGGTCCCGGCAGTCCACCCTGCCAGCACCAGCGGGGACGTGGCCCAGCCTCGGGCTTGGGGTGCGGGGGAGGCAGGAACAGCAAAGCGGTGATCCCGGGGCGTTCCTTAATCAGGGGAGAGGCTGAGCACTACTAACAGCTCCAGGAAGAGGATTTAACGAGGAGAGAAAGGCAGGAATTAATGCAAAGGTCAGCAAAACAGTGCACGGTGCTTGGAATTTTAACGAGCGATGGTGTCCCCGCTCCCTCGGCTCAGAAGCGCTTCGCAATTACAGAGTCCAGGCTGTTAATTTGATGAGAAATGATAATAATCACGACTCAACATTTATTTAGTTCTTGGCAATTTGCAAAGCCCTTTTGCATCCCAAAGGCCTGCCTGTTCAGGTCTGGGTGGGGCAGGGAATCCCAGCCCCCCCCACCTCCTCCCACATGGCCCCAGCTCCCCTCCACCACGACCCCCTGCATGGCCCTGCTCCCCTCTGCCATGCCCCTCTCTGGTGTGGCCCCAGCTCCCCTCTTCCACGTTCGCCCCTGGCGTGGCCACAGCCTCCTGCAGATGGTGCAGTCGAGGCCAGCACAGCTGTCCTTTTGCTCAGGGCCACCACAAAGCATGGGCAGCGCTGTGGCCTCCTCTCCGGCCACCCATGGCCGCTCCGGGGTGAGCTGGGAGGCTGAGTTTGCCTGGCGGTGTTCCCAAGTCCCTGTCCGGCTCCAGGGAGACTGGCCGCGAGAAAGGGGACCAGAGGCAGCTGCAGGCTGCCCGGCGTGTGGGGTCCGGGCATATTGGGCATCTGAGGACAGCAGGAGACCTTCCCTGGCTGCTCAGCCCCGGGAGCCCACCCCGGAGGGAACATCTGCTGACCTGAGTGCTCCATGCAGGAGGTCTGTGCTCGCTGCTTTCACCCACGGACGCCAACCCCGGGAGGGCCTGGGCTGGCAGGCATGGCTCGGAGGAGCTCGGGTGGGGGGCTGACCCCCACAGGGGTCTTCCTTGCGGTCGGGGGCTTGGAGCACGGCTGGCTGTGGGTTCCTGCCTCCACGGAGGTCCGGCCCACACCGCGGAAGCAGAGAACCAGCTCCTGGAACCAGGAAGGCCTTTGTTCTCCCGTGCGGGCAGCTCCCCAGCTGGAGTGGGCGCCGGCTCCTCGGAGCACGGCCCGTGGCCTTTGTCGACTCTCACAGCTCGGTGGCTCCCAGAAAGAAGGCGGACCAGGTCCTCGTGGGCTTAAAAGCTCAGCTCATCTAGACAGCAAGCGTTTCCTCTCCGTGTTTGGATACCCTGAAGCATCTATTCAGGCGCTTGCACTCTGAGTCAGGATTTCTGCTGCACCTCAATTTCCGGAAGAGCTGCCAGGCCCCAGGGCCGTCCTCAGCAGGTGGTCAGGAAGATGTGCCCATCGCCGTGCCCTCGGGACGTGTGTGGCTGCCCCGCGGCTTCCTGCCGCAACCCTGGGTCTGCTCCAGACACTATGGCTTGGAAACGATTTTTCTGCAGGTCACCTGTGTCCAGAGGCTGAACCACCTGAAGGGAGCCCACCTGTCCATGCCTCAAGGGTGTGGCGGCAGGAGGGCTCACCCAGGGAGCACGGGGCCAGGGCTTGGAGGCACGAGGGACAGATGCCTGTGGTGCCCCGCGCGGAGCTGAGCGAGAAGCCGCCCCGCGTCCTGGGAGCTGGTGAAGACATGCAGAGCCCTAAGCACACCCGGACTTCAGGGAATGCTCGAGTGTATGGAGTCCAGAGCGGAGACCAGCATCTTCCATAACTCGTAACAGGGGACCCGAGAGGAGGCCACCACCCCACGCAGGCCAGCCAAGGCCGGCAGCCCAGGAAGCCCTCCAAAGGCTCCAGACCGGTCACCAGAGCCCGCTACTGCAAGAGGGGTGAGAGAGGGCCCCGAAGCCCTGGTGTGCCTGGTGCTGCAGGCAGGCCTGGTGCTGGTCTCCCCTGTGGTCAGCTGTGCTCCCGGGAGCCTTCCCCTCTCACCGTTCTGCCCCAGGGAGGTGCCCTCTGGGCATGGCTGTCCTCTGCCAAGGATACTGCATCCAGGGTGGAGCAGGGCCTGGACCAGCCTGCTCTGGGTAACAGCCACGGCCACGGCCACGGCCACGGCCGTGTGCTCGGGATCTTGTTCCTGCACGTGGACTCCAGTCCCACCCCCACAGCCTCCTGCTCTGGAGAGCTCGGGAGCTCCACCTGGAGGAGGTCCTTGCACGCTGTGCTGCCAGAGTTCAGCGAGTGCCGGGAGGGGTCACTTGCAGGATTCAGGCTGGTCCAGGGTGACATTTCTCCCTGGTAGTTATCTTCCAGGTTTTAATTTTATTTTTAACCACTCAGATGTATTTTGTAGGAATATTTATTTGCATAATTTTGCTTAATACATTTCTTTACACAAGACTAAATTTAGAAGTCTCTACAGAATAACGTTCTAATTAGTGTAATATCATTAATAAATTATAAATAAAAACTTCATATTTGCTTAAAATATTAATAAAATGCTAACCTCCAGATTATCTGGAAAAGTAAAGATGTGATTTGCTATAAATCTGGCACCCCAATTAAATTCTGATCTTTAAAAAGGTGTAAAATGTCTTTCAAATTATCACAGATTCTACTACAGAAAATTTTATTTACCTTTTCATAAGTAATTACTTATGCCTTGATATATTGGAGGACCCTGTCCCCAAGCATTTTCATCTTCAAACTCCTAAATGTGCCTAAAAAAGAAGGTATGCATAATAAGGTATAATTAAATAAAAGAATTTTGAAAAAAAGACATTCTAAACATTTTAGTCAAATGTGGAAAAACTGCCTGAAGATGCAAAGCACAATAAAATAATTTTATGGAAAAATTAAACAAAAAAATACCACTAAAAAAGTTACCATAGCTGACAACACCTAAAATTGGTAATTCATACGTTTTAAAAAGTAACTTAGCTGCAAGATGATTTCTGCTGATTAACTGTGGAACAGTTTTATTTAAGCATCAACAGTATATTTAATAATCTGTGATTCAATAGACCATCCTAAATTCAGTTTATGGAAATATAACTATGTAACTCGATTTACCTTTGAACTACATTCTGATAATGTTAAACCTTTAACTGAAAAATAGTAACATGTTTTAACTTTCCTATGTAGAAATCTATTTTCCATTCATGGAGAGACAAATGGAAGAACTTGAAAACATGGCCTGCGTTTGGAGAACGTTTTATCTGCTTGATTACATTCCTTAGCTTCACATTTAAAATTTAACTTATAAGGAATCAATTACAGCATTTCCAATTTAAGAATAAATGAAATTATATTATGTTGGGGGAAAATAGAGACCTCAAACTAAAAAAGCAAAACAAGTCAAAATGCAACTAGTTGTGCAGCTCTAGAGAATTAAGCGGTAAATGAGCTTTTAATCGAGTGGACTTGGGCCTCTGGCTCTAGCAGCCTACCAGCATTAGCCGTGTAGCTGAGTATTCTGTGTGGCCTTTGTGTGGCCATGTGTGCTGCGGAACTGTCCTCAGCAGGATTTCCCCGTGAGGTTGTCTCTCTGTTACCAAGCCCCACGGAACTCTGCTTCCTGGCTGAGTATGCGTGTGCTTTCCTTTTTTTTTTTTTAAGATTTATTTTTTATTTATTCTTCTCCCCTTCCCCTCCCCCCCCATTGTTGTCTGCGCTCTGTGTCCATTCGTGGGGTGTTCGTCCCTGTCTACTTGTATTCTTGTCAGCGGCACCTGGAATCTGTGTCTCTTTTCACTGCGTCATCTCTCCGTGTGGGCGGCGCCATTCCTGGGCAGGCTGCACTTTCTTTAGCGCTGGGTGGCTCTCCTTATGGGTGCACTCCTTGCACGTGGGGCTCCCCTATGCAGGGGACACCCCTGCGTGGCAGGGCACTCCTTGCGCGCATCAGCACTGCGCGTCAGCCAGCTCACCACACGGGTCAGGAGGCCCTGGGTTGGAACCCTGTACCTCCCATGTGGTAGGCGGACGCTCTATCTGTTGAGCCACATCTACTTCCTTTTCCTTTTGTTTCCAGAAACAGGTGTTCACATCCTCCAGGTCCTTTAAGCACCTGGAAATACCAGAAAACGCTTGGTGCCACGGGCGTGGATGGGCAGTCCAGCTGCAGCGCCTCCCCGCTGCGATGCTGCAAGGCACCCTGCCCCTTCCCCCACTGGCCGTGGCGCACCCACGCCCGCCGGTTCTCAACTTTGTACGCCGGGCCCCGGATATGAGCCCGCCGCGGGGGCACGCGTGGCGCCCACCTGTGCGGCAAGCGGCGGGCTGGGACGGCGCCGAGCTGAGCCGCTGTCCTCGGGGCTGCCGTGGACAGAGCCCTGCCATGTTGGGGGCGGCTGAAGGGGTCCACGCGGGTCCCCCACGCCACGGTCCCCGCCCCCACGCCCCGCCGCTGCTGCCGGAAGGTGAATCCGAGCCCGTGCAGGTGCGGCGTAGCAGGCAGGTGACCCGGGAGACGGGAATGTCCTGAAGCCCTACTTCCGCTGCCCTAAGGGCGCCCGCCCTCCGCCTGGCGGGGAAGGGGGTGCGGTGGGCGGGGCGCACCCCGGGTCTCCGGGACTCGAGCCGGCAGGAGGCCCCGGGGGCCGTCCTTGTCGCCTGCGGAGGTGGAGAGGCTCCTCCCGGGGGCACGCTGCGGAACAGCGCTGGGCGCGCACGGACAGGCCACGCGGGCGACCCCGCCGCTGGTGTGAGCCGAGGGCCGCGCCCGCCGCGCGCGCGGCGTCTGCACGTGCTGCGGGCCCTGCGCCGCCGGAAGCCCCCGAGCCCCTCCCGCCCCGGCCGCAGCCGCCCTCGCGAGCTGGGGGCCAGGCGCGTCCCGCAGCCGGGGCGGGGAGAGGGCGCTGGGGACGGAGCCCCCCGACTGTCGCCGCGCGGGCCGAGTGCGCCCGGGCCGGGCCGCGCCGCCCCGCAGAGCCGCGTGCACAGCCGCCCCGCACGCCCGGGAGGCGGCCACCGCGAGCTCAGACACCGACCTCCGCCTCTCCGGCTCGGGAGCTCCCGGCCCGTCCCGCGGGAGGCGGTCCGCGCGGCCTCCGCGTGGCTCTTCGAGAAGGTTGGCAGAGCGCAGCCTGGCGGCTCGAGGGGCAGCCCCCGCGGGGCAGGGCCAGGCTCGAGGCTTCACGTGGAGGCGACACAGGCCGAGCAGGGCTGCTTCAGCCCCCCATGAAGCTGGGGCTCGCGAGCCGAGCCTCCTGGGACGGCCGCTCAGCTGCCTGCGGCGGGAGGCACCGCGGGCCTCGGGCCCTGGGCCTCGCCGCGCCAGCCTCCCGCCCTGAGGCCGCCAAACGCGCGGGCGAAGCCTCAGGCCCTGCCGCCCGCCTGGCTGAGGGAGGCGCGCCTTGAGGGGCTTTCCTTCCCCTTCCCCTGGTGGCTGGAGGGTCGGGAAAAGCCAGCCCTCCCGCGCTTTCTTTCCTGCTATTCGTGTTTTTTAAGGAGACCCTCCCTGCCCCGTCTCTCTCTCCTCGTCTACCTTTCTTTCCGTTCTTTCTTTCATCTCACGCCTTCACCAGTCAAGAAAGAGCAAATGTGTTGACACTTGTTTCCTTCATTTATCGACCAGTTTATGTTCTTTGATTTTTAAAAAAGATTTATTTATTTATTTATTCCCCCCCTACCGTTCGCACTCACGGTCTGCTCTCTGTTAATCTTTTTGGGAGGCACTGGGAACCAAACCTGGGACCTCCCATGTGGGAGGGAGGCACCCAATCACTTGAGCCACCTCTGTTCCCTGCTTGTTGTGTCTCTTGTCGAGTTTTCTCGCTGTGTCTCTTCATTGCGTCAGCTCACCGCCGCAGCCCATTGCATCAGCTTGCTGTCTCTGTCTTGCTCTTCTTCTTTAACAGGTGTCAGGAACTGACCCCAGGACCTCCTGTGGGTTAGGCAGGTGCCCAGGGGCTCGAGCCACATCTGCGTCTCTGTTCTTTGATCTTAATTGAAAACAAACCACCACCAGGCAAGAAACAATACTTCTTACAACAAATAATTTTTGGGGGCAGTACCAGGGATTGAATCCAGGACCTCTTACTTGGGAAGAAGGCACTCAACCGCTTGAGCCACATTCGCTTCCCAACAAATAATTTTTTTGTTAAATAAAATTTACAAATAACTTTCAGGGCAGTTCATTTTTCCCCCATGAGTCATCAAAAGAGAGCTCTCGGCTGCACAGGTGAAGGCAAGAGGAGGTGACAGCAGTAACCAGTGTTGCTGGAGCAATGCCCCGTGCTGGCAGCCACGCCACGAGCTAAGCCGGGGGCTTGTTCACGCCTCCTGACGCCCTCTGGAAAGTCCTGCATGGATGGACCCTCAGAGAGGCCAGGCCGGCCGGCGTCGTTCAGCAGCACCGGGGAGTGACACCGAGGGCGGCACCCTGGCTCCTGAGCCGGGCGAGGCGGCCACCTCCTGACCAGGGGCCGCCCCCCAGCCAGGCTGACCCGGCCTGCCTCGGGCGGGAACCACTGGCCTGGACACGCCACGGCGACTCCGCTGGGACCGCGGGCGCGGGTCTGAGGACTTTCACACTGTGTGGGCACAATGTGGTTTATTAAAGTGCGTCGCCCTCTGCCTGCAGCAGCGCGTACACACCGTACCCCCCATCCAGATTCGGAGCGGAGAGCTGCAGGGACGAAACAGTCCAAGCTGTCAGCACTGGCTGCGGGGCAGCGCGGGCAGAGGTGGGGACGGAAGGGGGGCGGCAGAGTGGGCGAGGGACACAACACGAAGCAAAACCGGGGGCTGCCCGCTTTATCCACAGAGCACACAGCAAGGTCTTAGAGAGGCAAAGTTTCCATTTTGTCTTGAGTATTTTCATGACATATGCATACATTTGTGCACAACTTTATCATAGACGCAGGACTTTGATCATATGCATTTCTGTAGTTTTAAAAACATTTAGTTATTTTTGTTTTTACAAGTACTTCCCCTCACCCCTTTCCCATCCCGCTAGTAACCTCTAATCTACTTTGTCTTTGTGAATTTGCAATTTGTCATCTAAGTGACATAATACAATGTTTGCCCTTATGTGTCTTGCTTATTCGCTGTGAATAATTTTTCTTAACAAATCTATTTTATTGATACATATTAATAAAGCATTAAGCCGCCCAAAGTGTACAACCAATGGTATTTGGTGTAATCACATATTTGTGCATTCATCACTTCAGTCATTCTTAGAACACTTTCATTATTCCAATCATCATCATCATAAACAAACTCATCACCTCTCAATCTCTCTGTGCCTCCCCTGCCATACATAGTCGCTATTCTTTTTCCTTCTCTGTAGTATATCAGTATTTATATTTTGTAGAAACGGTCTTATATATGCATTATCACCCATATTTGTGTTTTACTTGAGGATTTACGGTCTTAATACAGTCCCATGTTACAGTTTTTAGCTTTTTTTCTAGTAATATACAGAGCATAATGCTTTCAAGATACTTTCATGTTGCAGAGGTGTCAGTCTTCATTTTTCCTTGTTGCTGAATAATATTCCTTTGTGTGGATAGACCATGTTTTGGTTTTTCATTCATCTGTTGATGGCCGTTCGGTTTCTTCCAGTTTTTGTTGTGCATAATGCTGCTGTGAACACTGGTGTCCCTGTGTCTGCATGAAGCCCTGTTTCTATGCTCTTTGTGAGTATATCTAGAAGTGGAATTGCCAGGTCACACGATGTAGCACTTTGATATTGTTGATGAATTCCAAAAAGAAATATTGGATTATGTTTGTAAACTGATGGCCTCCTCTGGGCATATGAGATTATACTGGATTCAGAGGTTTCCTGGATTAGGTAATTATGTAAACCTCTTGCGCCAGCAGGGCATTGAGCCCCCACCCTTGGTGGTTGGGGACTCACAGATAAAAGGCATGGCAAAGGGTAGAGTGGAGGGTTTTTAATGTTGGAGTCTGATGCTGAAGCCTTAAGCTGGAGACCCGGAAAGTAAGCTCACAGATGAAAGAGAAGCAAGACCCTGGAAGGGAGGAACTCAGGAAGCCTGAGCCCTGGCAGACGTCCGCAGCCATCTTGCTCCAACAAGTGAAAATAAACTTTGGTGAGGAAGTAACTTATGCTTTATGGTCTGGTATCTGTAAGCTCCTACCCCAAATAAATACCCTTTATAAAAACCAACCAATTTCTGGTACTTTGCATCAGCATCCCTTTGGCTGACTAATACATGTGGTAATTCTATATTTAACTTTTTGAGGAACCTCTGTACTGCTTTCCACATTGGCTGCACCATTTTGCATCCTCATCAACAGCACACTAGAATTCCAATTTCTCTGCATCCTCTCCAACACTTCTTATTTTCCATTGTTTAGATATTAGCCATCCTTGTAGGTATGAAGTGGTTTCTCATTGTGGTTTTGCTTGCATTTCCCTGACGGCTAATGATGTGGGGCATCTTTTCATGTGTTTATTGGGCTTTTGCATATCTTCTTTGAAGAAATGTCTATCCAAGTGCTTTGTCCATTTTTAATTGATTGTCATTGTTTGTCTTTTTATTGTTGTACTGTAAACATTCTTTATATATTCTGCATATTTTAAGCCCTTATCTGATATATGGTTTGAAAGTATTTTCTCCTGTAGGTTGGATATGTATAGAATTTCAAAGTAATTTTAGTTTATTCAAAATTTAATGAAAGCACACAAAATAGGATTGGATAATTTGATTTTTTTCCAAGTTGGTTGACTTTCTGACCACACCGGGCCTGATGTTTTTTAAATGTAAGTGGCTTCTATCCAGAAAAAAAGTAAAGTATGTATTTTTAAGTAAAATATCTTTGGAAAAGTTTCAGATTTACAGAAAAATTTGGAAGATAGTACAGAGTTCCTGAAACTACACACTCCAACCTGAGACGTTATTAGTAACACCTTAGATCAGTGTGGTAGGTCCACTGTAATCAAGGAACCGACTGGTACATTCTTGTAAGCTGAGTCCAAAGTTTATTCAGCTCTCCTTAGCTTTCACCCAGTGCTCTTTTTCTGTTCCAACACCCTGTCCAGGATCCCGCCTTCCATTTAGTTGTCACTTCTCCTTAGTCTCCTCTCAGCTGTGACAGTTTCTCAGACTTGGTTTTTAAATTTTAACATTTTATTTTGAAATACTTTCAACTTACAGGACAGTTACAAAAATAATACAAACCCATAAAGAACCCTGACATGCCCCTATGCTCCCAGATACCCAGACCAACAATTTTAATACTTTTCCACATTTGCCATATCATTCTATCACCTATCATCTGTCTATCTATCTACATATCCATTCACCTTACATGGAGTTATCAAGTTCAAGAAACTTAACAGTGGTACAAAGCTTACAATCTACATTCCAATTTTTTTCATATGTTCCAATAATGTCCCTTTCAGCCTTTTTTCCTCCCTTGCTAGGGCCCATCCAGGATCATGTATTCATTTAAAGTCATTGTGTCTTAAGCTGCTGCTGCTGCTTCCCCAATTGTGGGAGCATACATACAACATAAATATTTCCATCTCAATCACTCCCGAGTATACCTTCAATGGGATTAATCTCATGTACAATATTGTGGTACCCTCACTACTTGCCATTACTAAAACTTTCTGGTCTTTCCAAACAGAAAGCCTACACCCATTTTTCATGAACTCCCGTTCTCCCTGCCCCACCCAGCAACCAGTGTCTAATTTCTGTCTCTATCAGCTTGCATATTCTCCAATATTTTCTTTGTAGTTAGAGCAGTCCAATTTTAATTCAAATTCAGACTTTTTTTAGAGGCTTAAATTTAAAACCTAAATCTACAACGACCTCGCTTGTTTAGATACCTAATTAACTTCAATAGCAAATACAAACTATGTTCCTACACTCCACCATCCCACACCTTTATGTCGTTCTTGTTCCAAATGACGTATTTATACATTATGAGTCCAAAAACTACCAATTTATCATTATATTTTATGAATTTGCTTTTCAGATCCTGTAGGAAGTAAGAGGTGGAATTACAACCCCAAATACAATAGTACTGACATTTATTTATTTATTTACTTTTTAAAAAGATTTATTTATTTATTTAATCCCCCCTCCCCCGGTTGTCTGTTCTCTGTGTCTATTTGCTGCGTCTTGTTTCTTTGTCCGCTTCTGTTGTCGTCAGCGGCACGGGAAGTGTGGGCAGCGCCATTCCTGGGCAGGCTGCACTTTCTTTCGTGCTGGGCGGCTCTCCTCACGGGCGCACTCCCTGCGTGTGGGGCTCCCCTATGCGGGGGACACCCCTGCGCGGCACGGCACTCCCTGTGCGCATCAGCACTGCGCATGGGAGTACTGGCATTTATAGTTACCCCTACTGTCACCCTCACTGGAGATCTTTATTTCTTCCCATGGCTTTGATACATTGTTTACTGTCCTTTCCTTTCAACCTGCAGAATCTCTTTAGCATCTCTTGCAGGGCCGGTCTAGTGGTGACAAACTCTCTTAGTTTTCGCTTGTCTGGCAATGTCTTAACCTCACCTTCATTTTAGAAAGACAATTTTGCCAGATATAGAATTCTTAGTTGGCATACTTTTGCTATCAGCACTTTAGATATGTTACCCCACTGCCTTCCTGCCTCCATGGTTTCCAATGAGAAATTGGCATTCAGTCTTATTGACGCTCCTTTGTATATGGCACATTGCTTCTCTCTTGTGGCTTTCAGAATTCTCTATTTTTGATTAAAATGTGCCATGCTGTGGGCCTATTTGAGTTTATCTTGTTTTGGATTCCATTGAGCTTCTTGGATGTGTTTATTCATGTCTTCCTTTTAATTTGGGAAGTTTACAGCCATTATTTCTTTAAATATTCTCTTTCTTCTCCTTCTGGGACTCCCACAATATCTGTATATTGATGCACTTGATGGTGTCCTGTATCTTACTCAGGCTCCTTCACTTTTCTTCATTCTTATTTCTGCTCCTCCTTCTGGATTATTTCATTTGTCTTATCTTCAAGGTCACTGATTTCTTCTGCAAGTTCTTATCTGCTGCTGAGCTCCCCTAGGGAATGTTTTGTTTCTGTTACTGTGTTCTTCAGCTCTGTTTCATTCCTTTTCATAATTTCCACCTCTCCACCGATGTTCTCTTTGTGTTCATCTATCATTTTCCTGATATCCTTTACTTCTTTGCCCATGTTTTCCTTGAGCGCTTTGAGCCTCTTTAGAACCATGCTTTTAAAATCTTTGTCTGGAGCATCTTGCTCTGCCATCGATTAAGGCAAGGCTCTGAGACTTGATTTTGAAGACTTTAACAGTTTTGGGAAATTATTTTGTTCAGTTATTTTGTTGAATGACCCCTCAGTTGGGGATTTTTAAAAGTAGACTTTAGCTTTTAGAGCAGTTTCAGATTTACAGAAAAATTGAGCAGAAGTGACAGCGTGTTCCCATATTACTCTTGCCTCCCCACCTTTCAGTTTCTCTATTGTTAACTACTTGTATTAGTGTGGTGAATGTTTTACAATTGATGGACCAATATTAATATATTATTAGTAACTAAAGACCGTAGTTACATTAGAGTGTCCTCTCTGTGTTGTGCAGCTGTCTGGGTTTTGGCAAATGCATGTCATGCATCCGCTGTTACAGAGTCACATAGACTCGTTTCTCTGCCCTGAAATCCCTCTTCTTCGCCTTTCCACCCCCCTCCCCCCCAACCCTCAGCAATCTTTTACTGTCTCTGTGCTTTTGCCTTTTCCAGAATGTCTTATAGCTGGGATAATGAGGTATATAGCATTTTCAGACTGGCTTCTTTTACTTAGTAATGTTCATTTAAGTTTCCTGTGTGTCTTTTTGTAGCTTGACAACTTCATTGTTTTATCATTGTATAGTACTCCATTATATGTCTGCTTATCCATTCATCCGTTGAAGGGCATCTTTGATACTTCCAAGTTTTGGCAATTATGAATAAAGCTGCTGTAAACATTTGTGGGCAGGTTTTTGTGTGGACCAAAGTTTTCAAATCAGTTGGGTAAATATCTACAAGTAGGATATTTGGATCATATGATAAGATTATATTTAACTTTAAAAGAAAATGCCCAGACTGTCTTCCAAAGTGGCTATACTACCTTGTAGTACCAGCAGCAAAGAATGAGAGTTCCCGTGGCACCATAGCCTCACCAGCAGTTGGTATTGTCAGTTTCTTGGATTTTAGCCATTTTAATAGGTGTGGTGGTATCTCCTTGTGGGTTTAAGTTGCAACTCCCTGATGACATATGATGTTGAGAATCTTTTCAAGTGCTTATTTGCCAACTGTCTATCTTCTTTGGTGACGGGGCTGTTCAGATCATTTGCTGAGTTTTTACTTGAGTCGTGATTTCTTAATGTTAAGTTTTAAGAGTTCTTTGTATATTTTGGGTGCGTCCTTTATCAAATATCTATTTGGCATATACATCACTTCTCTTTTCATTCTCTTCACCGTGTATTTTACAGAGCAGACTTCCAAAATTTTTAGTAAAGTCTAACTTATCAATATTTTCCTTTCATGGGTCTTACTTTCAGTGTTCTACCTAAAAACTCATCACCAAACTGAAGCTTATGGAGATTTTCTCCTGTTTTCTTCTAGAGGCTGTATAGTTTTACATTTTGCATTTAGTTCCATGATCCATTTTGAGTTATTTTATTGATACACAATTTACATAAGACAAAATTTACCCAAAGTGTACAACTCAATAGTTTTTAGTTTATTCACAACGTTGTATGACCATTACCACTATTTAAACCAAAACATTTTCATCACCTGAAAAAAAAAATTTGTACACATTAGCAGTCACTCATTTTGAGTTATTATTTGCCTAAGTTGTAAGGTCTGTGTTCAGATACTTTTTTTTATTATTTTTCATATGGATGCACCATAGACCAGCAGAATATCTCAGCCTACATGTAATATCAGGAGTTAAAAATGCATTTTGACCTTGAATAAAAGGGGGAAATGGAAAGGACAAATGAGTTTATCTGGCTATGAGTCTCCAAAAAAGATCTGGGAGGTCATCAGAGGGGTCGCCCTTAAGCACACCTCAGCAGAGTCCCAGAGACAGCTAAAGGAGATACAACCTCAGTTATTGGTTCTTCTGAGGGCTACAGAGACCCACAGGTTCTGTGGTCATGGCAGGTGGAGTTCAGGGCCATGTCAGTTGGCCCTACTTTGGAGTTTGTGTTCCTGAGTGTGATGGAGCTGAACTCAGATATGATCTTTGTTCACAAGCCTCTCCTTTCACTTTTACCAGACCTGTGGTTGGTGCTGGGGTTTAGTGTATACTTGGTACGGCGGCTTGCTCGGTCGGTGGCGGTGGGGTCTGGCTGCGGACGAGGGGTCGGTCCGGCTTGGGACGAGGGGTCGGTCTGGCAGCAGACGAGGGGTCGGTCTCACAGGGGTTGCGCGGTTCGGCTGACGGGGTCGCCCGGCGAAGCCGGCGACGAAGGGGTCGCCCGGAAAAGCAAGCGACGAACTGGGGACAAGGGAGGCCAGGCCCTTGTCGGGGGCTCTCAGGACTGGAGGGCGCACGGCAGAAGAACTACCATGGAGACAAGGTAAACACGCAAGTCCACTTTATTGAGGGAGAGGCAACAGTTTTATAGGGGCTGGGGAAGGCTGATTGGTCGAAGTTTATGCCGTGTTCTGATTGGCTGCTGCAAGCAGTTACTGGGGAGAAAGGTCGGTGGGAGATACTGGAAGGGGGAGGGGTGGTGGTTAGGGATTGGCTGTTGCTGTTGCTGGGGGAAGTGGCAGGGTTTAGGGATTGGTGGCTGCTGTTGCTGGGGTAGAGGGCAGACTTGAGTTTCCCGCCTTGCACCTGGCTGTTGCTGCTGTCGGGGGGGGGGGGGGGGGGGGGGGGGGGAAGGGCAGACTGGAATCTTCCGCCCCGCGCCTGCGCAGGGAGAAAGAAGAAGAAGAAGGGTGTTGCCTCATAAGGCATCGTGTGGCGCTATCCGGGAGGAGGGGCGGCCGCGGAAGCATGGCTGCCGAGAAGGGGAGACCCGAGGGCACTCTGCGCCCATGCCGAGCTCCCTTCAGGGGTGGCGGTGAGTCCGACCAGCCATCCTATTATGGGGGCAGCGGCTTGGCCTGCCGCAGCTGCTCCCCCGCCAGGCCAGCAAACCACACTTCAGCCCGAGGGGTGACCGCACTTGGGACCTGAATCTCTGGACTGTCCATGTGATAGCCAGGCCCTGAGCCTCAACAGACTTGTAACTCCTACCCTCTGGTTTATTGGACTTACCCCAGCCAGCTAACAGGGAGGTGAAGAAGGTCAACCACCACACCAGGGAGCCAAGAGTGCCTACAGCTGCAAGCAGGAGAATTCCATCCATCATCTAAGTGGAATCTAAGCCCCCTCTCGATACAGAGGTGGAGTGGACATAACCATCCCAGGGTCCACAGAATGGAGGAATAGAGTATGGACTAGAGTGGACTTACTGATATTGTGCTATGGAACTATTGTGATTAGTAATGGAAGTATATGTAGCATTGAGATGGAGAAAGTGGCCATGGTAGCTGCTGAGGGTAGGGAGTGGAAAGAAGAGATGTGATGTGGGGGCATTTTCAGGACTTGGAGTTGTCCTGGGTGGTGCTGCAGGGACAGTTACTGGACACTGTATGTCCTCCCATGGCCCACTGGGCGGACTGGGGAGAGTGTAAACTATAATGTGGACCATTGACCATGTGGTGCAGCAGTGCTCAGAGATGTATTCACCTAGTGCAATGAATGTCCCATGATGTTGGAGGAGGTTGTTGTTATGGGAGGAGTGGGGTGAGGGGGGTGGGGGGGTATATGGGATCTCATATTTTTTGAACATAACATTAAAAAAAATAAAGATAAAAAATTAAAAAAATATATATATTTGCCTAAGTTGTAAGGTCTGTGTACAGATTCTTCTTCTTCTTATTTTTTTATATGGATGCACCATTGTTCCAGGACCATTTGCTGAGAAAACCATCTTTTTACCTTTGAATTGCGTTTGTGCCGAGTATAGTCAGTGGACTATGTTTGTATGCGTCTGTACAAATTTGGAGTCTATATTCTGTTTCACCGATACACACATCTATTCTTTTGCCCATACTATATTGCTTGATTACAGTGACTTTGTAATAACTCTTGATAATGCTTTGTGCGAGTCCTCTAAATTTGTTCCTCTTCTGTATTGGACATTCTAGGTTCTTTGCCTCTCCGTGTAAACTTTAGAATTGGTTTGTCAAAATCAATAAAATACCTTGCTGCAATTTTGGATGGAACTGTATTGAACCTATAGATCAAGTTGGATAAATTGACTTCTTAACAATATTAAGTCTTCAATTCCATGAACACAGGATATCTTTCTATTCATTTAGCTTTTCTTTAATGTATGTCATCCATGTTTTATAGTTTTCATATATGGATTCTATACATACTTTGTTTATTCCAAAGAACTTCATTTTTTTTTGTGGTACTTATATGAACGGTATTATTTTTAAATTTTCAAATTCTAATTGTTCACTGCTGGTATATAGGAAAATTATTTTTGCATATTGACCTTGTATCCTGTTACCTTGCTATACTTACTTATTCAGTATAGGAGTATTTTTGTAAAAAATGTTTTTTTTTTTAGATTTTCTATATAGATAACCATGTCATCTGAGAATAGAGACAGGTTCATTTTTTTCTTTCCAATCAGTTGGCTTTCCTTTCTCTTTTCCTTTCTGCACTGTCGCACCAGCTAGTAGTTCCAGGGCGATGTTGAACACGGGTAGTGAGAGGGGCCGCCCGTACCTGCTTCCGCCAGTAAGCGTGATGCTGGCTGAGGGGTTTTGTGTAGATGTGCTTTATCGAGTGAAGGAAATTACCCTCTAGCCCTGCTTTGTTCAAGTTTTTTTTTTTTTTTTTAATCATGAATGGGTGCTGGATTTTGTCAGATGGTTTGGTGTCAACTGATTTACGATCATCTGATTTTTCTTCTTTAGCCTGTTGATGTGATGATTTCATTAAGTGATTTTTGAGTATTTAACAAACCTTGCACCAGTCCCACTTGGTCGAGGTCTAAAAAGTTTTTAAATTCCTGGTTGGATTCTATTTGCTAATATTTTATTGACAACTTTTGCATCGCTGTTCATGGGAGATATTGGGGTATCGTACTCTTTTCTTATAACGTTTTATCTGATCCTGGCATGAGGGCAATGCTGGCCTTCAAATGAGTCAGGAAGTGGTCCCTCTGCTTCTGTTATCCAGAACAGCCTGAAGAAGATGGGTATCCTTTCTTCCTTAGATGTTTTGTAGACTTCACCATTGAAAGAATCTGGGCCTGGTGTTTTAGTTTTGGAAAGTTATTAATTATTGCTTCAATTAATTGAATAGGCGTGGACCTGTTCAGGTTGTCTATTCCTCCTTGTGTGAGTTTTAGTAGATTGTGTCTTTTGAAGAACTGCTCAATTTCGTCTAAATTATTACATTTGTGGGCACTGAGCTGTTCACAATCTTCCTTTATTATGCTTTTAATGTCCAGCAAATCCGTAGTGAAGAGCCCACTTTCATTTCTGCTGATAGTGATTTGTGTCTTCTCTCTTTTTCTCTTGGTTTAACTGTCTAGAGTATCTTTTTAAAGAGCCAGCTCTGAGTTTCATTTATTTTCTCTATTGTTTTCCTGTCACCAATTTCATTGACTTCTGCTCTAATTTTTATTATTTCTTTTCTTCTTGTCTTTGGTTTATGCTACTATTCCTTCTCTAGTTTCTTAAGGTAGAAACTTAGATGACTGAAGTGAGGACTTCCTTCTTTTCTCATGTATATATTCAATGCTATAAATTTCCCTCTAAGCATTGCTTTTGTGGTACCCTACACATGTTGCTAAGTTGTGTTTTCATTTTCATTTAGTTCAAAATATTTTAAAATTTCTTTTGTGAGTTCTTATTTGATCCCTATGTTATTTAGAAGTGTGTTGTTTAATCTATCTCCGGCTGTTTTGGGATTTTCCAGGTATCTTTCTGTTTTTGGTTTCTGGTTTACTTCATTGGGATCTAAGAGCATCTTTTGTGTGCTTTCTGTTCTCCCACCCTTGTTGAGGCGTGCTGCAAGCACAGTGTGGTCGAGCTCAGTGCACACTCAGTGAGTATTTCTCAGAGCTCGAGAAAATGTGTTCTCCGCTGCTGCTGGGTGCAGTGTTCTAGAGATGCCAACTAGACCCCATTGATGGATGGGCCAAGAGTAGGTTTGCATATCTTATCATAGACCTTAGAAAGAGCAACTAATTACTCCAGGTTAAATTTGCCAGTCTTCCTGCTGCCCACAAACTACCATGCACTTGGTGGCTTCAGTCTACACCCGTTTATTCCCCGCTGTTCTGTAGTTAGAAATCTGGGCCAGGCCGGGCAGGCCTCGGGGTCTCTAAGGCTGAGATCAGCCCTGGGCTGAGCCACGGCCTCCGAATCCATTTCATCGTGGTTGCAGGACATCGTGCAGCTGCTGCCAGCGAGGGCTGCCCTCGCACCTGCTCTTTGCCAGGAGGTCTCCTCTGCAGGTCTCCTGTTTCCAATCTCCCTCATTTCTGGGAGGGCCCTGTCCTTGTGAAGGGCACAGCTGATTAGGTCAGGCCCACCCGCCCTTCCTTTTGTTTAATTCAGAGCAGACTGAGTAGGGACCGGAACTACATAGCACCTGTCCTCCACCTGCGCCGTGTGATGCAACCTAATAGTGAGTGTGCACACTCTCATGCCATGAGCTGGGATGGCCTCCTGAGGGTCACCTCAGAGCCTGCCTTTCAGGTGACAATCTGAGAAGACGGTGAAACCACGTTAGCTTGGACCTTGTTAGATGAAAACGTGGGAATTTGAAAAAGACGCTTCTGGTCAGTATGGACATTGTAGCACTTGGCGATGACGTCGTTTACAGACTTCAGCTGAAAACAAATGATGGGCTGGACAGGGGCTTTTAACAGCATTAGCTAAAGTGCAGGGGCACATTTATTGAGTGCTGGGTCTGTGGGGCACAGCATGCTGGGTGGGAGCAAGAGCTGCCTCCAGGACCTGAGTTCGAGACCCACTGCTGCCATTTACTAGCTCTGTGATCCTGGGTGCATTCTCTAACCCCACTCTTGCCTCAGTTTCCCCATCTGAGAGTGACCCTTCCGAGTGACTGTTGGGAAGATGATATGCTAATCCTGGGAACTTGTGGAGAGCCGTGACTGGTGCCTGGCAAATGCTCTTGCAGCACGGGGCTAATAGGCCATTCTATGCCGTCCCCCCGACCTCAAGAAGCCTTACCTGCTTTCCAGCCATCCACTCTCCTCCTTAAAGGGGCTCGACGGGTCTCTGTCAAGTGCTGTGTTTGGGCTTGTGCGTGCACCGGAGCCGACAGGGTCCTCAGAGCACGTGTGAAATTGCTGCCAGGCCTTCCGCTGGTGCTTCTCCCAGCACGGTGTGTCAGGGCTGGACGAGCCTGCAGAGATCGCTGCCCGAAGACTACATGGGAACGAGGAAACTGAGGCACGAGGGAGCTTGTGGGCCCGGCTGGCTACAGGCGGCTTGGTCCACGAGTCCCCCCAGCGGTGTCCAGAACGCCCCCAGGGCCTGCAGAACGGGGGAGGCGGGCTTCGCTAAGCCGCGCCAGGGCTTGCCTGACTCGGGCAAAGCTGGACCATGTGGCCTGCAGAGTTGCACCAAGCCTCCCTCCAGAGGACCCTGCTCTTCCGTCCCCAGTTAGGCTCAGATGTACAAGGCTGCCTGCAAGCTTCCTAGCGGCCTGCCCTGCCCACGGGGCGGAGGCCACGGGCGGAGGCCACGGGGCGGAGGCCACGTCGAGGCTCGCCGGCCAGCCACCACCACGCTGACGGGGATTCTCGTGGCTTGGACTCTATCTGTCTTTTCTTCTTTGCCTTTTCTGCTGTGGCTGGATAGTGGTGTCTCCCATTAACAAATTGTTTGAGTCTAAACGTGAAACAAACAGCAGTCACAGTGGGCCAACAACGTGGCTGAGAAGCACAAGAGAAGGCTTTGCGGGTGGGCCTGGACACGGCTTTAGGGCCCGGGTCAGAGCCTCCCTCCTGGTTCGCGGAAGAACCTTTGTGACTTAGGTTAAAGTACGGGTGCAATGTGAGGTTTGAAAGTTGGGAAGTTCTAGCCTTCGTAGGCGCCTTGGCAGGTGACGGGCTCAGGTGTGTGCAACTCTAGGCCCTGATGAGTTTGTCGAGAGGGGCCGTGACAGAGCCTGGCCCCAAGCGGCACCGGGAGACTCGGCGTGAGCGAAGGGCCCCTGGTGAGAGGAAGAGGACGTCCCTTCCTGCATGCGCTCCGGCCACCGCTAAACATGGCGTAAGGGCAGAGGCATCTGTGCTTTGCCGATGTGTGACTTGAACATTGAGACATAGAATGATAGGAACTGCTTTAGGCTGGCCAGGAAGGACTAAATCAGGCTAGAAAACGAGCCTGGGGGGCTGGCGGCCCCGTGCCTGTGCGGCCCGGCTGGCCGAGGCGAGCTGGCGCTCCAGGCGTTCTCCCTGAGGAGGAGCCGCCGGACTTCCCTCCCGCAAAGCCGCTGAGCGCGCCGGGGCCCGCGGGGGCTTCTCCGCTCGTGGCGGGACCCCTGGTGACTTTAGGAGCTGCTCTGTTCAAACACTCTTTTGTTTTACTCTCTTCAACTTGGTTCAAGTGTATTCTTTAGGGCAATCTGAGTGTATCATTAAATAAAATACCCTTTATCAGGTATGGGCAAACTGTGTCTATTTGATAACGAGCAAAAAAGTCGTTCTGCTCTGAGGGGCGCAGAGTTCATAGCGCGCAGTTTCTTTCTCAGAGGTGGAAGGAGATGGAGTTAGCTCGTGGGAAAGGCGGCTGCGCCGCTGACCGCCCAGGGGAGGGCTCTCGGGACCAATGTCGAGGACCTGGCTCCCTCCCCTTAGCGGGCCAGGGCCTGGCGGGACCTTCCTGAGGAATCGCGGTCAGCAGAGAGGCTGACAGGAGCACATGGCACCATGTCCACTTTTCCCACTCCACTCCATGGTGGCTGATGGGTATGGGGAAAGGCAGGAAGAGATGAGAGGTGGAGGCGCCTTTGGGACATGGAGCTGCCCTGGATGGTGCTTCAGGGGCAGTCACTGGACATTGTAAATCCTCCCAGGGCCCACTGGATGGAATGGGGGAGAGTGTGGGCCATGATGTAAACCATTGACCATGAGGTGCAGAGGTGCCCAGAGATGTACTTACCAAATGCAATGGATGTGTCATGATGATGGGAGGGAGTATTACTGGGGGGGAAGTGGTGGGGTTGAATGGGACCTCATATTGTTTTTTTAATGTAATATTTTTACAAAATCAATTAAAAAAAAAAAAAAGCACACGGCAGGGTTCCGCACGGCAGGCACCGCCCCCAGCCGCACACAGGCCCAGTGAAGGCGGGACTCAGGATCCCGGCCAAGCGGCGCTGGCGCGACACCAAGTGTCAGTGAGAGTTCTGTTTCTTCCCTCTGGCATGTGACTTGGAAAGGGGCCCCAGGAATAGCCCCTCCTGGGCCCAGTGAACCATCTGTCCCTTGTCAGCAGACTGTGCCCGGCGCCGCTGAGGCCCCAGGACGTACCGTGGATGCTGGGGAACGTGGAAGCCGGGGACACGTGGAAGCAGGGGCACGTGGAAGTCGGGGGCACGTGGAAGTCGGGGGACACGTGGAAGTCAGGGGCACGTGGAAGCAGGGGCACGTGGAAGTCGGGCACGTGGAATCAAAGGACACGTGGAAGTCAGGGGACACGTGTAAGTCGGGGGCATGTGGCAGCCGGGGGCACGTGGAAGCCGGGGCACGTGGAAACAGGGGGCACGGGGGAGCCGGCGGTGGGCTTGCAGCACTCGTGTGGGGGCTTCGGGGCACGTCCACTGGGATTCCTGTGCTGTTTGTCCAGGGCCGGCCCCTGAATACTGGCCACCTTTATGCACTCAGGGGCCTGAGCCCTAAACTTCCGGTCATTTGGGTGGGCTTGGCGCCAGCCCCTGCCCCTGGCCGCTGGGGTGGGGGAGGCATGTCTTAGCTCCTCCGGCCGTTTGCACCTCTCTGTGGAAGGTCTGCGCAGATCCCCCGGGGCCCCCTGTCTTCTCACGGGGTGCCGCATTCTCTCACAGAGGGGATGGGCAGTCTTCCTTGGAAAGGGCAGCGTACGGCATAGGACAGCACACAGCGGAGCGGAGCGGCCGGCGGCTCCCAGGGCCGAGCTTCCTTTCTCCATGTGTCCCAGCTGCTTGTTCTCTCCAGCCTGTGGATGTAGAATGTGCCTTCTGTGTTCCTTACTGTCCTACGTCACACTGAAATCTGCACTGCTAAGGAGGGGGCGTGTATGCTCGGTTAGCACAGGGTTCTAGTTCTGCCCTCATAGCTAATTATTCCAGAAGCACCTTCAGTTTCCATCAGGACTTGGATGAGCCTGGCCGGTCCAACTGCTGTGCAGACAGGGACCGCGGCTCCTGACGCCACTGGCTGAGCCGGGACTGACGCCTCTGCTAAGTGATAAGGTGATCTCCCGGCTCACGAGTCTAAGAATTTCCTCAGCTATCTTCTTTTTTTTTAAAAAGATTTATTTTATTATTTATTTCTCTCTCCCGCCCCCTGTTGTCTGCTCTCTGTGTCTGTTCACTGTGTGTTCTTCTGTGTCCACTTCTATTCTTGCCAGCAGCACCGGGAATCTGTGTTTCTTTTTTGTTGCATCATCTTGTGTGTCAGCTCTCTGTCTGTGCGGTGCCATTCCTGGGCAGGCTGCACTTTCTTTCACACTGGGCGGCTTTCCTTACGGGACACACTCCTTGCGTGTGGGGCGCCCCTACGTGGGGGACACCCCTGTGTTGCAGGGCACTCCTTGTGCACATCAGCACTGCGTGTGGGCCAGCTCCAGACAGGTCAAGGAGGCCTGGGGGATCGAACCCTGGACCTTCCATATGGTAGGTGGATGCTCTATCAGTTGAGCCACAGCCGCTTCCCTCAGCTCTCTTCAAGCATGATCCTCCAAGCGAATTTGAGGCCATTTCATTTATTAAAAAAAAAATAAAGGTGGGGGAGGGCCTCAGACACTCAGGAGTCCTTTCGGGTTGGACGAGAGCCTGCTCCCTCACGCTGCCGTGTGGCTTTCGGGGCCTCCCGGTGTCCCCCTGTGTGCAGCTGGGAGCCTGCCAGCGCGTCGGCACCCAGCACCCTGCCCCGTGTGGTTGTGGCGGCCTGGAGCCAGCAAACGCGCTGCTGTCTGCGGTGATTTCTCTCGCAGGTCCCCTCTGTCCACGGCTGCCCAGAAGCGGCGCTCCGGCCGTGCTGCTGAGGTGCCACCAGTCCCCGGGGCGTTTTACCAGCCTTTACATGCCCTGCAATTGCTCAGCGGTGCTGTGCCAAGTCGACACATTTCAGAAATGGTCTTTTAAAAAAATTGCCACATGTAGCTATTGGTCATTATTCTTTGGACTTGAAGGGTCAGAATAAAACCTTCTGAGTTTTATAGCTTTGTTTCCCTCCCTGCTGGCCATGTACTTGATTCTTTAAAGTCAACTCAATCCCCGGGGAGGAGATTGGGCTCAATATTTTCTGGTATCACGTAATTGCCTTCGGGCCTCCAGATGGGCTCTGCAGCGACGTGAGGACAGCGCGGCGCAGACGTCCCCCGCTGGCCGCGCTGACGTGGCACCAGCGTCTCTGGCTGCGTGCCATCGAGATCTGGAACACTTGGTGTGGCGGTGGCTGGGACTGGCGGCCTCTCGCGGCGCGTGATGGAGTGTGGCGCCCGTCCTTGGAGGGGGCGACGGTCCAGGGAGGCACGGACCACCTAGCGGCTGGAGAGCCTCTGCCTGGGGCGGGGCCAGGGGCCCCGGCGTCCACGCCCGCCCCGGGTGCGCGAACGGGCCGGCCCGTTCCCAGCCCAGCCGTGGAGCTCGGCCCCGCTGGCTCTGCTCACAGACATGCTCGGGGCCCACCTGCTGACCCCGCGCAGACCCCTGGCCTGTGCTCCAGTGCTGACCTCTCAGGAAAGAGCGCCAAGCCGCTGGCTCGGCTCCTCCCTGGCCCCTGCCCTTCTGATGCCCCAGCTTCTCCCCGTGCTGACCCCCCAGTCTGCCCCCGGGCCTGACCCACAGGTGGGTGCAGACGTGGCTCCAGACGTGGCTCCTCCTTCCTCCCGACCCAGATCAGAGTGGACTGTGCTTGGCAGAAGGAACCCGAGGCTGTCCCGGCCCTCCTCCCCGGAACCTGGGAGTGGTGGTCAAGTCCAACAGGGGCCAGTCTGGCCCGGCAGTGGCACCCAGTTATCTGACTCAGGGGCTTATGGGAGGCTGTTAAATGATGAGTCACGCGACTGCAGGCCTGGCCGATTCCACCCACAGTCAGCGGAGGAGACGGCCGTCAGCCTGGAGACGCCGCAGCCAGGCAGCAGGCCTTCGGGGAGGACGGAGGCCTCCAGCGGTCAGGAGGGAGAGCGCCACCTCCGCCGCAGCCCGCTGCGCAGCTCCCCGGAGCGCCTCGCGCGCCCGCACCACTGCTCCCACCGCGGCCCGTGGAGTTAGGCTTTGCCCCTGCCCCGGCTCGCGGGCGCCGGTTCCTAGACCCGATCTCACAGCACATGTCACGTGTACCCCCCTTGGTTCCGCCTCCCTGGGGGACGCTGGCTGCGCATGGAAGGGCGCCGGCAGCTGCAGGTGGAAAGAAGGCTGCTAACCAGTGCCTGAGGGTAGAGGGGTCACACGGTGGGCGCTCGTAAGTGGGGAAGGGGAGGGAGCGGGTGAGGGGGGGCGTCGCGGAAACACTCGACCTGCGACAAGGAAGGGGCACGAGCCACGGAGCGCAGGCGGCCTCTGTGGGTTGGAAAGGCAAGGACAGGGCTTCTTGCGCGGCTCTGGGAGGACCGGCCTGGCGGCACTTGGCCTGTGGCCAGGGTTAGCCCCCGCCAGCAGTTGATGGTCAGCTGCGCGGTTTCAGCCACTGGGTGTGCGGGGATCGGGAGCAGCAGCTCCAGGACACTCACCTGGCACCTGCCGGCGCCTGGCCCGGTCCCCTGGGCCACTGCCCCCCCTGCCCCTCCATGCCCCCTTGCGGCTTCTCTGGCCTTCTGGGTCCCCGAGGCATGTCCCCGCTCACGCCTGCTCCCTAGGACTTCTGGCGCCCCAGCCTCGGCCTCTGGACTCTGCCTCGCAGCCTGTGGCTGCCTCGTAAGCGTGTGGCCCCTTCTGGTTTCTGGTACCTTCCGCCCGCCTGCCCAGGCCTGCTCGGGCCACCTTTGGGGAACCTGGGCTTTCTCGTCTGGACTCTTTGGCCTTGCAGCTGATTCTTCTGGACTTTGCTCTCCTCGTCTGCGCCCCACATCTGGGCTGCAATGCAAGCACCGGTGGCTGCTTGAAGGCCAGTGATTTGCCATTAGGTGCTCTGTGCCCTGCCCCGTCTGCTCTCAGCATGTCAACCCACGCAAAGCAGGGCAGGTCACTCCCCGAGGGCTACCCATCTCAGACTCAGCAAAAACCAGAGTCCTCCAGGGGCGTCCAGGCCCTGCCCAGCTGCCGCCCCGTAGTCCTTCCCAATGCCTCCTCTCTCCTCTTTGTGCGCCTCCCTGCCCCTACTGACTTCCTAGGTCTTCCTGCAACCTCAGGGCCTCAGGGCCTCGGGACCTTTGCACCTGCTTTCCCTGCTGCCTGAAGGCTAGCCTCCAGGTTCTAGATGGCTGCTCCCTCTCCTCCTTACAGTCACTTTCTTAGGGAAGCCACCCCCGCCCCCTTAGGTGAAGTTGGACCCCCTTCTCCCTCCCATACTGTCTGCACTTTTCTTACCCGTTTTGATTGTTTTCTGTCTTCCCGTCACTGGAATGTAAACCCCACCGGAAGGGGGTGTTCCGGCCTGCTTTCTCCACTCCCACCCCAGGGCGGACGGGGCCTGGCCCCACGAGGCTCCCCGGGAGCTTGCTTGTTGAATGCCCGTGGGGAGCAGGCCTTCCGACGGCCGCAGGTGCCTCCTTTACACCCACTCGCTCGTATTCTCACGGCACCTTGGGGAAATCAGGGGTGCCTGGAAATTTGGGGGTGCGGCACGGCTGTCGTGGAGGAGCTGGGGTCAGCCCGGCCATCGGCGCCTGTCCCCGGCCTTGCCTTGCGTGTCGCTGAGTGGCACGGGGTTCCCTTCTGCTGTCAAGTGGCTGCCGCGTGCTGCGCTGCGGGTTTCCGCTGGGAGCGGGCGAGCACCGCCGGCGGGGGTCTCGGTCTGGGGCCCACGCCACGCGCCTCTTCAGGCCCACCGAGCATGGAATGTCGTCTATTTCTTCCAAAGCAGCCTGCCCGAGCCAGTGAGGTCCCCACGTCACCCCGTCGTGGGGAGCGGCAGGCACCCGCCAGCGCAGCTCGCTCAGTGACTCCCACGAGCCCACGGAACTAATCTCCATCCAGACGAAAACAGGGAGCTTTTCCTCCCAGAAACGAAGGTGAAGGGGCACCCCCGGCGGCAGGTTCTTGGCTTGCCCACCAAGCTGGCGACTCCTGCAGCACCCCTTGGAGGGGGGTACAGCCCCACAGAACCTGCCACATAGAAGCCTCGTCCCGGGGAGAGACGGGCACGCAGCAGAGGCCTAGCAGTCATGGAGAGGCGGAATTCCAAGTTGGCCCCCAAGATTCCCAGCTCCTGGTGCACATTCACACAGGTTCTCCATTTGATCAACAAAATCTGCTGGGAAGGGATTTTGCAGATGTAATTAAGGCCCCAAATCGGTAGACCTTAAAGTGGGGAGAGTATTCCAGGTGGGCCTGACCTAATCAGGCGAGTCTTTCAATGGGCTGGGGCTGCTCGCAGCAGAAGAAACCTGACGTGAGAGGGGTCTCTGCGCTGGTTTTGAAGTTGGAGGGGGCCGCATGGCAAAGCGTGTGGGCACCACAAGGGGCTAAGAGTGGTCCCAGCTGACAGCCAGCGAGGAAATGAGACCTCAGTCCTACGGTCGCAAGGTGGGGGGGGGGGGGGGCGGCAACCTGCAGCAACACGAAGGACCTGAGAAGTGGGTTCTTCCCGAGAGTGTGCAGCCCACCCCGCTGGCTGATGCCTTACCTTCAGCCTTGAAACACCCTGAGCAGGGGACCCAGGCATGCTTTGCCTGGGCTTGTGAGCTGCAGAACTGGCAGCTAATAAATGAGCACTGTTTGGTGGTAATTTGTTACGCAGCAATAGCAGACCATTACACCCTTCGTTGCTGGACTCCACACTGTGAGGGCACGGCTGCTGATTTTTGGCAGTCAGAACCCATGGGCCGCAGTGAAAAAAGCCCCACCTGGGGGTGTGTTCGGACAAAGAGGCTCCTGGGGAGGCCAGAGGAGGGCCTGTAGGGGCCTGGCAGGTGTGGGGGTGAGGGGGCCTTGGGGAAGCGTGGGCTCCCAGAGCTGCCCCACACTCCCGCATGGTCTCTGCTGTGTCTGGCTTACGAGACTCACAGCTGTCCTGGCTCAGCCTCTGCACACAGGGACATGGCCTCCGGGGTGGACCTTTGGGAACCAGACACCCCCAGTCCGGCCGAGCCCTCCTCGCAGCCGAAGGCTCATCCAGCCGGAACTGTCGAGGGCCCACGCGCTTCCAAGGCGCTTATTTATCAACAGCAAATCTTAAATGTATGTGCATAGAGATTATTAAATAGCTGGGAAACCCAGCGACAGGAGGAAAAACTCTATTCTCTCACCTTCCTGGAATAACAAGTTCATTTTCACATGCAATTTAAAAATTTTGGTGAGTAAATTATAGGTCTAATTTTGTATCCTGCTTTTCTGATATTAGGTACTGGGGCTGGTGACTGAGCCCAGGACCTTGTGTGTGGGACGCTGGCACTCAACCACTGAGCTACACCCACCCCCTCCCCATATTTTTGACTAATAAATTTTATTTTTAGGGCTTTTTTTAGGTTTACAGAAACACCGCACAGGAAGTAGCGAGTCCCAGCGGCCTCCCCCAGTTTCCCCTGCTATTCCCATTTTTACGGAGCGTTGCTGCAGGGGGTGACCCAGTACTGACAGGTTGTTACAGCTAGCTGCAGCAGGGTCTGCTCTCTGTGCCGGGCAGTCCTGTGGCTTTTGACGAACGTGTGATGGCTCGCATCCACTGCTGACCAGTCCGCTGTCCTCGGGAGGCCTGCTCTCCGCCGGCTCCTACTGCAAATACCCTCATATCGTCGTTTTAACGACAGCGTGAGTCCCACTCCCCGTTGGGGATACCGCAGCGGCTTCCAGCTGCTTGGTAGGTCCATCCGCATTCGTTCAAGGAGCAGTTTTAGGCATAAACCGCTGTGAATTTTCAGTGTCTGTTCTTTAGATTTGATCCCTGAAGTGTAAGAACTGGCTGGCGAGGGGCCACCAGCGTCTCGGCTCCTCTTTGAGTTTTGTGCATCTTCTCTTTAGCACCGCACCTGGGAGGCAGATTCGGCGGGGGCTCCCGGGCAGGGGCAAGGGGGTCTCGGGGGGCAGAGGGGACGTGGCTCAGGCCAGGCAGGGGCCTCTCCCTGCTGTGGGGACGGACGCGGTTCTTCATCGTTGGTCCCACACGCTGTCGGGTACAGGGAACCGCGAGGGCTTTGCGGGGTGCGGTAGAGGCCGCGGGAAGCGGGGGCTGAGATCCCAGACCTGCTTCCAGGAGGCGAGAGTGGGCCAGGGGAGCAGGGGTGGCTGCCACCGCCCAGGAGCCTCGGCTGGTCCAGGGCCCAGCGGGGTGTGTGGGGTGGGGTCTGTGGTACGCAGCAGCAGGGGAGGAGCGGGCCGGGGCTGTCGAGGGCATGCCAGGGGGCGCTGGGGGCCACGTCCATGCGGGGGCTTTGGGTGGTGCCAAGGGCCGCGTCCACACGGGGGCTTTGGGGGGCACCATGTTCACGCAGGGGCTTTGGGCTGTGCCAGGGCCACGTCCACGTGGGGACTTTGTGTGGCGCTGGGGGCCGCGTGCATGCGGAGGCTTTGGGTGGCGCCGGGGGCGCGTCCACACGGGGCCTTTGGGAGACCGTGTCCATGCGGGGGCTTTGGGCTTTGACAGGGTCACGTCCACGCGGGGGGTTTGGGGGGCGCCGGGGGCCGCCTCCACGTGGGCGCTCCGCCCCCTCCTTTCCAGGGGTCGCAGGTGGCCTCGCGATGCCCCCGGTGCGGCGGAGGGCAGTGTGCGGATGCGCAGGGGAGCCGATGCCCGGGGCGGCCCGGCCTGCGTGGAGAGGCCGTGGGGCGCCGCAGGCTCGCCCCTGGGGGACGGCCGCCGGGTGCGGGGTCTGCCCGCAGCTCCTTCCTGGACCCGAGAGCTTCCTCCCTTGGCCTTCCTGGCTCCCCTGAGGGGGCGACGGGCAGAGGGATCTCCCAGGAGAGCCCCTCACCTTTCCCTTAGGGGTCCCGTCCCATCCGAGGAGGCTGTGGGGGCTCTGAGGGACGCACCAGGATGGCCTGTCTTCCAGAACAGTCTGAGGGAAGCTTCCCCTGCCCCGGCCTGGGAGGGGCCCTGGCTCCCGGGCCGTGATTTCTCCAGGGGCCTAGGGGCCAGAGGGGCTCTCCAGTGTCCAGAAGCATCGTGGACGGCTCCTCGAATACAGCCGTAGAACACATTTTGGGAAATAGAGTTTTGTCGTAAAAGTCTAAAATTATAATCGCGAAAAAATAGGGAACACAGAAAAATACCAAGGAAGCAGGAACGATCACCTGCAGTTCCACCCCAGAAGTGACCTCTGAGGCCATTTGGTTGCCTGCCCGCCCAGAGTCTCCTTGGACATTTTGCAAAGAAGCCTCACAGGGCAATCCTGCTTTGACCGCGCTCTTTCCACGGAGCGATGTGTCGTGCACTTTCTATCCACAGAGGTGGGCGTGCCCTACAGTTTTTAACAGCTTATCCCTTCTTTTTGGCGGCCACAAGGCGCGTGTACCTGCGCCAGGTGAGCAGACATTGGAACTGTCCCCCGCGCGCTCTCATTACGAGCGAGTTGTCACCACCGTCATCGCACGCGTGCGCACACCTCGAGCATCTCCTGAGGACAAGTTTCTGGGAGTGGGATTTGGACCCACCTCAGGGGATGTGCAAGGGGGGTCGTCACTGGAAACGCAGACGGAGGAGGTGACGCGCACGTCCCCGAGGTGCACCGGCTGTGAAGGGAGGCACGGAGGTGGGGTGAGGACAGGACAGCCCTGGTTAGGGGCCAGCGGGGGGCCTCCACCCACACATTGAAAAGCCTCTGCTGGGTTCTGCAGGAGACCCTCCCCCTCCACGCTGCCTGGCTCCCCCGAGTACCCAGCGCGCCGTCACTTGTCGGACATTCAGGCTGCCTTTTTTTTTTAATAGATTTTTGAGCTTTAATGAAATCTTACATGAACAAGAAATTGGAACTACAATCACATCAAGGACTAATGCCACAGCTTTGACGTTTAAGCCAAACAAATTTTGTAGGACAGATTTCAAATAAGGTGTAAAGATTTAACAATTACAAACACTTAAACTTGGCCCAGTGGTTAGGGCGTCCGTCTACCACATGGGAGGTCCACGGTTCAAACCCGGGCCTCCTTGCCCCGTGTGGAGCTGGCCCACGTGCAGTGCTGATGCACGCAAGGGGTGTCCCCCGCGTAGGGGAGCCCCACGCGCAAGGAGTGCACCCATAAGGAGAGCTGCCCAGCGCGAAAGAAAGTGCAGCCTGCCCAGGAATGGTGCCGCACACACGGAGAGCTGACAGAACAAGATGACGCAACAAAAAGAAACACAGATTCCCGTGCTGCTGACAACAACAGAAGCGGACAAAGAAGAACACACAGCAAATAGACACAGAGAACAGACAACTGGGATGGGGGGGAGGGGAGAGAAATTTAAAAAAAAATCTTAAAAAAAAACCACTTAAGCTACTTCTAGGAAAGCAAAACATACACTCAGATTGTTTTCAATATAATGCAACTTAAATTTCTTTAAAGTACTAAGTTAAAGCACTAGAGTGTGTACTTTTATTTGCAGCATACTCCATACTTCTGTGTGCTCCATTGCAAATCCAAAAAAATGAACTGTCCAAAAGCAGAGGTTCTGCAAAATCACGATTTAACAGTTGGCCCAGCTTGCTTTGAAGCTAAAGTGAAGTCTGAAATGGTAAAAAGGGAGCTCTGAAAGCCCAGCAATGTCCAAGGGCATTTACGAAAAGAGAAAAAATAAAAAGACTTGAGCATATACACAATAATGATTCTTTGGCTCAATACAAACAGCAGCAAATTGCTGCTTAGAGACAAAACAGTTCATTTTTTTGGAAGAATGTCGATCTAGCGCCAATCGGATCTTGCCAATCTTATTTTTAAGCCTTCACTTGTCTATTTCCACTCTTGCCCGTGGTATCCTGACAAATCGCTGGTCATCATTACTGTCACCGTAGCTCCCAGAATGGCCCCACCTTGCTGGAGTGGCTGCTGAGCCCCGGGATGGGAGCCCCAGTTCTGGTGGTGGTTGGTGGACGGCGCTTGGAATTGGCTGTGTTCACCTGCCTCGCTCCCGCTCCTACGTGGCCCCCACGATGCCCCAGCTGCCATGGGAACCACGGCCCCTCTGCTGCTGCTCAGGACCCCCTCTGCCACCCCTCGAGCCTCTTGGTGATCCCAAAGGTGCCCCCTCTGGGAACAGCCAGTTCCACTTGGAAATGGTGCCCCCACCCCCTTGGTGGTGGTGCTCCCCGCCATCTTGGTGGTGGTCTCCGTGCCATCTTGGTGGTGGTCTCTGCGCCATCTTGGTGGTGCTCCGCGCCATCTTGGTGGTGGTGCTCCCCGCCATCTTGGTGGTGGTCTCCCCGCCATCTTGGTGGTGGTGCTCCGCGCCATCTTGGTGGTGGTCTCCGCGCCATCTTGGTGGTGGTGCTCCGCGCCATCTTGGTGGTGGTCTCCGCGCCATCTTGGTGGTGGTGCTCCGCGCCATCTTGGTGGTGGTCTCCCCGCCATCTTGGTGGTGGTGCTCCGCGCCATCTTGGTGGTGGTCTCCCCGCCATCTTGGTGGTGGTGCTCCGCGCCATCTTGGTGGTGGTCTCCCCGCCATCTTGGTGGTGGTCTCCCCGCCATCTTGGTGGTGGTGCTCCGCGCCATCTTGGTGGTGGTCTCCCCCTTGAGGTGCTGCTGCCCCAGGGGGTGGGCTCCCTGCCCCTTGGCGGTGGGCTCCCCCGTGGGGTGCTGCTCCCGCCCTCCTGGTGGTGGTGCTCCGCGCCATCTTGGTGGTGGTCTCCCCGCCATCTTGGTGGTGGTGCTCCGCGCCATCTTCGCGCCATCTTGGTGGTGGTGCTCCGCGCCATCTTGGTGGTGGTGCTCCCCGCCATCTTGGTGGTGGTGCTCCGCGCCATCTTGGTGGTGGTCTCCCCGCCATCTTGGTGGTGGTGCTCCGCGCCATCTTGGTGGTGGTCTCCGCGCCATCTTGGTGGTGGTCTCCCCGCCATCTTGGTGGTGGTGCTCCCCGCCATCTTGGTGGTGGTGCTCCGCGCCATCTTGGTGGTGGTCTCCCCGCCATCTTGGTGGTGGTGCTCCGCGCCATCTTGGTGGTGGTGCTCCCCGCCATCTTGGTGGTAGTCTCCCCGCCATCTTGGTGGTGGTGCTCCCCGCCATCTTGGTGGTGGTCTCCCCCTTGAGGTGCTGCTCCCTCAGGGGGTGGGCTCCCTGCCCCTTGGCGGTGGGCTCCCCCGTGGGGTGCTGCTCCCGCCCTCCTGGTGGTGGTGCTCCGCGCCATCTTGGTGGTGGTCTCCCCGCCATCTTGGTGGTGGTGCTCCGCGCCATCTTGGTGGTGGTGCTCCCCGCCATCTTGGTGGTGGTGCTCCGTGCCATCTTGGTGGTGGTCTCCCTGCCATCTTGGTGGTGGTGCTCCGCGCCATCTTGGTGGTGGTCTCCCCCTTGAGGTGCTGCTCCCCCAGGGGGTGGGCTCCCTGCCCCTTGGCGGTGGGCTCCCCCGTGGGGTGCTGCTCCCGCCCTCCTGGTGGTGCTCCCCTGTTGGCTGTGGTCCTCCTGTTGGTGGTGGAGCAGCTCGCCCTCCCCTCCCTCCTCGCCCGCTTCCTGCACAGCCTTCTTGGTAGCCTCCACGATAGCCGTGATACTCGTGACCACAGTCATCGTCACAGCAGTCTTTGTAGCCATAGCGATCGGGAGGGTAGTCATACTCTCGTGTTCCCCTGCCACGACCCCAACCTCTAATTGGGGGGGGGGCGCGGGGAGGAGGGTGACAGTAACGGCCTCCGGCCTCCGCGGGTGCTTCTGAGCCCCATCTCCAGCTGGGCGCGCTCTCCTTTTCCTGTCTTTTCAGTGTGTCCCCTCCTGTTTCTTTGCCATTCGTTTCCTCCACGGCCCTAACCACTGCTCCTCTGTCGTCACGATGAGCAGACGCACGCTCCTTCAACTTCTTCACTCTTTCAAGTTTTATAAAGTCAGGAAACAGCTTCTCCAGTACCGCTTCTGTCCCTGTAGCAGCCACAGCTCTCACAAATGAAACTTGCACCTTGGCCACGGCTTGGGCATCTGGCTCTGGCCCAGGCCCGGCCCGCGCACGTAACCTTGTCGCCCGGTCGTTGACCCTGTCTCTCAGCAGCCGGCGCCTCATCTCCAAGGAAGCGGGACCCCGAGGCTTTTTCTCAAAGGGTCGATGGTAGAGAGTAACGTCCACCACGCCCCTGTGCTTGACTGAGTTCTTCCAGAGGTTTCCTTGGTCTTGTTTTCCCTCCCCCTCCCCCTCCCCCCACCCTGCTGTTTTTTCTGTGTCCATCCTCTGTGTGTCTATTTCTTCTGTATCTAATTCTCTTTTTGTCTTCTCTTCTCATCTTTCTCCTCTAGGATTCACCAGGATTTGATCCTGGAGACCTCGGATGGGGAGAGAGATTCCCTGTCAGCTGCGCCACGTCAGTTCCTGGTCTCGGCGGCGCTTCACCTTGACTCTCCCCTTCGTCTCTTTTGTTGCGCCATCATCTTGCTGCGTGGCTCACTTGTGTGGGCACTGGCTCTCCACGTGGGCTCTCAGCTCACGGCATGGATGCTTGGCTCACCTCCTGGGCACTTGAAAGCGTGGGCACTGGCTCGTGGTGCAGGCACCCTTTCTCTTCTTCTTTTCCACCAGGAAGCCTCAGGGATTGAACCCGGGTCCTCCCTTATGGAAGGTGGAAGACCTATCCCTTGAGCCACATCCACTTCCCAGGAAAACCGCTCACATCCTTAGTCTTATTTCTCGGAATTGATCCATCCGGGAAGCCTACTGTTTGCCACAGAGATGTGTGCTCCGAGGTGTCGAAGAGGCGAGGTGCACAGCTGCCCACGGTCTAACAGCTTCCCTTCCACAGGAGAGACAACTGCAGCCACCCTAAGACGTAGGCCCCGCACAGGCCGGCCTTCTCAGAAGGGGCACCCCCTGCCTCACGCACCTCTCCTGGAGTCTAGGCTACAAAGAGCCCCGGGCCCCCGGGCTGCACAGCAGAGCGCCCGCTGTCGGGGGGAGGGCCACGGTACTGCCTCATCCCGCGGCGGCACCCGGGTGCAGCCAGGTCCTTGAGCACCTTGACCTCTGCGGCATCAGAGGTGCAAGGGTGGGACTTTTGCACCCTGCTCCCTGTTCCTCCCTTTGCCGTGGGTCTTCACGACTCCCCCTGAAAATGCACCTTCTGGACACGTCCTAAGTCACTTTGAGGCGCTGCCGTAGCACAGAGCCCCATCTTCCTTAAACGCTCCGAGAGCATCCGCTGCTCTTTCATCAGGAGCCACGTGAGCCACCGATCGATCGCACCTGAAGTCACCCGCCACGCCCCCCTGCCCCTTCATGGGAGGCCGGCTGCTCCAGAGTCCCGTCGTGCTCTGAGCGATGCTGGCCGCTTCCCGGGCTCCTCCTCTTGCATTCACTGCGCTGCATTAGCAGGCACTTGAGCGGCGTTTTATTATGCAGGCAGGACAGGGCAGAGTCCAGCGGCCCCAGGGGAATAAGCACAGGGGCCTGGAAAACGACTAGAAAAGGTGCCCCTGTCCCCTCAACGGGCAGAGGCGCGGTCCCTGCAGCATGCGGGGGTTCCCTGAACTGCTGTTTGGGCTGCCTTTTTTTTAAGGTTTATTTATTTATCCCCCTGCCCCCATTGTCTGTTCTCTGCACCCATGCTCTGTGCGTTCTTCTGTGTCTGCTTATCTTCTCTTTAGGTGGTACCAGGAACCCATCCTGGGACCTTCCGGAGTGGGAGAGAGGTGCTCAAGCTCTTGTACCACCTCAGCTCCCTGGTCTGCTGCATCTCTTATTGCCTCTCCTCTGTGTCTTTTTGTTGCATCGTCTTGCTGTGCCGGCTCTCCACGCGGGCCGGCTCTCTATGTGGGCCAGCTCCCTGCGCGGGCCAGCTTACCTTCACCAGGAGGCCCCGGGAACTGAGCCCTGAACCTCCCACGTGGTAGACGGGAGCGCAGTCGCTTGAGGCACATCGGCTTCCCTTGGGCTGCTTCGTGAAAACTGATAATCGCCCTGGCGAGGGCCGTCCTAGAGAAGGCTTTGCCAACGTTCATTACTTCTTTGTAGAGGTAACTTCCACTGTGATGGAGGCAACGCCCGCGCACAGCCTGGCAGGCTGCCGAGCCCCTGCGTCGCATCCCGCCCGCCGGCCCCAGGGCTCCCCTTGGGGTCCTCCCAGGTGTCGCAGACCCTCACTGAGCCCCCAGCTTGCCCAGCCCCCCACCTCCTGCTCTGGGCCGATTCTTGCCCTCCGACGCACACCTGTTGTCGGGGCCCTTTTCTCTCCCTGGGAAACCTTCCCGCCTCTTTCCTGGGCCCCACGTTTGCCTACCCCCTTGTTTTGAGGGAGCGAAGCTTCCCAAGAAACCGCGCATGGCAGGGAGCTGGTCGAGACCTTGTGCGTCTGCAATTGTCTTTCTTCTGTCTTCACATCCAGACAATGGTTTGGCTGCATGAGCGTTCTAGGGGGAAAATCATTTTCCTGAGATTCTTCGTTGTCGTCTGGTTTCCACTATTGCTTTTGAGAATTTTGTTTTCATCCTGATTCCCATTCCTTTTGTTTGTTCATTTGTTTGTGTGATTTGTATTTTATTTCTGGAGGTGTTTGGTTACATCTCATTATGCTTGGAATGGGCCTGTTTTTATGCATTGCAGTGGGCATTTGGTGGATTAATTCAGTTTAGAATCTCCAGTTCTGGGAAATTTTCTTATATCATTTTTCAGTAATTTTTCCCTCTTTTTTTTTTGCTTTGTTTTCTGTTTCCAATTTCTACTAGTCAGGAATTTGATTTCCTAGATTGATCTTCTAGTTTGGGCATTATTTCGCTCCTGTTTCCCATATACTTGTCTTTTTATTCTCCATTTGAAGAGGTTTCCTCAACTTTACCTTCTCCTTTTTCTACTGACTTATTCCCCCTCCCAGCTATCATATTTAAATGTCCCAAGGTATTTCTTGTTCTCCAAATTAAAAAAAAAATAGCATCCTGCTTATTTTTCACCGATGCAATGTATTTTCTTATCTATGTCAGGACATTAATTACATTACTTTTTTCTTCAGTGCCTTGTATGTTCTTTGTCTTCCTCTCCCAGATACTTCTCCTTTCAATAGGAGGCTTTTCCCAGACCTGCTCCAGTCCTTGGAAGCCCGCTCAGCGTTAGAGAGGGAGGCGGTGGGAGACGGCTCAGCAGCCGTGCGCCGGGAGCGGCTGGCCGCGGGGCCTCCTGCCGGCCGTGGCGTGGTGGGCGCCGTGGTGGGCCGGCTCCTCGGAGGCCCCCAATACCAGGGTCTCCAGGCCTTTCTCTCGGGCTGGTCTGTGTCCTCGGCCCCCTGCACGGGGCGCGAGCCTCACTGCAGCTCCTGGGGCCCCCGCCCTCCAGCTGCTGGCAGCCCTGAACCCCTGGCTCTGGCCAGTCTCCCACCTCCTGGGGGGCCCGGAGCCTCTGTGGTCCCTGTGCTCTGTCCCTGCCGGACTGGCTGTGGGGGGCCACGGGGGCCGGGTCTGCTGCTCCTCCACAAGCAGCTGTGCAGCCTCCTGCTCCTTGCCCCACCAGCGCCTCCACTCGCAGGGGAAGCTGGAGCCCCCGCCGTGGCGCCCGTCTGCTGCCCCCTCGGGCGCAGGGGTCCACGCTCCTGCTTTACTTAGCCTCCCAGGGCTCTTCCATCGACTTGCCGGCTTCTGGAGTTTCCTTGTCTCCCTCTCTTTTGTAACAAATCAATTTCATTGATCTATATTAATAAAGCCTACAATTCATCCAAAGAGTACAATCAACGGTGTGTGGTGTAACCTCAACTCTCTTTTGCCCTTTCCTCCTCGTCTATTTGCTTTGTCCTTGTGGGTTTAGGTTTTTAAACTTTCTTCTGTCATTTCAGCGTGATTACAGGACATGTGGCGGTAAGTGTCTCTGTTTACAGAAACACTGTTCGCTGCTTTGAGAGGTCTCAGAAGTGGGATTGTTTCAGGGAAAGAGCTGGGACCTTTGCCAGGGGTGGGTGCCCGCACCTCCCTTTTCCTCCTTGGTCTGTGCTTTGGACTGGCTTCGCTTCTGTTTGGGAGCAACCCGGAGAGCGGGAAAGGGGAAGGAGAAGGAGCCAGGTCCTGGCAGGACGCTGCAGGCCCCCGATGGTGGGTGGGGGGTCCTGCTCACAGCCTCTTCCTGGTGGGGTGTCCGGCTCACGGCCTCTTCCTGGTGGGGTGCCCGGCTCACGACCTCTTCCTGGTGGGGGGTCCAGTTCGGAACCTCTTCCTGGTGAGGTGTCCCACTCGTGGCCTCTTCCTGGTGAGGTGTCCCACTCGTGGCCTCTTCCTGGTGGGGTGTCCGGCTCGTGGCCTCTTCCTGGTGGGGTGTCTGGCTCGTGACCTCTTCCTGGTGGGGTGCCCGGCTCGCGGCCTCTTCCTGCTGCCTGGTGGGCTTAGATGGGGCGGGTGCGTCAAGGAAACAGCTGCTCTTCTGGGAGCCAAGGGCTTGTTTTCTGGCAAGCTTTGGCCGTTCTGAATGCACTTTGATCCCCGAGCCACAGCAAAGGGGAGAAATCTCTTGAGACAAGTCCTCGGGTCTGGAAGCCTTTCCAGAACCTTCCAAGCCCTGGGCCTCGGTGCTCCTGGAGGCAGCGGCTGGTGTCTGTCTGGCTGCTGGGCTCCTTCGAGGGTCCCCAGTAGCCGTTCTCTGGTGAGAGGAGCCGAGGGGGGCCGTGCAGCCTCTCAGCTCTCCCGGCACCTCTTTGCTGGGTGCATGGCGCCTTCCCCTAGGCTTAGGGCAGGCCGTGGCATGTGCCTCCTGGCCCTGGCCCAGTGAGCGCCTGCTGCGTGGACGGTGCCCGTGCCTCCGTGGTGCGTGCTGGACGCTTGCCCTGGCGCCGAGGTTCAGACCAAGCCGGTTCCGTCCCTTCATCCTCCATGGCAGGCGGGGGGCACCTGAGCAGCCGTGTCCTTCCCAGGTGAGCTGGCCGCCCACGGCCCCGGGGAGCGGGCAGGTGGCAGCCACCTGTGCCGGGCCACGGCAGGGGCCGAGGGCGGGGAGCCGTGGGCGGGAGAGCAGAACCCGGCACTCGGCTTCTCCACGCCTCAGGCTCCAACGGAAAGAAGTGGAGATGACGGCCATTGGCCAGGAGGGGCAGCGCTGCGACGCCAGCATGAGGGCTGCGAGCAGGTCCAGCTCTGGAAAGCACAAACCCCGGGGGGACCCTGCTTTCAAGAAGAGATGGGGGGGGCAGGGTTCCCGGGGCCCCGGGTCCAGAGCCATGCCGGCTCCAGGCCCCGTGGGAACCAGCCAGCCCGCCGCGCCAGGCGGACCCAGCAGGGATCGTAGCTGGCCGCTTGTGACTCCCCAGGCCCCCCGGCTGGGCTCCACGTGGCCCCTTGTGGACCCTCTTGGGCCTGCGCTGTCCCTGCCCCCATCCCTGAGTGCTTGCCCCGGCCCAGTCGTGGGTGGGATCCAGGGCAGGGTGTCCCGGCCCCCGAGGGGCCCCGGGGGCAAGCTCTTGGGCTGGGGCGGGCAGCGGGCTTCCGGCCCTCTCCCTGGTCCCCCGTCTGGATGCGAGCCCTGCTCTGAGCATCAATCCTGGAGCCAGCGTGGCCCTGTTGCCCTCGCTCTCAGGTGTCCGCTCCTGTCCTCCGCGGTGCCGCGCTGCGGGCGCGCGCCCCTCCACCCTGGCTGTCCTGATTCTGGGTTAGGTAGGCCTGCCTTCTGGTGGGTCCCCGGCACTGCCAAGCCCCCACCCCCAGGGAGCAGAAGGGAAGGGGTCACAGGGTGTCCTTCACGTTGGGGCGGGGGCACGTCTGCCAGCTACCTGCCACCCCCACACATCCCTTCGCAGACGGTCCGCGCGAAAGAGCTGCTGGGACTCAGGGCGGGCGCTCCTGCTCCCTGTGCCGCAGCTCTGCTCCAGCCCCGCGTCTGTGGAGCCATGCTGGAGGTCAGCGACCGTCCAGCTCCCAGCGGGTACTGCCTGCTCTTACAAGACAGCCAGGAGGTCGGGGCTCCCGGGGGCTTTTGGGAATGCGCGTTCTGAAAAGAAGCGACTTGCCTGGCTTTGGTCCAGTGGCAAGGACTTGGCCTGTAAATGATGCTTCCCAAGTGCTCAGTTCTAGCAGACAGTGGAGGGGAGGGGAGCGTGCAGTGGCAGGCGCGTGGTTGGGTTTAGGGTTCCTGGTTTTAGGGGTACTTTGGGGTCCCTGGAGAAGATGGGCCCAATGTCATCAGACAGACCGGGGGTCTCTGCTTCCCTCCTCTGGCATCGGAGTTACACAAACTTTCATGGGATTGTCCCATCAACTGGGGGTGCTGGGGTCCTGCCACAGCCGCTGCAGTGTGGCTGGGTCGGGGGAGCGTCCCCCCACACTGTCCCCAGCCTCTTCCCACCTGGGTCTGTGCAGAGGGGCTCCTGGGAGGCTTGGTCGAGCTGCAGGGGAAGGATTGCCCAGTACCTGGGGTGGCTGGGTGGCTCCGGCCCCGTGGCCTGGAGGACAAGTGGGCATGGGTGTGGACCACCTGCACGAGCACTGCCAGCAGCCCATTGCCCTGTAGTCTCGGGTCTGGATTGTCAGCCACTTCCAACCAGCTACAGAGGTGACATTTTCCTGGGCAGCTTCAGCATCAAGTGTGGGCATTAATTATTCAGTATTGTGAGTTACAAAATGTAGAAAAGCCATTTATTTTTTCTTATGATTTAAAATTCAAAGCAAATGACTACCTTTGGTGTTTTCTGCTCTGGGGGAAAACAGTTACCTGGATAGAATAAATATTTCACATTAATTTTCCCACCCTCACTTTGTTGATTTCAATTTGGAATTACTCTGTTTTCATGATGCTTCCAAGTTTTTCAGACTCACATCAGGCTTGAGTGGGCACATCTTCTGGTGGTTTCTTAATATTCTACACTCTGTGGATGCCAGATCTTTCAAAGCCAAGCAGCATATTTTCAACCTTAACATGAGAAGGAATGAGAATCCCTTGTTTTGGGTGTTTAGGCCTCTCTGTGGTGTGGGGCTGGGAACTGGAATGACCTCAGTGCGGAAGGACCCATGAGGGTGGGGAAGAGAGGACAGGCCGGCAGGGCCCACCTGCTCATCCAGCAAGGTTCTGGCAGATGGTGTGGATGAAGATACAGAAGCTTGGATCACCCCTGTCCCTTCAGGACCAGCCTCGCTTGGCCATGCCCCTCCTGTCTGCTGCCCATGTAACTGGTCACCACACCTGGCAGACCCCCCATGGGAGGGTCTCCACAGACATTTCATCATTCATTCATTCATTCAGGCACTGCGCTCGGGACACAAAGATGAGCAGTTCATTCATGGCCCTGATGTTCTTGGAGCAAGGAGAGGTATCAGATATAACAATGACAAACATATATGCACCAAACAACAGAGTTCCAAAGTACATGCGGCACACATTGGCAGGTTTGACAGGAGAAACACGTGGTTCTACATCTACGGATGATTAAGAGTTGGAGACTTCAATACACCATTTCAATACTAGATAGAATATCTAGACAGAAAGTCACAAGGAAACAGAGGATTTGAACAGCTCTATAAGTCAATTAGACCGTTTATATATATATAAAGCCCTCTACTCAACAACAGCATAATACACATTCTTCTTAAGTGCACATGATCATTCTCCAGGACAGACCATTTATTAGGCCACAAAATAAGTCTCAGTAGAAATGATTGAAATCACACAAATTATTTACTCTGATCACAATAGAAAGAAGCTAGAAATCAAAACAGAGGGAGAACTGGAAAATTCACAAGTATGTGGGAGTTAAATAACATTCCTTAAACCACCAGTGGGTCCAAGAAGAAATCACAAGGGAAACTAGGAAGCACCTTGAAATGAAAATGGAAACAAAATATACTGAAACTTAGGGGCTGTCACAAGGGAAATGTGTAGCTAAAAGAGTCGCCTCCGAGGCCCAGACCTGACCACGCTCCTCCAACACCGCGTCCTTCCTGCGGGGCGTTGCGGCTGGGGTTTGCCAATGCCGCCCTCTTGGTACAGGTGGCCCGCGTCTGGCCTCGACGGTTCCTTGGGGCAGGGTTATGCTGGCCCATTCCCATTCTCGGAGGGTCAGCCGTGCTTGGCTTCGGGGCTCCTGCCCACCCGCCAGGTGCCAAGAGCCTGTGGCCTCAGCGCGGCAGCTCGAGGCCCATCCAGCAGGCCAGAGTGGGGCTGCTCAGCAAAGCTGAAAGCGGGGGGCAGGTTTCCAGAATGCACCTGAGAAGCCTGTGCCACACCGGGCACTCTTCTACAGGCCATCCTCGGTGGGGCCCACACTTGGAGTCGGTCCAGAGGAGGGTCAAAGTGGTGAACATGGAAAAAAAGACAAACGAGGACCATGCTAGCAAAGAGGCCTCAGGAGACCCAGGTAAGGCTGCCCTCCTTTTAGCCTGAGTGCCAGAGGATCCCTGGCGTTGGCTGAGGCCACAGGAAAATCATCTTTCGGAGGCTTTTGAACAAGTGCCACTTCTGTGGCGAGATCACCAGACCTCCCCAAAAGTTGCTGAAGCCTGAGCGCAGACGGGCTGAGGAAACTTGGCAGACGATGCTTGAACTGCGATGCCGAGCTCGGCCCCGAGCCCTACACTTTCAAAGCACGGGGGTGGGGTGGTAATTTTTCTGGGCCGCCCCGCCCCTGGATGCCTGCAGCCCCCTCAGACATTCTGCCTGTGCTTTGCTTCCTTGGCCACGTGGTGGGACTGCCCCGTCCTCACGGCTTGTGACTTGACTTGGCCAATGAGAGTGGAAACTGGGCGAGGCCCGCAATAAGGGAGGCCGACTCTCCGTGCTCCTCACCCCAGCCATGTCAGTGACAGAGGTGGGGTCCCCAGCAGTCGGTCCCACTGAGCAGAGCCCCCCCTCCCACCTTGGCACAAGCAGGAAATGAGGCCTTGTGGCTTTTCGCCACGGAGGCTTTGGGACTATTTGTAACTCCTGCTTCTTGAGCAGTTGTCCACCTGCTCGTACGTCTGTCTGGCCCAACCCTCTAACCCCCTCCACCCTGCTTCCTGCTGTGACGTGGCCCGGGGGGACCCTGTCATCACCGCGTCCAGGCCTCTGGTTTCCCATTGGGTTGGGCCAACGGGGAGCCCCGGGGGAGCCCAGACGGGGGAGGAGAGTGGGGTCTGTGCTGCAGCCCCTCGCGGCTCTGTCCCCCCCGCCCCACTCCTGGCCTGGGCTGGTGCCGTGGGCTGAGGAGTGGCCCTCAAGAGGTGGGACACCTGGGACCCCAGGATGGGGTCTTCTTTGGAAGAAGGTCTCTGCAGATGTAGTTAAGGCGGGGGTCTGCGGCGAGGGTGCTGCCGGGAAGTGTCCTGAGAAGGCAGGAGAGGAGGAGCAGGTTGCGGGGCACCGAGCCAGAGGCTCCAGGGATGCGAGGATGCAGCAGCCGCGGGGGCGGGCTCTGGCTGCAGCCCCCAGAAGAGCCCTGTGCGCCTGGCCTCTGGGCTCCGCCGTCCGGCAGCTTCTGTGGAAAAAACCTGTGGCTGCTCCGGCCCCTCCGGCCTCGGGGCCTGGGGTGGGGGCTCGCTCTGGCCCCTCCGGCCTCGGGGCCTGGGGTTGGGGCTCGGGTGCGTGTGGTTTCTGGGAGGGGGACTTCCTGGGGCCCCGGATGGGCGGGGAAGGGGCCTTCTGAAGCCACAGCCTGGTCCCCCGGGAGCTCTGGGGGTGAATGCGCCCCAAGTGGACGCCCCTGGGGAGGGATGAGGCGAGGAGCTGCCACCTGCTTCCAGGTGCCCACCCAGCTGTGCGGCCCGAGGCCAGAGCCAGGCATCTAGGGGGCTTTTCTGTTGGGGGTGCAGCAGCGCTGCACGAGTTTCTCTCGTCATCCCCCAGGATGTGGGGGTTGGGGGGTCATCTGGGGTACACAGATTCCAAGGTGTCTTTACAGTAGTGAGGTTGTGGGCTCCCACCACCAAGCCAGTGCCCCCCCAGGACCCCTTGCTTTGCCTGAACTCCAAGTTTCCCTTCCCCTCCCCTTGGCAGTGGCCTGGGTGTTGACCCCAGGACAGCCACGGTGGGGGGCGCAGGCTGGACACTGGCTTCCCCGCCTCGGCCTTCTCCGGGCCTGCTGGGGGGCCAGTGCTCCCAGCAGAACTGCCGCGGCCTGCAGAGGCGGGGGGGGGGACATTTTTCCCCTTTTCTCCCCTCCGCTTCTTCTCCGTGTTTGCTGCCATCCAGAGGCTAAGTGGAGCAAGAGGATTGTTAAAGATGCGAACTTCAAAGTAACGCACATCAAGGGCTAGCCTGGGTGAGGGCGGTGCCCTGGGCTGCCTGGCTGAAGCCGCGGCTGCCCCCAGCGGCCTCCCCTAGTGACCCCCAGGCCCCCGGCGCCCTGCCTCCCTCAGGGGTGCCCCTACGTGGCCATGGGGACCCGACGGCTGTGGCCTCAGCTCCAGGGCTGAGCCAAGGCCGGCCTGGGCACTGCCGGCCACCACCCAGCCCAGATGACAGCGGCCCTTGCGCTGGACTGTCCAAGGAGGAGGCGTGGGTGGAAGAGGCTTCTCCCGTCCTTCTGCCCCCACTACAGGTTCACCTTCCCGTCTCCAGCCTCACAGCCTGGCCCCTGCCCACTGCCCCTGCCCCCTTCCCTCTGTCCCTGCCACTGCCCTCTTCCCCTGCCCCCTTCCCTCCACCCCCTGCCCCTGCCTCTGCCCCGTCTCCTGCCCCTGCCCCATCCTCCTATGAGGAGAGTTTATCGTCAGCACCCAGGGTCTGATGAAGTGATGTGCTGGGCTGTGCTCACGTGTGGCTGCTGACAGCGTGGCCTCAGTGCCAGTCCTCTGCTCTTGGTGACCACTGTGCTCGAGTGACGGCACGGGCCAGTCCTCTGCTCTTGGTGACCACTGCGCTCGAGTGACTGCGTGGGCCAGTCCTCTGCTCTTGGTGACCACTGCGCTCGAGTGACGGCGTGGGCAAGTTGACATCTTCATTCAGAATCCTTCCTAATTTGTGTTTTATCTTGCAATAGCTCTCAACATTTAAAAAAATCTACTCTTTTTTGTGGTCACAAACAGACAGCATAAAATTAGCCATTTTGACCATTTTTAAGTGTGCAATGCAGTGGCATTACGCATATTTACAATGTCATGCTACCATCATCGCCAGCCATGACCAACACTTTTCCATCATTCCCAGCAGACACATTATGCCCACTGGGCAGTAACTCCCCAGCCCTGGAAACTTGAATCTTCTTTCTGTCTCCATGAATTTTCTTATTCTAGATATTTCATGTAAGTGGAATCATACAATATTTGTCCTTTTGTGTCTGGCTTATTTCACTTAGCGTAATGTTTTCAACATAGCATGATTCAGAACTTTATTCTCTCGAATGGCTGAACAATGTTGCTCCATATGAACGAACCACACTGTGTCCATCAGCGGTTGCTGGTCCCTTGGGTTGTTTCTACTTTGGCTCTTGGGAATAATGCTGCAATGAACATCCGCATACAAGGATCTGTTCAAGTCCCTGCTTTCAATTCTTTGGGGTATGTATTAGTCAGCCAAAGGGGTGCTGATGCAAAATACCAGAAATCCGTTGGTTTTTATAAAGGGTATTTATTTGGGATAGGAGCTTACAGATACCAGGCCAGAAAGCATAAGTTACTTGCCTCACCAAAGTCTATTTCCACATATTGGAGCACGATGGCTGCCGATGTCTGCGAGGGTTCAGGCTTCCTGGGCTCCTCTGGGCTCAGCTCCTCTGGTTACTCCACAAGGTCAGCTGTAGACTATCAGGTGAACAGCTCTGTCTTTCTCCCTGGGGTTTCTGCCATGTATAAGGAGCTGTCTCTATTTCTCTGTGTTCTTCTCCTGGCTCAGGTCCTCTCTTCCCAGGGCTTGCTTCTCTTTCCCTGTGTGCTTACTTCCTGGGGCTCCAGCTTAAGGCTTCAGCATCAAACTCCAACATCAAAAACCCTCAACTCTGGTTTTACTATGCCTTTTATCTGCGAGGCCCCACCCACCAAGGGGCGGGTACTCAACACCCTACTGCCACAAGAGGCTTACTTAATCAAGTAAACCTCTGAATCCAATATAATCTCATATGCCCAGAGGAAAAGACCAGTTTACAAACAGAATCTAATATTTCTTTTTGGAATTCATCAATAATACCAAACTGCTACAGGGTATATATGTAGGAGTGGATTTGCTGGGTTGTATGAATATTCTATGTTTAGCCTTTTGAGGAACCACCAAACTGTTTTTAACCACATCCGTGCACAAGGGGTCCGATTTCCCCACACTCTCGCCAACACTTGGTGTTTTCCAGTTTTTAACAGTAGTCATCCTATGATTGTGAAGTGGTATCATGCTGTGGTGTTGATTTGCATTTATCTAACAGCTAATGATGTTGAGCATGTTTTCATGTGCCTGTTGGCCACTTATATCTCTTCTTTGGAGAAATGTCTATTTGAGTCTTTTAAAAAAATGTGTTGTTTGTTTTTGTTGCTGAGTTTATAGGACTTCATAGAGTGTAGATATTAAGCCCTTACCAGACATATGGTTTCCAAATATTTCCCCCACTCTGTAAGTTGTCTTTATACATCATTAATGTCCTTTGATGCACAGTCGTTTTACATTTTGATGAGTCCAATTTATCTATTTTTTCTTCTGTTGCTTGTGCTTTTGATGTCATAGCTAAGAATCTGTTGCCTAATACAAGGTCCTGAAGATATTGCCCTATGTTTACTTCTAATAGTTTTATGGTTTTAGTTCTTATATTTAGATAATTGATCATTTGGAGTTAATTTTCTTATATGATATGAAGTAAGGGTCCAATTTCATTCTTTTGCATGTGGATATCCAGTTTTCCCAGCACCATTTGGTGGAGGGATTGTTTTTCCCCCATCAAGTGGACTTGGCACTCTTGCTGAAAATCATTTGGGCATTGATGTGTGGCCTTATCTCTGGGCTCTCGATTCTGGTCCATCTGTCTATATGTCTATCTTTATGCCTGTAACACACTGTTTGATTACTGTAGCTTGTGGTAAGTTTTGAAATCTGAAGTGTGAGCCCTCCAATTTTGTTCTTCTTTTTCAAGATTGTTTTGGCTATTCTGGAACCTTTGTAAATCCATAGGAATTTGATGATTGGCCTTTTCATTTCTGCAAAAAAGAAGATGCTAGAATTACAATTGAGATTGCAATGAATCTGTAGATTGCTTTTGGTAGAATTGGCATCTTACCAATACCGCCTTCCACTCCATGAATATGGGGTATCTTACCATTTATTTAGTTCTTCTTAAATTTCGTCCAGCAATGTTTTGTGGTTTTCAGTGTACCAGTCTTTAACATTCTTCATTAAATGTATTCCATTATATTTTATTCATTTAGATGTGATTGTAAATGGAATGTTTTCTTGATTTCCTTTTCAGATTGTTCATCGCTGCTGTATAGGAATGCAACTGAATTTGCACGTATATTTTATAACCCACCACTTTGCTGAATTAATTTATTAGCTCTGGTAGCTTTCTTGTGGATTCTTTGGGATTTTCTGTACGTAGGATCAAGTCACTTGCAAATAGAAATAGCTGAACTTCTTTCTTTCCTATTTGGATGCCTTGTATTTCTTCTTCTTGCCCGATTGCTCTGGCTAGCACTTCCAGTGTAATACTGATTAACAGTGGTGGTGGGCATCCTGATCTTGTTCCTGACCTTAGAAGGAAAGCTTTCAATCTTTCATCCTTGCTTATAATGTTAGCTGTGGGTTTTTCATAAATGCCCTTTATCATGTTGAGGAAATTCCCTACATATCCTCTTTGACCCAACAACTTCACTTCATACAATTTACCTTATTACAACTAACACCTGAAAGTCCATAGGGTCTCATGCTTATGTCCAATGGAAGCTTGATGTTCCCCAAAGCAAGGCTCAGGGAACCCTTTGAATGCCCCTGGCAGAGAATGGCACAAATGGTGTGTTTGCCAAGAATGCGTTGGAACTTCCCAAGTTGTTTTGGAGTTTGTTAGGACTGAGAAGCAAGCCTCAGAAAAATGTATATATTATGTTCCCATTTTTGTGGAACAAACAAGGTGAAAACACATCTATATGTTTATTTGTGCAAATAACCATATATCTATGACTGTATGAGTGAAGCGAAAAATACAGCCAATTCATTCCACACTGTTAGCGTGGGCTACCTGGGGCAGGAAGGAAGAGCTGATGCAGGTGGAAGGAGGAGCAGTCAGGAAGGAGGAAGGACACAATTAAAAAGACAGGGAAGTGGATGTGGCTCAAGTGATTGAGCTCCTGCCTACCACATGGGAAGTCTGGGTTCAGTTCCCAGTGCCTTCTAAAGAGGACGAACAAGACAGCGAGCTGATGTGATAGGCTGGCATGACAAGCTGATGCAACAAAATGATGCAACAAAAGACACACAGAGGAAAACATAATGAGAGACTCAACAAAGCAGGGAGCGGAGGTGGCTCAGGCTATTGGATGCCTCTTTCCCACATGGGAAGTCCTGGGTTTAGTCCCTGGTGCCTCCTAAAAAATGGAAAACCAGCACACAAACAGAAACAGCAAATGCAAACAACAAGGGGGTGGGGAGAAATAAGCAAAGAAACCTCAAACAAAAAAAAGCAGAAACAGACAAGGCTATGCTTTAAAGTAAAGTTTGTGTGATGCAAGCACACACATGCAATTTTTTAAAAAGTGTCCATTTGTAGATATAGGTGTAATGAGTTTTAAAGAATTGTGTTGCCCTTTGATTTTACATTCTCATCAGGGTGGGAAGGGTAGGTGATGCACGGACCTGCCGTCTCCCCATGGAAAGGGGCTCTGTCTCTCTGTCTGGCCCTGTCCTTCAGTGGCTGGCCCCTTGGGAACTGGGCGGCACCTCGGTCTGCGTTTCTGGGGTCGGCAGAGGCACGAGAGTTTCTATCACGGCACGGTCTCTGGCTGGGCGAGAGCACCCTCGCTGCTGCCTGGTTCAAGAAGTCGGGTATGAGAAGCAGCTTCAAGGAGACCCAAGCTTAGGCCCAGGGGCTGCCAACGTGGGAGCTCACAGGGGCCACGGGGAAAGCGATGGGTGCGTCCAAGGGATGTGGGTCTTGGCAAGGCGCTGAGGTAGAATTCTGCGCTGAACTGGATCCAGATTTAGATTTCCCAGGGGGTGCAAGACGCTGTTTTCAGAGAAAACAATGGTGTGGAACTACACGACAGAAAGTTGGCTTCTGTTATCGGATGCTTAAATGAAAACTTATGAAATAAGAAGCTACACAACATAAAACAAAACATCTCCTGCTCACTAGTAATTGAATGCTTAAACATTTAAATTATCCGTATCATATGTTTGTCAAATTGCTAGTAGCCTTAAGGCTATAAAAATATGCCTTTCTCATTTCCCAGATGTTTCATAGCTTTGCTATGGTAAATCTCAAGTTGTCAATTAAACCTCTCTCACAATGGAATGGTGCTACAAAGGCAAACATAAACTCCAGAATGCAACAAACCCCGACCATATCAAGATTTCCATTATTAAGAAAGTAAATCTCCATCTTCTGGAATAAAGACATAAATACCATGTTTTTTTGGCCAGGAAAATGATGTAGGAAGACGGCCTCCAGAGACTGTCTGTCAAACACCCTCAAAGAAACATATCTTGGTGTGTTTATTGCCACGTTCTCTACACTGGGCGCCGGCCAAAGCTCGGCTCCGCCAAACGCTGCACGTACCGTCTGCCTCCTGTAAAGGTGTAAGTGTCAGGAGCGGACTGGCCTTGTCCATGCAACGCTGCTGGCGGCTTCCGCAGAGCAGGAGGGCGGGGCGGAGCAGGGGTCCACGAGGCCCACGGAGGAGGCTGCTGGTGCCCGCAGCCTGGGAACCGGTCAGAATTCAGAAGAGCCCCCACCCGCCGTGCCTAACCGGGGCCACTGGCCGGGGCGACTCCGCCAGGCTGGGCAAGGTGACACAACTGGCTGGTCACTGCTGCCGCACTTCTCCTTTGGTGGCGGGAGAGGGGCACCATGGAGCAATTGGCTGAAACTGGGAAAGTGCTTCCTGCTCAGCACAAGAAAACAAAATGTGTGTTGGGGGTTGCTTCTCGGGTCTGCTCTCTTCCCCAAAACTTTGAATCTTTTATGCTTGGCGGAAAAATCAAATAAAGCTGCTGCAGTCAAAAGCCGAGCTCCAGTCACTCCCGCTGCGTAACGAGCCAGCCAGGGTTAGCAGCCCCCTGGCTCTGCTTAGGCTTCTCGAGGTCAGGAGTCTGCACTGGACGGGGGGCTTGTCTCTGCTCAGCTCTGAAGGCTCGCAGGTGGGAGAGGAGAGGACCCCTGTGGCCTGGAGCCCGTGCTGGCATGGGCTCCAGGCCCGCTGATGGGGTCCCCAGGTTCTCCGTGTGGCCGGGCGCCCCAGTGCGGTGGCTGGGGCAGAGCACGCCATGTGGTCGCTCAAGGCTGCGGGCAGGCGTGCTCCCGGGGGCGAGGGGTCGCCTCTTCTTTTTTGACCCCTCGGCCGGCCCCTGGCTTCCTGCCTGCCTCCGTAACTCATCCTGCTCCGGGAGCAACGTGGCCGCACTCAGGGAAGCTCTGGCTACCGCAGACAAAGCTGAGGATGTCCCGTCCCCGGGGAGGGGGTGCTGTTGTCAAAGCCTCTTGCTAACGTGGCCACGCCCTTCTCGGGTGCTCCACCTGGGTGGGACGCGTGCGCCAGAGGCAGAGCGGACTCTGGCCCTGCCGCCTGGGCGCGTCTCTCCGCCCTCTTGGGCTTCAAGTGGACTCCTCTGTGCCTGGGAAATAATCACCTTCGAGAGGTGTCATCAGTCATGGGGCGCACAGAGCCTGGGGGGCTTCATGGGCGTGTGCCCCCGTAAATGTGGGCTGATAGTGGGCGTGGGGCACGCAGGAAGCCGAGTCAGGGAAGAGTTCACCCTTCACGCTCTAGTAGGGCCTGCGGGCTACGTGGGTGCAGCCCGGGATCTGTGCCCAGGGATGCCCGGCAGGGCCCAGTCCTGGCCAGGTCACCCGAGGAGGGGTCCGGCCGGAAGGGTGGCCGAGGGTGCTCACACCTGTGCCCACGGTGCTGCCGAGGGGGGAGTTTAAAACGTTCGAGGGCTCTGGCCTCTCGGAGGCTGTGCAGGGCGGTGCAAGGCCCAGGTGAGCCATCCTGCCTGGACCCCTGGGGGCCCGAGGCCCCTGCCCCTGCGGATGAGCCCCCAGCCGGACACCCGCTCCTGGGGACCCCCCGTGGCTTCCCGTCCCTGCCGGCCCCAGGAGTCACCGCAGACAAGCCTGCAGGAGCCAGGACCCCGCCCTCTTGTCCTACCCAGACTGCGCCCCCAGCCCCTGGGGGGTCACTGCTGTGCGCGCAGCCCCGGAGGCCCCCCCTGCTCACCGTGTGCTCGTCCCGGGGCTGGAGTCCGCGTGACCAGGAGGCCGCTGTCCATCGCCAGGACATACGTTTACAAAGACCCTGGCCACGTGGGGACATCTGCCGACCGCGGTGGGGGAGGTGGTGGAGCGCCTGTGCCCGTGCCCGCCCCCGCTGCAGCCCCCGCCTCCCCACCCCCTGCCGCAGGGCCTGGCTCCTGGGGCTGCAGGGGACGCGGCCTGGGCGGTGGCCTGGTGTGGGGACGGACTAGGCCCGGGGGTCTGGCCTTGCAGCAGCCACCGTGGGGATGGCCGGGAGCCGGCGTGAGGCTGAGAAATGCCGTCCCCGCCGGTGCGCCCACAGCCCCGGGAGCCCCAGCCCGCTCCCCGCTGGCGGAGGGAGGGGCGCATGGCGCAGGGCGACACGCCAGCGGGAGGGGCGGGGCCTCAGGGGCTCCAGGCTGGCGTGGCCGTGGCTTCTGAAATAAGCTTGCTCTGCCGCACTCACGTCAGAGCAGCATGGAAAGTGTCCTTGGGCACGTCTGGGGAGCCGGGCACGCCCCATGGGGGGGGGACCCGCCAAGACCAGAGGGAGGTGGCCTCTCCCCAAGCCCCCGAGGCAGACACCCTGGCGCCCACCCGGCCTCCCCTGCAGCGAGGGCGAGGAGGGCGGCCGTGTGCACAGGGGGGCTGGGGAGGGCCACCTCCAAAGCAGTGCCCCCTCCTCACCTGGGGGTCCCTGCCGCACGGCAAGGCCTGAGCCTGGGCCCTTTTCTCGCGGTGACTCCTCCGTCCCCTGCCCAGTGCGTCTGTCCTGAGGACCACCTCCCCAAGCCTGGGGTGCCCTGGGCGACAGGCGGCCGTGTTCTTAGGCCCGCGGGCACGGCGGGAGGAGCTGGGAGGAAAGAGGGCCTGGCTGCGCTGCCATCTGGCAACGTGGCGCCCCACGGGGGCGAGGGTTTCTCTGTTTGAACCTGGCCTTCTCCGGCCCGAGGAGGCCTGTGCGTCACGGCAGGAGGACAAAGGAAAGGGTCTCCAAAGCCCGCTGCCCGACCTCAAACATGGACGTGACCGGAGCGCCGTCTCACTCCCCAGGCTCGGGCGGCAAACGAGGGCAGCCCGGCTCCCCGCAGGGTGCTGAGTGCCCAGGGACGCGGAGTGCAGAGGGGAGCCCTGGGGCCGACCCCGCTGCGGCTCGGTGCCCCCTGCCCTCTGCCGGCCTCGGTCGCACCGCTGCCCTGCGGTGGGGCCAAGCAGGACTCTGCGCCCCTGACTTCTGTCTGCATTCAATAGGTGCTCATTATTGCTGCTTCTGCTCCAGGGACCCTCTGGGGCCGTCTGCGGGGAGGCCCTGAGGGGCTTCCTGGGCTGGGTGACGTTTGGTGGTGCCGGCTGAGGAGCCCCTGCCCGCCTGGACAGCTGCCCGCGGGCGCGTGGCTCTGGGGTGCGCGGAGCCTTCCGGGCTGCAGGGCGCTGGCGCCGCGGGGTGCTGTCCCGCAGCAGCGGCTTGGCGGCTAATTGGGCAGAGAGAAGGTGGAGCGGGACCGGGCTTCCCCACCCGCAGCAGGCGGTACAGGGACCGCGAGTGCACGCCAAGCCCGGCCTGGGGCCCGCGCCTGCTGCAGGACGGCCCTGTGCCACCGCGCGCCCAGTGCGGCATCGGAACAGGAGTGGCGGGAGCGTGGGAGGCCCCCGGGGCCTTTGATTTGACCGTGGGAGCAAAGGGGAGAGAGCACGAATCTTGGAGAGTTAGAGCTCCAAAAGCCCGTCTTTCAGCGAGGAAACCGTGTTTTCAAACTTGGCCTTCTGGCCAGGGCACCTTTTCAGACTTTGAAAATCCATTTTGTCAGAGGAAGGGCAGGGAAGACAAGGCCGTGTGTCACCTGTGCCGCGCTCGAGACCTGCTGTAAGGCTTTCCCCTTGCAGCCACCGGCAGGAGCTTGGCAACCAGCTCTGCGACAGGCCCAGAGACCGGGGGGCTCTGGGGACAGAAAGGTTGTGACTGGGAAGGCACCCGCAGGGGACCTGGCTGCCCCTGAGGCCCAGGAAAGAAGACACCAGTGAAGGAGCAGGGAAACCACCCTTGTCTGCGGAGGTGCTGGCAAAGCATCCCTGCAAATAGTTTGTCATTCTTCAAACTGGGTTGTTTCTTCCTCTTGAGCTAGAGTTATTTACATGTTCTGGATACAAGTCCTTTATCGGATGTGGGGTTTGAAAATATTTTCCCCCAGTCTGTGAGTCTCTGACTTGTTTTTTCGGTTCTAACAGTGACTTTAAAAGAGAAGAAATACTTAATTTTGATGAACTCTAATTTATTGATTATTTTTTCTTTCATGTGTCATGCTTTTGATATCAAGACCTCTTTGCTTAACCCAAGGAGTTTGATTTTCTCCTAGATTTTTAAAGAGTATTAGTGTTTTTCATATTACATAGAAATCTGTGTTCTATTTTGAGTTAATTTTCGTGTAAGGTGTAAGGTATCGGTGGATGTCCTCTTGTTTTGCCGTTGAATTGCCTTTGCTCCTTTGTCAAAATTCGGTTGAAACTATTTGTGTGGCACAATTTCTGGGCTCTGTTCTGTCCCTTTGCTCCTTTCACTAGTATTACATTGTCATTAACATAGCTTTAGAGCATGTCTTAAAATCTGGCAGACATAGTCTGCTGTATTTGTTCTTTTTCAAAATTATTTTAGCTATTCTGGTAATTTTGTCTTTCCACACAAAGTTTAGAATCAGTGCATGTGTACAAAAATTCCTGCTAGGATTTTATTTGGGATTGTGTTAAACCTATATATTGATTTCGGGAGAATTAACATTCTAAATGAATTGACTGTTCCAATCCATGCATGTAATATGTCTTTCCAGTTATTTAGGACTTTTTTTTCCTTCACCAGCATTTTATAATTTTCATCATCTTGCACTTATTTTGTTATATTTATACCTACATATACATATTTCGTTTTGAGCTATTATAGATGATATTTTAAAAATTCCATTCCTAATTGTTTATTGCTAGTATGTAGAAAAACAATCAATTTTTGCATGTTGACCTTATATCTTGTGAGCTTTTAAGTCACCTATTGGTTCTAGAAACTGTTTTTAGGTAAATTCTTTGGGATTTTCTATGTAGACCACCATGTTATCTGAAAGCAGGGACAGTTTTATTCTTTTTCAGTCTATATGCCGTTTACTTTCTTTGTCTTATCTTATTACATTGGCTTTGATCCAATGCAATGTTGAATAAGAATGACAAAAGAAAGAAGATCTCCTTGTCTTATTTCCAACCTTAAAGCAAAATCATTTAGTCTTTCACCATTAAGTATGATGCCATCCATAGGTTTTTTGTTGATGATCTTTCTTAGATTAGAGAAGTTCTTTTCTTTTCCTAGTCTACTGATACTTAAAGGATGTTGAATTTTTACATTTCTGCTTCAATCTACATGATCATGTGTTTTATCTTTTTTAGTCTGTTGACATGGATTAATTACAAGTGCCAAATCAACTTTGTATTCCTACAATAAACTCCAGTTGATTGTGATATATTACTCTTTTTATGTATTGCTAGAATCAACTGGCTGAAATTATGTTGAGGATTTTGTGTCTGTGTTCCTAAGAACAATTGGTCTTAGTTTTCTGTTTGGTACTGTTTTGTTTAGTTTTGCTATCAGGATAATGCTGACCTCACAAAACAAGTTGGGAATGGTCACTTTTCATTTCTGGAAGAGATTGTGGATTGTGTACTACTTTTTCCCTAATTGGTAGGTTTAATTCATGAGGGAAGCCACTTGGGCCTGGAGTTTACTTTTTTGGAAAGGTCTTTCTTTCTCTTCCTTCCCTCCCCCCTCCCTACCCCACCTCCCTCCCTTTTGTTCTACAAATTCAATTTCTTTAATAGATATGACAGTTCTGATTATCTATTTCTTCTTAAGTCCTTAAGTGAGTTTTGGTAATTTGTATTTTTGAAGGAATTGGTCTATTTTATATAAGGCATTGAATTTATGTGCATAGAGTTGTTTGTAAGTATCCCCTTAAGATTCTTTTAATGACTGTGAGGTCTAAAGAGATGTCTTCTTTTATTCCTGATAATGGTAATTTACATTTTTGTTCTGTCTTTCTTGTATAGACTGCCTAGAGATTTATCAGATTTTTTGATCTTTTCAAAGGAGCAGCTTTTTGTTGCACTAATTTTTGTATTGTTTTTTGTTTTTAATATTGTTTCTGCTCTTATCTGTTTTTTTCCCCTTCCTTCTGCTTGCTTTGGGTTTATTTTGCTCTTTACGTTTCTGGTTTCTTAGGGTGAGAATGTATGCATTTAATGCCATAAAATTTCCTGTAAGTACTACTTGAGCTGCACCCCACAGATTTTAATATGTTGTTTTAATTTTCTTTAAGTTCAAAATATTTCCTAATTCTCCTTGATACTTCCTCTTTGACCCTTGAGTTATTTAGAATTGTGTTGTTTAATTTCCAAGTACCTGAGGATTTTCCAGATATTTTTCTGTTACTGATTTCTAATTTAATTTCACTATTGTCAGAGCATATATGCTGCATGAGTTCTTTTTCTTTTTTTAATTTTACAATTAACGTTTTATTTTAGAATAGTTTGGACTTACAGAAAACCTGCAATAATAGTACAGAGAGTTCCTATTTCCCCCTAAACTAGTGTCCTCTATTGTTAGCATCTTATATTGCCATTATTTTGTCACAGTCAAGAAACCGACATTGGTACATTAGCATTTATTAGATGCCATACGTTACTCAGATAGCCCTTATTTTTTTGCTGAGTCCTTTTTCTTCCAGAATACCATCTAGAACGCAACGTTCAGTTGTCCTGTCTCCTCAGGCTCCTCTGGTCTACAGTAGTTTCTTAGACTTCCTTTTTTGCTGACCTTGATAATTTTTGGGAGTACTGGTCATGTGGTTTGTGAAATGTCTCTCCATATTGGTTAGTCTGATGTTTTTCTACTGGATAGAATAGAAATGCGGGTTTCTTTTGGGAAGAATAGCACAGAAGTGAAGTGTCTTTCTCACCACCTTATTTTAGGGGCAGGCGTTATCACGACGGGAGCATTACTGGCGACGTCAGGATTAAGCTCACCTGGAGGAGGGCATGTCTACAGACATCATTTGGATTCTTTCGTAAGGAAGAGTTGTCTCTTCTCTCCAATTAAGTTGTTTATTCAATCATTAATCCAATCATTTATTTACATCAGTATGAATTCTTGGATATTTAGTTTATAGTTTGTGTTATAATCCTACATTGTGTGATTTAATTTCCTGCTCAAATTCTTCCAGCTTTGGTAATTGGGAACTCTTTCAGTTGACTCCTGTGTCCTTTTAATATGTCCCAATCATTGTGTTTTAATTTTTTGAACACTTCCTTATTTTCTGCCCATACAAGATACTCCAGGGTCATCTATTTTTATAAAATAAAATTTCATTGAAGTATATCATTCATACATGAATATATATAAACAATAAAAGTATAGTAAAATTTGTGAATTTACAAAACAAACAAGTATATCATCGTACAGTGCTCTCATACATCTCCCCACCACCAACACCTTACATTGTTATGAAACATTTGTTAAAAATTATGAAAGAGCATCATCAAAATAGTAGTACTAACTATAGCCAATATCTTACATTTGATGTATTTCCCCCCAACCCACCCAATTATTAATACCCTATATTAGTATTATGTATTTGTAATTGTTCAGGAGAAAACATTCTCATATTTTTCTGCTACCCACAGTCCATCTTCCACCACTGGATTCACTGTGTTGTACAGCCCCATGCTTTGTGCCATCCATTCAAAGTGTGTACTCAGTAGCTTTCATTTTCATCACAGAGTTGTGCTGTCATCACATCAGTCAATTTTAAACTGTATTCCAAAAGGATAAATCCCATCCTCCCTAATACTTCTCTATTGTTCTCTCTTAGCATTTGAATTAGCTAGCCAAAGGGGTGTTGATGCAAAGTACCAGAAATCTGTTGGCTTTTATAAAGGGTATTTATTTGGGGTAGAAGCTGACAGGTACAAGGCCCTAAAGAGTCCAACTCAAGGTACCATAAGAGGTACTTCTTCACCAAAATCTGTTGCCTCGTGTTGAAGCAAGATGGCGGGCAATGTCTGCAGGAGTTCAGCCTTCTCTTTCCTCTTAAGGCTCCTTGGGTCCAGGCTCTTCTGTGTATCTCAGCTGTAGGCTGGCACAGGATCCAACTGCTCTCTTCTCTTCAGCTGCAAGTTATCAGGCAAACGGCTCATCTCTCTTCCCTGGGCTGCAGGACCAAAGCTGACAAAGTTCTCTCCTCTGGCATCTACGGAACTCTCTATTCCTGTGTATCTTCTCCTTGAGTGAGTCCATTTATATCCACCCTAATGACATGGTCGAATCAAAGCCCTAACCTTAACATAAGTAAACATAAAACCTTTGAATTTAATAAAATCAAAGGGTTTCATGCCCAGAGGAACAGACCAGTTTATAAACATAAGCTATATCTCTTTTTGGAACTCAAAAATAATATCAAGCTGCCACAGCATTGAAAAGTATCATCTTGCCATTGTTGTAAAATATTACAATACTGCTGTTAACTATCATCCATAAGTTACATTCTTAGCACTTTGTAAAAGAAGAACACTCTTCTATTTATACTGTTAATGCCACCCTTGACCCACCACTGAAATCACTGTTATACATACCCTAGTTTATTCTCTAGTTTCCTTTCAATTGACATTTATTTCCACATACTACACCTTTCAGCCACAATCATATTTATACATCAGCAGTGTTGTTATACTCATTATAATGCATTACTCTCAGCTCTACTCATTTCAGCACTTATTAACCTTATTAATAATGCTACATACATTAAGCATCAGCTCCCATTCTCAATCCACCTTCAATTTCTATGGTCTAGAGTTTACCTCTGTGAGTTTACTCATTGAATTTAGTTCATATTTTTGAGACATACTACATTTATCCTTTTATGCCTGGCTTATTTCCCTAAACATTGTATCTTCAAGATTCATCCATGTTGTCATGTGCATCCCAATTTCATTTCTTCTTACAGCTGAACAATATTCCATTGTATGTATGTGCCACATTTTGTTTATCCATTCGTCGATCGACGGACACTTGGGCTGTTTCCACATTTTGGCGATAGTGAATAATGCTGTGAACATTGGTATGCAGATATCAGTTCGCATCCTTGCTTTCAGTTCTTCTGAATATGCTCCTAGTAACGGGATTGCCGGGTCACGTGGCTGTTCTGTATTCAGCTTCTGGAGGTACTGCCGAACTGTCTTCCACAGAGGCTGCACCATCCTACACTCCCACCAGCAGTGAAGGAGTGCTCCTGTTTCTCCACATCCTTTCCAGCACTTGCAGTTTTCTGGTTTTTTAAAATAATGGCCATTCTATAAGGTGTGAAATGGTATCTCATTGAAGTTTTGATCTGCATTTCCCTAATATCTAGTGATGCTGAGCATTTTTTCATGTGCTTTTTGACCTTTTTAATTTCCCCTTTGGAGAAATGTCTGTTCAAGTCTTTTGCCCATTTTTAAATTGGGTTGCTTGTCTTTTTTATCTTTGAGTTGTATGATCTCTTTATATAACATGGATATCAAAGCCTTATCAGATATGTGGTTTCCAAATATTTTCTCCCATTGAGTAGACTGCCTTTTTGCTTTCTTGACAAAGTCTTTTTAAGAACAAAAGTATTTTATTTTGAGGAGGTCCTGTTTATATAGGACCTTCCGCCTGTGGTAGGCGGTAGCCTACCACAAGATCTTGAAGATGTTTTCCTACATTTTCTTCTAGGAGTTTTATGGTTCTAGTTTTTATATTTAGGTCCTCATTCCATTTTGAGTTAATTTTTGTATAATGTCTTCTTTCTTGCTTTTGGATGTGGCTATTCAGTTCACCCAGCACTGTTTATTGAATAGACTGTTCTGGCCCAGCTGGGTGAGCTTAACAGCCTTGACAAAAATAACTTGACCACAGATGTTGAGTGTCTATTTTTGAGTTCTCAGTTCAGTTCCATTGGTCAATCTGTCTATCTTTATGCTGGTACCATGCTGATTTTACCACTATAGCAAAGTATTAAGCTTTAAAGTTAGTAAGTGAGCGTCCTCCAACTTTGTTCTTCTTTTTAAAGCATTTTAGGCTATTTGGGGTCCCTTACCCTTCCAAATAAATTTGACTTTTCCATTTCTGCAAAAAAGTTTGTTGGGATTTTTACTGGGATTGTTTTGACTCTGTAAATCAGTTTGGGTATAATTAACATCTTAATGATTAGTCTCTAGGCCATGAACATGGAATGTTCTTCCATTTATCTAAGTTTTCTTTGGTTTCTTTTAGCAATGTTTTGTAGTTTTCTGAATGCCAGCCCTTTACGTCCTGCATTAAGTTTATTCATAAATGCTTGATTCCTTTAGTCACTATTTATAAATGGAATTTTTTTCTGGCTTCCTCCTCAGATTGCTCATCAGTAGTGTACAGAAATGCTCCTGATTTGTATCTTGTATCCTGCCACTTTGCTGAACTCATCTATTACTTCAGAAGGTTTTTTTGTGGATTTTTCAGGATTTTCTAGATATAAGATCATATCATCAATGAAGAGTGAAAGTTTTACATCTTCCTTTCCTATTTGGGTGCTTTTTATTTCTTATCTGGTCTAATTGCTCTAGCTAGAACTTCTAGAACAATATTGAATAACAGCATTGAAAGTGGGCATCCTTGTCTTGTTCCTGATCTCAGTGGGAAGTTTTCAGTTTTTCACCATTGAGTACAATGCTAGTTGTAGGTGTCTCATATATGCACTTTACAGTATTGAGAAAGTTTCCTTCTATTCCTATCTTTTGGAGTGTTTTTTTTTTAAACCAGGAAGGGCTGCTGTAATTTGTCAAATGCCTTTTCTGTATCCGTGGAAAAGATCATGTGATTTTTCTTCTTCAATTTATTAATTTGGTTTATTATACTAATTGACTTTCTTGTGTTGAAAAATCCTTGCATATCTGGGATAAAACCCACTTGATGGTGGTGTATAATTCTTTTAATGTGCTTTGGATTTGGTTTGCAAGTATTCTCTTGAGGATTTTTGCATCTATATTCTTTAGAGATAGTGGCTATAATTTTCTTTTTTTTTTTTTTAATACGTTCTTTACCTTGTTTTGCTATTAGGGTGATGTTGGATTCATAGAATGAGTTTGGTAGTATTCTTTCCTGTTCAATGTTTGAAATGAGCTTGAGCAAGATTGTATTCGTTTGTCTTTGAATGATTGGTAGAATTCACCCGTGAAGCCATGTGGTCCTGGGCTTTTCATCTTTGGGAGGTTTTTGATAACTGTTTCAATCTCTTTACTTGTGATTATTTTTTTAGGCTATTCATGTGTTTCTAAGAATTTGTCCATCTTGTTTACATTGTCTAGTTTTTTGGCATAGAGTTGTTCATAGTATCCTCTTATATTTTTTAAATTTGTTTATTTATTTCTCTCCCCTTTCCCCTCCCCCTCCCAGTTGTCTGTTCTCTGTGTCCATTCGCTGTGTATTCTTCTGTGTCCACTTCTATTCTTGTCAGGGGCACCAGGAATCTTTGTTTCTTTTTGTTGCTTCATCTTGTTGTGTCAGTTCTCCATGTGTGCGGCGCCATCCTTGGGCAGGCTGCACTTTCTTTTGCGCTGGGCAGCTCTCCTTATGGGGCGCACTCCTTGTGCATGGGGCTCCCCTATGTGGGGGACATCCCTGTGTGGTGGGGCACTCCTTGCGTGCATCAGCACTGTGCGTGGGCCAACTCCACACAGGTCAAGGAGGCCTGGGGTTTGAACTGTGGACCTCCCATGTGGTAGGCGGATGCCCTATCCATTTGGCCAGGTCTGCTTCCCTCATAGTATCCTCTTATGATCTCTTTTATTTCTGTCGGGTCAGTGGTAATGTCTCCCTCTCATTTATGATTTTATTTGCACCATCTATCTTTTTTCTTTTATCAGTCTAGCTAAGGAATTGTCAAATTTGTTGGTCTTCTCAAAGAACCAGGTTTTGGTTTTGTCGATTATTTGTTGTTTGTTCTCAATTTCATTTATTTCTGTTCTGATCTTTATTATTTCTTTCCTTCAGTTTGGTTTGGGATTAATTTGCTTTTCTTTCTAGTTCCTCCAGGTGTGCATTTAAGTCTTCAATTTCAGCTCTTCTTTCTTTTTTAATGTAAGCATTGAGGCCTATAAATTTCCCTTTTAACACTGCCTTTGTGATGTCCTATAGAAGTTTTGATATGTTGTGTTCTTGTTTTCATTTGACTCAAGATATTTACTGAATTATTTTGAAATTTCTTGTTTGACCCACTGATTATTTAAGAGTGTGTTGTTTCACCACACCAGGGAGCCAAGAGTGCCTACAGCTGCAAGCAGGAGGATTGCACCCAGCATCCATGTGGAATCTAAGCCCCTTCTTGATACACGTGTGGAGTGGACACAACCATTCTAAGGTCCACAGGATGGAGGAATAGAGTATGGATTAGAGTGGACTTACTGATATTCTATTCATGAACTATTATGATTAGTAATAGAAAAAAATGTGGCATTGTTGTGGAGAAAGTGGCCATGGTGGCTGCTGAGGGTAGGGAGTGGGAGGAAGAGATGTGATGTGGGGGCATTTTTGGGAGTTGGAGTTGTCCTGGGTGGTGCTGAGGGACAGTTACCAGACATTGTATGTCCTCCCATGGCCCTCTGGGTGGACTGTGCGAGAGTGTGGGCTATGGTGTGGACCATTTACCATGAGGTGCAGTGATGCTCAGAGATGTATTCACAAAATGCAATGAATGTCTCATGAAGATGGAGGAGGTTGTTGTTATGGGGGCAGGAGTGGGGTGAGAGGGGTGGGGAGTATATGGGGACCTCATATTTTTTAATGTAACATTAAAAAAAATAAAGACAAAAAAAAAAGAATGCAAGGGATGTGTGAAATTGAGCAATGTAATATTCCATATTAGTAGATTGAAAAAGATCATATCATTTGATTCAGAAAAAGCATTTGATATAACCCAAAATCATGTCATGATAAAAAACAATTAACAAGCCAGGAATGGAAGGAAACTTCTTCAAGATAATAAAGAGGATTTATGAAAAATCTATAGCTAGAATCATCAACGATGGAGAAAATCTGATACTTTCCTCATAGGATTAGAAACAAGACAACCTTTGAATTCTTCTCAAATATTTGTACAATTAAATTGTAAATGAAATGTCAATAAAATTATGTCCTACAAAAAAAAGTGTGTTGTTTAGTCTCCATATATTTTTCAATTCCCCCCCCTTTTTTTTGTCCATTATTGATGTCCAACTCCATTCTGTTATGATCAAAGAAAGTGTTTTGTATAATTTCAAACTTTTAAAATTTATTGAGACCTGTCTTGTTACCCAGCATATGGTCTATGGTCTATCCTGAAGAAGGATCCATGAGCTCTTGAAAAGAATGCATATCCTGCTGTTTTTGGGGTATATGCTCTATAAAAGTCTGTTAAGTCTAGTTCATTTATCATATTATTCAGCCTCTCCATTTCTTTATTTATCCTCTGTCTAGATGTTCTATCCAATACTGAGAATGGTGTTTTGAAGTCTCCAACTATTATTGTAGAGACATCTATTTCTCTCTTCAGTATTATGTTATATGATTTCAATTCTTCAAATTTGTGAAGTCTTGCTTTATGATCCAGGATACAGTGTACCTTGGCAAATATTCCATGTGCACTTTAGAAGAATATGCTTGTTTGAGGTAGAGTGTTATAGAAATGTCAATCAGGTCAGGCTGGCTGATCATGTTATTCAGGGTTTTCTATATCTTTGCCAATTTTCTATATCCTTGTTTTATTAGAAACACGTTTTGAAATCTCCAAGCATAATTGTATATTTATCTATTTCTCCTTTCAGTTCAATTAGTCTTTGCTTCACACATTTGATGCTCTGTTTTTAGGTGCATATACATTTATGATTATTATGTCTTCTTTGCAAATGTGCTATCTCCCTTTACGTCTGGTAGTATGTCTTGGTAAGAAGACTATTTTGTCTGATATTAATACAGTCATTCCAGTTTTCTATGAGTGCTTTAATCATATATCTCTTTTGCACACATTTCTGCTAACCCATTTATATAATCAAATTTAGAGTGGACTTCTTTCAGATAGCATGTAGCTGAATCTTGCTTTTAAAAAAAATTCAATCTGACAACCTCTCTGCCTTTTAATTGATGTACTTTGGCCATTTATATTTGATGTAATTACTGATATGGTTGGATTTAATCTATTATTTTGTTATATGTGTTTATCCTGGTTGGGTTTGCTGAGATTCTAGAATCTCTAACTTTTTTTCTTTTTCCAAATTTGGGAAGTTTTCATACACTATTTTATCACATATATGCTTACACCTGTTTCATTCTCCTTTCATTCTGGGAATTCATTGAGTCTTCAGAGGCCTAATATGAATGTTAGAAGTTTTGATATTTTTCCCAGAAGCCCTGAAGACTTTGTTCATTTTCCTTTTAATCCTTTTCTTTCTAGGGCTCATGTTAGGCCTCAAAACAGTGCCTTTTTGGATAACCAGAGATGGTGAGAAGAAAACTTCAGCCCAGGAGTTAGGCAGACTCACATCGATTGTCTCTGCAGAGACGGGAGCCGAGGCCAGTCTAAAGCGACTCAGACCTGACTCCCCGTGCTGCGGTTTCACTCTTGCTTAAATGCATAAGTTTCTATTTAGCACCTGCTTCGATTATCCATTAGCTTTTTATGCATATGAATGAACACACATAGCTGGTTATATAATTGCATTAGTATGTTCAGGAAATCACGCTTGCACATACATTGCATGATCAAAAAAGGGGTGGATAACTCCACTCTGGGGTGGGATTTACTATGTTAATTAAGCAAGTTGAAGTGAGGACAGCAGGAGCTTCTGTGCAGGTCCAGCCAGCTGGTTGAAGTTGGTTTTCATACTTCATTACTTCAACAGGATGTTCTCGACCACAAGAAAGAGAATCTGGCACCAAAGGAGGGTTACACCATGACCTTCTAATTTGTATATAATTCTTTCCTTTGTATCCTAGCAAGAGGGAACCAAGAAGTTACTTTCAGGTATTTGATCACCCCACATCCATCACTCAGATTGGATCATTTCCATTGCCCTGTTTTCAAGCTAATCAAAACGTCCCAGTCATCTCCATTCTCCTATGAACCCATCCACTGAATTATTTCAGTTATTATGCTTTTAAGTTCTAACATTTTCATTTAGTTCTTTCATATAGTTTCTATTTTTCTGTTGACAATTTCTATTCTTCTATTTATTTAAGAGAATTCATCCTTATTCCATGGAAGATAGTTAAAATAGCTATTTTAAAGTCCGTGTCAGATAATTCCAACATCTATGTTATCTCGGGAGCAGTGTTTGTTGATTATCTTTTCAAGTTGCTGACATTTTAGAGTTATTGTGTGTGTGTGTATTTTAAGTAATTTCATGTTTTTTCATGAACACTGAATTTCACGTTAGGAGACTCCCAGTCCTGTTAAACTCTTCTGGAGCATGCTCCTTTTTCTTTGTTCATTTTAGCGGCAATTGGCCCAGTCAGCTCGGGCTGCAGGTCCTGAGCCACCTTCTGTGAACTGTAGCACTAACGTCCGTCCAGGTTTAAGGCCCTTCCGTGGGGTAGTCTCCGCGTGTTTCCGTTCTCTGAGCCTTTAGTATCCTGTTTTGGGTCAAGCTTGTGCATGAACACACAGGTCCAGCAGCTAATGAGCCCCTGCTGAGATCACACCTTCACCTTCCAGCTCCCAGGGAGCCGCTTCTCTTGGCTGCACCTGCTACCTGGTTCTGGGAGTACAGGCTGCCCTGGGTCTAACCTGGCAGAATGGGAGGACATAAAACAGGAAATTCACTGCTGCGTGTGCTCTCCTTGAGTTTTGATTTCCTGCTCTGATCCACTGTAATGTTTATTTTCCGGAGCTCTCAGATAGTTGCTCACTGTCTTCTGCCCAGTGTTTGCAGCTGTCACCTGTGGGTGAGATGGTGCAGGGAGCCAGCTCCACCCTATCCAGAAGGGGTCCTCTTGCTTTCCATCACTTCTTAAAGTTGCCATGTGTGCCAACTTTGCTCTGTCCCAAATTCATCAACCAAATCCCCCTCTACAAATTGCCCCAAACAAAATGGTGTAGGATTAAGCGACCCCACCCCCCAGTGTCACCACGTCACTCCTGGGCCCCTTGGCCTCTGGCTTCCCTGAACTTCCACCAGATGCAGTGGCTTTTTCCCGGAGACCCCTGCCTGCCCCACTTGGGATCAGCAGGGCTGTGGGCCCAGGCTGACCCTGCGTTGGGGAGCCCATGCTGGGGTGGGCCAGGCTCTCGGTCGAGCCCTGCGGGTCACGGCTTTGCGGCTCGGGGTCCGAAGCTCTGGATTCCGTGTCTGTTCTGCCTTCCAGCCCTTCCCCTGCTGCCCTTTTTCCTCTCAGTGCTGAGTCGGTCCTGGCAGGGCCATGCTCAGGCTCTCCCACCTGAGGAGCCCGTGAGGCTGGGCAGGGCGGATTCTTCGGTTTGTTAAAGACCAGGACAACTCTGTGACCTCTAGCAGAAGCGGGGTCAGCCCCCTGCCGAGGAAAGGCCTTGAGGCTCAGCTGCCCGCCCAGCCTGCAAAACGAGCAGCTCCCGGCAGGCTGGTCTCCTCCCTAGCGGTCTCAGTCGCCAGATGGGCCTTCCTGGGGACCCCCGGGGTGCAGTGGGCGGAGCTGGTGGGGGGTCCCGGAGGCCGGCATACCCCCCGATGAGGGTGAGCAACCTCGGAGGCTCAGGGGGCCCAGAGCTGCCCTCGGCTTAGAGTGAAACAGGCAGAAGCTGCATTCGCCCCGGGGGTGAGGCCGAAGGGGGCATCCCGGGCGTGAGGCCAGGCCAGCGAGGAGCCCCAGGTCCTCCGCGTGCTCTGCCAGGACGCCCACACCCTCCTGCTGCAGTCTGCGCGCTGTGGCCACGCCCGGTTCCAGCCCTGCTGCGCGGCTGACCCCTGCCCTCCGAGGGGCCTTCCTCCTGAGCGGGGACCCGTGACTGGCTTAGATCTGAACAGTGGACTGGGGCGAGGGTGAGGACGTCATTAAGGTCCCTAATCAGTTGACTTGTTAACTGAAAGGGAAATGGTCCTGGGTGGGCCTGACCTATTCAGGCAAACCCTTTAACAGAGGATCCCGAGGTCAGAGGAAAAAGCGGCAGGCTCTCTGCTGGTGAGGATGCTTCTGCCGCTGGAAGGAAACCCGCTCTGCCGACAGCCGGGGGCTGAAGAGGGCCCTCAGGGGTCCCGGGGCTCCTAGTGCGAGAAATCGGCCATGGTGGTCATCATTCTCAGGCAGCCTCACCGCAGCAAGTCTGGATGCCAGAAATGACCGCCTGGCTGAGCCCTGGGGCGTCCCTGGGCAGGACCCGGTGTGGCGAGCAGGTGCCCCCATGGGGGGGCCGTGTCACCAGGACGCCTGGCACTCAGGCAGCTCACGTGCCCCCACTTCTAGTCTGAGCCCAGCGTGGGCTGCTCTTTCCCTAGACTGGGGGCCTTGGAGCCTGTCCGCGCAGGGGCTGGCAGGAATTAGACTTTTGTGTAACTGGTGTCTGTCACCGTGAGTCTGACAGCTCCCCAATCTTAAAGACCCTTCTGATGAGATCAGCTGTGATAATAACAAATGTGAATTTTTGATATTGGGTTATGAAATGCGCCAACCATTTGGAAGACGTGCATAGCTCAGGAGACAGTATTTCCAAAAGACCAATGCTACTGTCACCATACAGGGCACTGGGCAAAGGATCCATCAAAGTGCAAGACACACAGTGGACTTCCATGCCCCAGGCCAGAGAGGGGCCGTAGCCGTGGTTCCAGATTCTGAAGTGCAACGAAAGCAAAGAAACGCCCACCTGCCCAGGCTCAGCGCTGTACAAGTATCTGAGAAGTCGATACCTCCCATTCCTAAGCTCATGTCAGGGGGAGGCCAGATTTTCCTCCAAAAATGACAACACCTCCAACATAACATATCATAAGAGATGGAATTAGGTGGCAGAATCTAACCATGCTCTATGAAGCTAGACGTTAAGGAGATTTTCTAATTAGTAAAAAAACAAGATTGCCCTTCTTGCTAAATTTTTTGATTTGGAGAATATAGTTGGTTTTCATACAAGTATGTAATTTATGTTAACTTATAACAGGTTAGTGATTGTTGCTTTTAAATGAATCCATCAATTAATATTTAATTTTTTTCTCAGTTTTTATTTATATGGGGGTATACTGATAGACCCATGTGGGGTAAACAAAAGCTCTTTGGAGACCTCAATAATTTTAATAGTGTAAAGTGTGAGAATCACTGCACAGACTGGGGAAGGTGGTGGGTGGCATTCCAATAGCAACTTGATTTGATTCAATTTGATTTGATTCAACTGAACTCAACTGAACTCGACTCACCTCAACTCACTTCACCTCACCTCAGCTCTACTCACCTCAACTCAGCTCACCTCAACTCAACTCACTGCGGCGGCTTGCTCGGTCGGTAGAGGTGGGGTCTGGCTGCGGACGAGGGGTCGGTCCAGCTCAGGACTAGGGGTCGGTCCCACTTGGGACGAGGGGTCGGTCCCACTTGGGACGAGGGGTCGGTCCGGCAGCAGACGAGGGGTCGGTCTCACAGGGGTTGCGCGGTTCGGCTGACGGGGTCGCCCGGCGAAGCCGGCGACGAAGGGGTCGCCCGGAGAAGCAGGCGACGAACTGGGGACAAGGGAGGCCAGGCCCTTGTCGGGGGCTCTCAGGACTGGAGGGCGCACGGCAGAAGAACTACCGCGGAGACAAGGTAAACACGCAAGTCCACTTTATTGAGGGAGAGGCAACAGTTTTATAGGGGCTGGGGAAGGCTGATTGGTCGAAGCCATGCCCTGTTCTGATTGGTTGCCGGCGAAAGGTCAGTGGGCGGTACTGGACGGGGGAGGGGTGGTGATTAGGGATTGGCTGTTGCTGTTGCTGGGGGAAGGGGCAGGGTTTAGGGATTGGTGGCTGCTGTTGCTGGGGTGGAGGGCAGACTTGAGTTTCCCGCCCACGCCTGGCTGTTGCTGCTGTCGGGGGAGGGAAAAGGGCAGACTGGATTTTTCCGCCCACGCCTGGCTGTTGCTGCTGTCGGGGGAGGGGAAAAGGGCAGACTGGAATTTTCCGCCCTGCGCCTGCGCAGGGAGAAAGAAGAAGAAGGGTGCCGCCCCACAGGCATCGTGTGGCGCCATCCGGGAGGAGGGGTGGCCGCGGAAGCATGGCTGCCGAGAAGGGGAGACCCGAGGGCACTCTGCGCCCATGCCAAGCTCCCTTCAGGGGTGGTGGTGGGCCCGACCAACCACCCTATTATGGGGGCAGCGGAATTAGGCCTACTGCGGCCGCTCCCCTCACCAGGCCAGCAAACCACACTTCAGCCCGAGGGGTGACCGCAACTCACCTCAGCTCAGCTCACCTCACTTCAACTCACCTCAGCTCACATAACCTCACCTCACCTCAGCTCACCTCAACTCACCTAAACTCAACTCACCTCAACTCAACTCACCTCAACTCTGCTCACCTCAACTCAACTCACCTCAGCTCAACTCGCCTCACCTCAGCTCAACTCACCTCAGCTCAGCTCAGCTCAGCTCATCTCAGCTCAGCTCAACGCACCTCAACTCAACTCACTTCACCTCAACTCACCTCAGCTCAACTCACCTCAGCTCAACTCACCTCAGCTCAACTCAACTTACCTCAGCTCACCTCACCTCAGCTCAACTCACTTCACCTCAACACACCTCACCTCAACTCACCTCAGCTCACATCACCTCACCTCAGCTCACCTCAACTCACCTCACCTCACCTCACCTAAACTCAACTCACCTCAGCTCACCTCAGCTCAACTCATCTCACTTCAGCTCAACTCAGCTCAGCTCAGCCCAGCTCATCTCAGCTCAGCTCACCTCAGCTCAGCTCAACTCACCTCACCTCAACTCAGCTCACCTCAGCTCAACTCACCTCAACACACCTCACCTCAACACACCTCACCTCAACTCACCTCACCTTACCTCAACTCAACTCACCTCACCTCAGCTCACATCACCTCACCTAAACTCAACTCACCTCACCTCACCTAAACTCAACTCACCTCACCTCAACTCAACTCAACTCACCTCAACTCCATTCTGACTCTAACGACCTGGAGTTAGCCTAGACTCCACAGGTTAGGGGAGCCTCCACAGCATCCCTCACTCAGGTCCCAGGTATAGGTTTGAGGGTCCCCAGGGGCATGCACACATCTGACCAACCAGCTGTAACTTTGAGGTTTCCTACCACCCCCATGTTCCATAATTTACTGGAACAACTCATAGAACTCAGGAAAGCACTATACTTATGATTATAGTTTTATTGCAGTGAAAAAGATTCAAATAAGAAGCAGCCAGAAGAAGAGATGCAGAGCGTCCATATTCTCTCCTGGTGGAGGCAGAATGCATTACCCTTCTGGCCCGATGACGTATCTCATCGATACCCCAAGTTTACATGGGGTCTCGTCACCTAGGCACATTGGTGGAATTGATGTCCATAGGCTTGGACTCAGTCTCCAGCCCCCAACCCCTAATCACATGGTTGTCTTAGACTAAGGGGAGGCTGGCCCCTCCTCCTGGGCCCCCCACAATGAACAAAAGACCCTCCTATTGTGGTACGTTCCCGTGATTTCGAGGTTACCTCCCAGGAGCGGTACAGAATGCAGAAAGCTCCTCATATACCAGAGTTTCATAACGTCGGTGTCTGGAATAGTTGCATGGCTGATTCTCCTTTTGGCTCTGGGGGTTCTTGCTCTCGGTGGCTTGTGTCTTTGTGGTTTTGTGAGTTTTGGCTTTATACTCACATTTCTTGGAGGTTGATGAGGCACACTTTTGGAGGCTTGGGTTGAAGGTGGTCTTCTCTAGAGAGGACTGGGCTCTGTTCCTGCAGTGCACTCAGAGTACGGCTTGTTTAGTAATATTTAACTGCATTTTTGGGTTGAGCTTCTGTAGGCTGCTCTGGCACTGTGCCTTTAGGCTGGGAATCCACATAGGGGCTGAACTGCAGTTGTGAATTTTGGGGGGAGTTTTTTTTCCTCTCTCATTCAGCTCTGTGGTTTGAGACAGGCAAGTTTTCTTATGGCCCCCTGAGGGTGTGGCTTTATTTCTATGCAACCCTTTGAATTATTGGGGCTCCTGATTTAGCATGGGAGAGGGGTTTCATATCTGACGCTCCTTGGGTGTCTCATTCCCCATAGCCTATGAGGCTGTGACAATCAAAGTTCAAGTATTCTTGTGGCCAAACCTGGCTTCACAGAATCCTAACCTCCCTACTTCCCGGATTCATGAGGCTTTAGGTCCTCAAGAATTCCTCACCTTCTTGCTAATTCATCAATGCATTTAGAAGCTGTTTTCCATGTATTTCATAATTTTGTTTTCTGAAGGAGAGTGAATGAGATTCCTTGCTTCATCATATGGGCAGAAGTGGACAGACGTGAACACAAGTATTCTCTTTCAACTGTTCTTTTTCTTTTTTAAATAGAGAAATAATTCATTACATTATTATTTAAAAATTGGCTATATCGAGGTGTAGCAGTTTGACATTGTTTATGAATCCCAAAAATAAATAGATATTGGATTATCTATAAACTGGTCTGTATTTGCAAACTGGTCTGTTCCTCTGGGCATGATTAAATTATGATTAGGGCTTTGATTGGGCCACGTCAGTAGGACATTGATTCCCCAACCCTAGGGTGTGCAGGGACTCACAGGGAAAACCACGCGGCAGAGAAAAGAGTTGGAGTTTTGAGCTGGAGCCCAGGAAGTAAGCACACAGAGGAGCAGAGCAGCTGAGCTTAGAGAGAATCTAGCTCTGGGGAGAGAGACAGAGCCGTGCAGCTGACAGTCTACAGCTGACCTTGTGGAGAAAACAGAGGAGCTAAGATTGGAAAGAAATGAGCCCCAGGAAGAGAGGAACCCAGGAAGCCTGAACTCTGGCAGATATCAGCAGTCATCTTGCTCCAACATGTGGCAATAGACTTTGGTGAGGAGAGTAATTTATGCTAAGTGTAAGCTTCTACCCCAAATAAATAATACCCTTTATAAAACCAAACAGATTTCTGGCATTTTGCATCAGCAGCCCTTTGCTGACTAATACATGAGGCACAGTTTATATATAATAAATTCACTTATTTAACATTTACAGTTTGATAAGTTTTGACAAATGTAGAGATTCACAGAACCATGGTTCTGTGAACATCTCCTTCATCCCCCAACTTCACTACTGACCCGTGGCGCTCAGCTCCCCTCGCCCAGTTCCTGGCCCCAGGCAACCACTGGTCTACTTTGTAGCACCACAGTTTTGCCTTTTCTAGAATTTCAGAGTTGGGATCATAGGTATCCATTCTTTTGTGTTGCCCGCCTTTCACTTTCACTTAGCGTATCAATAGATTAGTGATAGTTCATTTAATTGTTGAAGCATTTTCCATTGAATGAATATACCAGAACGCATTAATCCACTCTCTAGTTGATGGGCATTTCGGTTTTTGGCTCTTATGAATAGGACTCATATGTGCATTTGTCCGTGAGTCTTTGTGTGGATGTATAGTTTCAATTCTCTTGCATAAATGTGTTGGTGTGTGTAATAAAGGAATGAAACAAGGTAGTGTTTCTATGCCTGAGAGATTTAAAATGGAGGCGGGAGGTCATTCTGGGGGCCAGTCTTAGATGAATCTCAGCCAGATGCCACTACCTGCCACTGAATTCCATGCCACAAGCAGCAATGCTCCTCAAAACCTTGAGGATACCTGGACACTGTCAACAAACCACAAGATAAAAAACCAGTAAACCGTCCTACCCGAAGGACGTTGGAGCAGCCCGTAAATGCACCAATCACAGACACCCCGTCTAATCTTCTTTTCCTTTAAAAACGCTTATTTGTCCGCAGCACCTAGATGGGGACACGACTTGGGCTGCTGCCTTAGTCTGTGCTCCTGGAATTGCAATTCTAGACCTCAAATAAATGTCTGTGTTGCCTTGCAGCTCATTCTATTATTTCTCGTTCGACAAGTGGTGCCTGGGTCCCATGCTATGGAATATGTAACTTTATAAGAAATTGCCTAGCTCTTTTCCAAAGTGGCTCTGCCATTTTAATTCCCACCAGCAATGAGGAGTGTCCAGGTGCTTTACCTGACCCTCTAGATTCTCTTTCTGATTTTCACCCTTCTCCTGAGTGAATGTTGTGGCAGCTTACTCTTGTTTGGATTTGCAGCTCCCTAATGATTATGTCGAGCGTCTTTTTGGGCTTATTTGCCCTCTGTGCATCTTTTCTGTGAAGTGCCTGTTCTAAATTTTGGCCCATTTAAAAAATCAATTTGACTTCTTATTGAGGTGTAAGAGTTCTTTATGTATGCATGTAATAAATATAAATCCTTTGTCGTATATATGCTTTGCAAGTATTCTCTCTCAGTCTGCGCCTTATCTTTTTGTTTTCGTAACAGTGTCTTTCCGAGAGCCAGCGCTGGGGGCAGTGGCCACACCACAGCACCCTGGGGACCGGGTCCACGCCTCGCCCTCGCTGGAGCTTGAGCTCCAGGGCCCTGTGGCTCCTCGGCGGGCAGACGTGGGCCGTGGGGGGGCTCTGCCTGGAGACCTGGGCCCCCCGATGCGCTGCGGGGGACGGGGTCTCCCCACCGGCCTGGCCGCCCAGGCCTGCCCCTCCTCCCTCTCGCCTCCTCTTCCCCGGTCTGGGGCCTCCCCCCTCCGCACAGGTGAGCACGGCTCGTCTCAGGCCCCGAGAGCTCCCCCTGCTGGCCTTCTCGGGGCTGGACTAGCACAGCGGGAGGCAGACGTCCAACAGGTCTCTGTGAAAGGTCAGGCGGTGCGATAAGGAGAGTCCTGAGCAGCAGAGACAGTGAGGGAGGCAGGGAGGGGACTGCAGTGAGCGGGGAGGGGGCTGCAGTGAGCGGGGAGGGGGCAGGAGTGAGCGGGGAGGGGGCTGCAGTGAGCGGGGAGGGGGATGCAGTAAGCGGGGAGGGGGTTGCAGTGAGCGGAGAGGGGGCAGGAGTGAGCGGGGAGGGGGCTGCAGTGAGAGCAGCAGGGGCTGCAGTGAGGGGGGAGGGGGCCGCAGTGGGCAGGGAGGGGGCTGCAGTGAGGGGGGAGGGGGCTGCAGTGGGCAGGGAGGGGGCTACAGTGAGCGGGGAGGGGGATGCAGTGAGGGGGGAGGTGTCCCCAAGCAGAGGTGACAGCAAGAGCACTGGGCTGGAGTCGAGGTCCCTCTGGTGTGACGGAGGACAGTAAGGGGCCTGGGGTGCAGGGCTGGGCGGGTGGCCTTGCTCTCGCAGGCTCCCCGTGCACATTTCACAGCCCCTTCCCCAGACACAGGGCCTGTGGGTGCCTGGGGGAGCCCCCGGGGGGAGCCCCTACACATAGGGAAGCCCCCGCCTCGCCGGTGTCTGAGCCGAGGGCTGAGCAAATGAATTTCTTACTTTCCCAACTGTTTTTTCCCACCTTTTCCTAAAACCCGCGGGCAGGCCTGCCCCTGCTGCCCTGCAGGAGGTCTGCGGACCCCTCGCCGGCAGCGCCTGCCTTGGCGCTGCTCACCTGGCGACCTCAGGCGCACGAGGTGCTGGGAGCTGCGGCGCCCCAGGGGCACTGGCCGGCGGGACCCAGCTCCTGCCGTCCATTTTAGGCTCGTCCTCCTGCTTTTGGTGGCTGTTTCTCACGTGACTGGAGCAATCTCAGAAAGTAAGAAGGCACTTGCTTTTGCCTTCTTTAAGGGCAGAAAGCTAAGTGAGTAAAAACCACGGTTTTGGTAAATGCATTCCACCTGGATAGTTTCTGGTCACTTGACATTCTGCCCAGGCTGGAGCACGTCCCTGGAGCTTTTGCCGGCACAAGCCACTCTCCCAGCCCCTCTTGACCGTGCATTTTATTTGTTTTATAAGAATCAAATCAATATTTTATGTATGAAAGTTGGCCATCTCAAGTCATCCATAATTCACTTTCTGAGCGTGAGCTCCTGCGTCTCCAGCGAGGGCAGCGGAGCGCCTCCACCGCCGTCTCTCGGGCTTAGGGCGAGCTGCGGCCGCCCCCCACCTCCTCTCTCGCCCCGTGCTGCGCGTGGACGCGGCTTCCTGCAGCCCTCTCCCTGCTGTTCCACGGTCCGGAGCCTGGCCAGCCAGGTCCTGGTGCTAAATCCTTCCGGTTTGGTTGACCCAGGTGGTTTCGCTGGACCCTGATGGTACCCCGAGTTTTAGGGGCACTCCCTGCAGGTCGAGAAGGGTCGTTTCACTGGTGGGATAAGGCGCTGTGGGGGAGAGAGGTGGACGGGGCTGCGGCTGCTCCAGGGAAGGTTCCTAGAGGGTGTGGAGGTGGCCAGGCAGGGCACCCAGGAGGGAGGCCGGCCTCGGGGAGCTTGGGATCTCCCGTGAACCCCCAGACCCCCCACCCCATCCTCCCCTCCCACGCAGAGGCAACCACTCTTCTGAATATTGTTTATAGCTCCTGTGCATGGTTTTATACTTTTAATAATATGTTTTATCCAAAAATAGCATGTCCTTTTCTAAAGTTAGTGCATGACGGATAGCACGTTGGTCATCGCATTCAGCCCCTTGCTTACTCTGTCCGCTGCACGGGTTGTATCCCTGAGAGCTGTGCGCGCCGTTCGCGGCCCCGGTTTGTTACTTCCAGTGCCACAGAGCATTTCCGTGAACACGTGCCACTGCCCTTTCTCCCATCCGCCGCTGTACCCTTAGGCTGGCTCCGCTTTCTTTCCACTGTAGACCGTGCTGCAACCAACGTGCTGATTCGGGTCTCTGTGTTCAAAAGCGCGGGAGCGTAGTTTGGGGGTTGTCATGAAACGAGGGCATCCTCAGCGTTGCCAAAAATTGTCGAATTGCTCCCAAGTCAGCGGTGGCTCCACAGGTGCGCCAGAGCGCCTCTCGCTCCTCGCCCTCGCCGGGGCTGGCTGCTTGGGGCCCACGGCGTTCTTTCTGCCATCAGGTCTGGGGTGAGACGGTGCTCACTCAGAAAGGGGGCGCTGCCAGCCGCGTGCAAAGGGAGAACGCCACGGTGCGGGCGGCGTGACTGGCTACAAGAGCAGCTGAAGTGCGCTCTTGACATTTTCATGAGATAGATTAGCAGGAACGACCCCTTTGCTGTGTGGTCTATCTGGGCATGTGGTACATTCCTGCTATTTGGTCAGTCCTCCCAGGAGAGTTTAAACTCTCTTCACCAAGATCACGCGCTTGTATTCTTAAATGATCTAATGTATTAGTCAGCCAAAAGGGTGCTGATGCAAAATACCAGAAATTGGCTGGTTTTTATAAAGCGTATTTACTTGGAGTAGGAGCTTACAGATACCAGGCCATAAAGCACAAGTTCCTTCCCTCACCGAAGTCTATTTTCATGTGTTGGAGCAAGATGGCGGCCGACGTCTGCGAGGGTTCAGCTTCCTGGGTTCCTCCCTTCCAGGGTCTTGCTTCTCTCTGGGCTCAGGGTTCCTCTCTTCCTGGGGCTGGCTTCTCCTTCCTCTCTGAGCTTACTTCCTGGCGCTTCAACTTAAGGCTTCAGCATCAAACTCCAACATCAAAACTCCAATACCAGAAACCCTCAGCTCTGTTCTTTGCCATGCCAACACACTAATCATAACTCAGTCACGCCCAGGTACGGATCAGATTACAAACATCATCCAATATCTATTTTTGGAATTCATAACCATATCAAACTGTTACAAATGTGCTAGTGTGTATTATAAAATCTATTGAATTTTATTTTATTTTGTTTTTATTTTTTATTCATTTTTAAAAAATATTACATTAAAAAAATATGAGGTCCCCATTCACCCCCACCACCCCCACCCCACCACTCCCCCCACAGCAACACTCTCCCCCATCATCATGACACATCCATTGCGTTTGGTGAGTACATCTCTGGGCATCACTGCACCTCATGGTAAATGGTCCACACCATAGCCCACACTCTCCCATGTTCTATCCAGTGGGCCATGGGAGGATCTACAATGTCTGGTAATTGTCCCTGCAGCACCACCCAGGACAAATCCAAGTCCCAAAAATGCCTCCACATCTCATCTCTTCCTCCCATTCCCCGTACCCAGCAGCCACCATGGCCACTTTTTCCACACCAATGCCACATTTTCTCGATTACTAACTACAATAGTTCATGAATAGAATATCATTAAGTCCACTCTAATCCTTACTGTATTCCTCCTTCCTGTGGACCTTGGATTGGTTGTGTCCATTCCACATCTGTGTCAAGAGGGGGTTTAGATTCCACATGGATACTGGATGCAATCCTCCTGCTTTCAGTTGTAGGCACTCTAGGCTCCATGGTGTGGTGGCTGACCTTCTTCACCTCCATGTTAGCTGAGTGGGGTAAGTTCAATAAAGCAGAGTGTAGGAGCTGAAGTCTGTTGAGGCTCAGGGCCTGGCTATCATATTGTCAGTCCAGAGATTCAGATCCCCTAGATATATCTTAAACCCCAGCACCAACTACAATTCCAGTAAAGTAACAGGAAAGGCTTGTGAAAAGAGATCCCATCTGAGTCCAGCTCCATCACGCAGAAACACCAGTTCCAAAGAAGGGCCAACTGGCATGGCAGTGAACCCCATCTGCCATGACCATAGAACCTGTGGGTCTCTTTAGCCCTCAAAAGGACCAATATCTGGGGTTGAATCTACTTTATCTGTCTCTGAGACTCTGCTCAGGTGTGCATAAGGGCATATCTTAATTTTGTAAACCACCTTTTCCCTGAGTTTATTGTTTGAATCTCTCAGGTTTTCAAGATTTAGACTCCTGTAATTTTTAAACATGGATAACTTCTCCCCGTCTCTTGTTTTTCTTTGGCACGTGTTGGTGAGCACTTCCAGGATGTTGTTAAATAGCAGAGGTGACGCAGGATCCTGTCGAGACCCGAATTCAGGGGGCCACACGGCACCCCAGCTCTGGGCTCCTCCAGCTTCCTCCACCCTGAGGCAGCAGGAGCTTTGGAGCTGGCAAATTGGGGTTGGGAAGTGGAAGCTTGGGAGAGTGTGGAAAAAATGGAAAATCAGGGAGGCTTGTGTTTTGGTTGAGTGATCAAGGGTGGAAGGAATCACGTGGCTAAAAAGAGCCAGCCGGCAGGCCCTGAGCCAGCGCGGTGCTGAACTCCGACCCGTTCTCTCTCCTACGGGCAAGCTGGGGTTAGCTCGCCTCAGGACTTGGAAAGTGAGCTAGTCTTGGAAGCCCTTGTCGTTCATTCGGCGTTTCCGCCCCCCTCTGGTGTGCAGAGCCCTTGAGGCAGAGCCCTTGAGGCAGAGCCGTGCGGGAGTCAGTGTCTTTTCTGTGGCGCAGACGACATGGGGGTGGCGGCAGGCAGGGGCTGGGGTGGAGGTGATTTTGAGATGGGAAGTGAGCCGCTCTCCCATTTCATCGTGGCCTCCCCCTAGGACTGGGGGATTCCACTGACTCCAGAGTACAAAGAACCAAATTCTTGCTTTTGAGAACAAAATGCAATTCTGAAATCCGTGGAGGAGAGAAGTCTTTGTTCACCGAGGCTTTTGATTTAGAAGCCTGGGTAATTTGAGGCTCAAAAGGCTAAGCCCAGAAGGATTTTGAGTCTAAAGTAGATACACAAACTATGGATTGCAAAGAACATGAAGATCAGGACGGGTCAATAGGAGTTGCCTGGGAAGGAAGGCGGAGGAGGGACCCAAGCTGCCCTGGCAAGGCCTGGGGGCTTGCCCAGAAAGGCAGGGCAGAGAGGCCAGTGTCCCCACTGTGGGTCCCGGGGCCCTTGGAGGGGAGAAGGGGCCACGTCCCTTCTCAGGCAGGGCGCGGGGGCGCGGCCCTCATGGAAGTCCTGCAGGGGCCTGGCACGCAGGAAGCGCAGCGTGGGGTGGGGGTCTGGAGGCCGCAGCTTTCCTGGGGGTCTCCGGCTTGCCCGCAGCGCCAGGCAGCAGAGCCGGGGAGGCTTCTGGAGCGCCGAGGTGCGCTGGGCCTCCAGGAGGGCGCCTGTGCGGGAAGCTTCCACCGCCCCTGCAGGTTCCCTCTCCCTCCTCTCCACCAGGCTCCCTGCCCAGGAGGCTGAGCTCTGGGGACGCCCCTTCCGGCTTCCTGTGGGTTCAGACAGCAGGAGGCTGCGGAGGGAGAGGGGCTGCGGTGCCCCTCCTGTATCTGCGTCTTGGAGAGGGACTGGGGTATCCCTCCTGTATCTGCGTCTTGGAGAGGGGCTGGGGTGCCCCTCCTGTATCTGCGTCTTGGAGAGGGGCTGGGGTGCCCCTCCTGTATCTGCGTCTTGGAGAGGGGCTGGGGTGCCCCTCCTGTATCTGTGTCTTGCTGTGGGAAGGCTGCGCTCCTGCCAGGGCCCACCCTGCAGCCCCAGCCGCTCTCTTGGGGTCCTGGTGCCCCCCAGGCAGGCTGCCCCCCGCAGAGGCCTCCTCGTCCTCGCCGTTTTGACGTCCCCCTCTCCACTGGCGCCCCGTGAGGGTGGCTGCCGTCTCCGTAGGCCTGGCTGGTTCCGCCCCCCGTTGTGGGGTCCGCAGGGTCTCTGTGCTCAGCCCCCTGCCGGGCCCTCTGAGGGGAGGCTCTTCTGCAGAGGCGCCCCCACTCCGCACAGGCCGTGCTCGCGGCGACGTCGTTTATAACAGCGCAGCATCGGCGGCCTGCGCGCCTGCCCGTGGGGGTGGCCAGGGGCGGGGGGGCAGCGGGTGGACGGGGGCCAGGGGCGGCCACCCCACGGGGACAGAGCACGGACAGGGGAGCCACGAGCTGGCGTGGGGGGTCTGCGGGCAGCGTGTGCAGCAGGGGTGGGGCGCACCCCGGGGCCAGCCGGAGGGTCGGGAAAGAACCATGCCCGGGGGCGTTAGAGGGGTGCCAAGGGGGCCTGGTGGCCTGAGCCGAGGGACCCCTGGGAGGGCGTGACGTCAGAGAGACGCCAGGACAGGAAACGAGGGTCGCCGGCCGTGGGGGCTCCAGCGGCGGGGAGGGCAGCGCCAGCCCCTGCCGGGCCTCGGTGCTCTTCGGCTTGGCCTACTCTTCCCACGAATCGCTCACGTTGAGCGGCTCTTTCTGAAAGAACAAAAAAACAGTAAAACAAACCACCCAAACAAAACGTAAAAGTTAGGCCTTGAATGGCCTTTTCAAAAGTTTATGTTTAAAATTAGCGTAGAGTAAAATTGAATACTGACGTGCGTACAGATGCAGGGGACGGAGCGGTTCCACCCCCCCCCCCAGCCGGGCCCCCCCACCGCCCCTGACCCCGGCGGCCACTCTGCCGCTTTCCAACCCACGCTGCCTTTTCCGGAACGTCTTCTCGATGGACCCCCCCACGCGGGAGCCTCGGAGCCGGCACCTCTCGGGCGTCCCTGCTGCCCCGTTGACCAGCTGCCCTGGGCTGCTGCGTGGACCCCGCTGTGTGGGGCACGTGGTCTGTGGGTCCCGCTGGGGCCACCTGGGTTGCTGCCCACACTGGCCGCTGCGGGAAGAGCCGCCAGGGACCCGGGTGCAGGTTTGGTGTGAACCTGTCCCCAGAGCAAACCCCGCGGGGTGCCGGCTCCCGCGCCCACACCAGCTTGGGGCCCGAGCGCCCTCCAGAGCGGCCACCCCCACCGGCCTCTCCTCAGGGCCTCGGGCCCCACCCTGAAGCAGCCGCTCCCCAACACCCGGCACCCCCAGCCCTGGGGGCCGCAAGGGGGGCGGTGGCCAGGCTGCCCCAGCCTCGCAGCCCCGCAGTAGGCGCCTCCAGGCCCCCCGCCAAGAAGGGACGGCCCCACCACCAACTTTGTTGCAGGACTGTAGATGGGGCAGTGAGGACGTCCCGCCTAGCCGCGGTGGACGGTTGGCTCTGCCCGCGTGCAGGGAGGAGGAACTAAGGCACCGTGCCTGTGGCGGCGCGTCTGCAGGCGTGTGTGGGAGGGCGCGTGCTAAAACCATCCGATGCCCCAGGTAAGGCTCCCCGCAGGGTGCAGGTAATTCCAGGTGAACGTGGCCCAGGCTCCCCTCACCTCCGCCCCCAGGCCACATCCCCGCACCCTCGCCCGGCTGGCACTTCAGCAGGAGCAGGTGCCCTGCTCTCTGCCAACACGGCGGAAATTTTACTCGTAGAAGAACGAACAGGAAAGGCAGACGCGAGGAGCCACGCGGCGGGGCCCGTCTCCTCCCAGGCAGCTGGGGGAGGCCTGGGGCCCGTCGGTGCTGCAAGCTCGGGGGCACCCTCCCACGCCCAGAGTGGACCAAGCCGCCTGGGCGCAGAGAGAGGGGCGTGGGAGCCCCGCCGTGGCCGCGCCAGGAGGGGGCGGCCTCTGAGCCACAGCACGTTCTGGGGTTGGCGGCGAAGCTGGAGGGACCAGTGGGAACGGCAGCCGCCACCCTCACATACCCCAGGGTAGCGCTAGCCGTAGTTCCCCTCTGCGAATGACCCGTGGGTCCAGCTGCCTTTTTTTTTTCAAAGATTTATTTTATTTTTAAATTATTTTATTTCTCTCCCCTTCACCTTCCCCAGCCCCAGTTGTCTGTTCTCTGTGTCTATTTGCTGCGTCTTCTTTGTCCGCTTCTGTTGTTGTCGGCGGCACAGGAATCTGTGCTTCTTTTTGTTGCATCATCTTGCTGTGTCAGCTCTCTGTGTGTGCAGCACCATTCCTGGGCAGGCTGCACTTTCTTTTGCACTGGGCAACTCTCCTTATGGGGTGCACTCCTTGTGCGTGGGGCTCCCCTATGCGGGGGACACCCCTGCATGGTATGGCACTCCTTGCGCGCATCAGCACTGTGCATGGGCCAGCTCCACATGGGTCAGGGAGGCCCAGGGTTTGAACCGCGGACCTCCTGTGTGGTAGACGGACGCCCTAACCACTGGGCCAAGTCCGCTTCCCCCAGCTGCCTTTTGAGGTCACTCCAAGGCCACCAAGAGGCCACCAGGCGATATGCACAGAGGCGACTGGAGAAAATTCAGTTTCACCAGCTTGAGGAGACCGACATTCCCTATTTGTTCAGGATCATTTCTGTTTTTATGTATTTAGGAGGGAGGACTGAGGCTCTGTACCGATGCGCCACAGGCCTGTCTGAGAGCGGGCAGGCTCAGCCACGCGAGGTGTGTTTTTCTGCTGATTTCAAGAAATACACTTATGATGATTACTTTTCATAGAACCGGACCAGCTGCTGCAGCTGTTAGAGGAATGCATTGCTTAGTTATTGATCTTAAATTATTTTCATGATAATTTTCTATCATTTGGAGGATAGAATTTCTTCTTTCAGGAAAC